>NC_045709.1:12156340-12459370 GCF_009834535.1 Camelus ferus | reverse complement strand
TGTCACCAATTATCTTTGTTTCTTAAATATTCCAAAGTCATTATTTGCATTCCAAGAGGACAAGCCCCACCACGTAATTGCTCATTAAGCCTGAACTTGCGTCATGCCTGCTGAGAGGCTGGTGGCCAGTGCTGGTTGCGTGGACCAGCCCACAGGCAGTGTGCGAGAGGACTGTGCCAGGATGTGGATGCTGGAAGGCGTCGGCCCCCGCAGTAACAGTTTACCATGTTGACTAAAAGATTCTTGATTTTCAGACCTTTTCTGCCAATAGTTTATTAATTTTCTTCCACTTCTACTTAGCTTCTTCCAGTATTTAAAATAAGAAATTAAGCCTAAAAAAAAAAAAGAAAAGAAATTCAGCCTAATCTGATTCTCTTTTGTTTGTGATTCTTATCTTATTCTGTTCATATGGAAGCTTATGAGTATTTTCCTTTGAGTTCATGTATTTCCTCACGGTGTTTTTTGGTATATCTCTTTTTCTATTATTTCCATCTTGGACTTTACAGAGTCCTGTCAGTGTGAAGATTCAACCCTTTCTTTAGTTTAATGAAGTTTCCTGTTATCTTTAATTAATTATCACTTCTCCATCTGTTACTTTTTATGTTCTGAAGCTCCTGTCCTTGGCTTTATCTCCTGAATCTGTCTTTTAGTTTCTTTTTAAATCTCTTCACTTTAGTGTATTTCTTTGATATTTACTCTGTATTCCTATTCTTCCATTTTTCTTTCAGGTACTAATTTGGTTCTTTGCAGTAACTCTTCTTAAATATTTATATTTGCAATCTTGTTTTTCTTTGATTTCCACTAAGTCTATTAAGTAAGGGTTCTAATCGTACTTTCTTGGCCATGCACTTAAAAAAAAATTAAAGTACTCTGTGTCTTTCAATAGTGTTGCCTCAGGAAAAAATACTTGCTCCCATCGTTCAGGTGGGTTTCCTCTTGGTGCCTACTTACCTGTTTTAAATCAGTTGTAAGTTTTGAGGGGAGGGGCTCAGCTACTGGAGTTACTTGGACACTGGCAAGTATTCAGGTGGTAACAGATAGTATCTGTCCTGTGCTGCTGGCCGACAAACTGGTAGAGCCCAGGGAACTATCTGGTGAGGGGAGAAGGAAGGCCTCAAGACTTCCAGGCCTGTGCTGGGAAGAGGAAGGGGCAGCAGACTTCTCCCCGCTAGGAAGGGCTTCATCCCGCCAGGGGGGTCTCCTTCCCCGGCTTCTGCCCCCGGAGCATTAGGTGGCCTCCCCAAAGGCAGCACAAAGCCGGTGAGCACGTGCAGCTCACCCCTGCCAGCCAGGCCGTCTCAGGCGGTTCCCCAGCCCGAAGCCTTTGACCAGCTCTGCTGGGTCCTCAGCAGTCCCCTGATTGTCACAGGCCTGCCGTGTCCTCACGAGGCCTCACTGCCTCGGCCCCCGTGGGATTTCTGCCAGGTGTCTCCGGAGGGCGTGCTGGCTTGGCTGGGGGCCTGCAGCAGTGCGCAGGTGAGGAACCTCAGGTCCTTGTCTTCCCAGAACCCTTCCCGAGTAGTGTGGTTTACGCTGTTGTTGTTGATGAGTAGTTCTTATTTGTTTGCTTGTGATTTGCTTAATACCAGCTTTTAAAAGAGCGGAGAAGCAACTCAAATTTTTTGACTAGTCCTAGGAACCCTCTTTGGTTATCATTTTAAGTAAGACTTTCCCTCCCTTTTGTAAGAGGACTTCCTCTTTGGAGGAAGGAGGAGCCTTTATGTAGAAGCAGCCGGCTCTCCACAGTCTTACTCTTCTTTTAAAACACTTCTTTCAATTTTGTTTTATTTTAGATTGAAGCACATTTGGACACGCTTATAAATGAGCAAGCCTCTTACGTTTTAACTAGAGCAGGCCTGAGTTACATCTATAACACTGTGCAGCAGCACAAACCTGAACAGGTAAGCACAGGATGTTCCTGATTGGATGCGTCAGTTCAGAGTGTGGGTTCTAGAGCAGACTCTGGTGTGAATCTTGGCTCTGCCGCTTAATAGCAGTTTTTCACTGGGAAAGTGACTTGTCTCTCTGTGTGTGTTTCCTCATCTGTAGATTGGAGGTAATAACGTGTATCATAGATTGTTCTGAAGATTAAGTGAGATATTACACGTATAGTTCTTGACTACCTAAGATATAGTAAAGCTTCCCAAAGTATTAACTATCCTTTTTACTACAAATAGTTCAGGTTAAAAGTAATGAACTTATACAAAAATTAGTATTATAAAATATTTGAAGGATGTTCATATTGGTAAAATTTTCAGAGTCCTTTATCACTGTCAGTTAATTGAATGTCTAGATTACTGTGTAAATATCAGTCATCCCCTTTTTAATTTAGCAAATCATGTTCTATTACTTTGGAAAAGTAAATACTTCTGGGGCTAGCATAGGATCTTAAGTTATAGGACTCCTTTAGAATTAGAAAGTGGAGTACTGTGACCCCTAGAAAACCATGTAGGTATCTTTCTTTAAAAAGCAGAAAAACTATTTTAAATGACATTAGTATGAAGAATATTTTATAGCCCAGGAACTCTTAAGCAAAGCTCTCAAAAATCACAAATTTTGAATTTTTTCTTTTGTTAAAGTAGTAAGCAAATTTCTACCAGTAGGAACCAATTCTGCAGCCTTTTATACTGTCTAAAATTGTCAAAGTGAAACTTCTAAAGCCCCCATGTCGCACTGCCGTTTCTGGGCTTCACCGCCCCTTTTCTTCTCCTTAGGAGTTAATCTGAAGTATCCTGCTATTTCCATTGTTAATAAGCGTACATGCTTCTCACTCCCTCCAGCAAGTATTACTGAGTGCCTTTGTGCTAGTGATACAAAAACGAACAGATAAGAGTCCCTGTTCTAACTGAGGTTGAAGATGTGACATTTGAGTTCTTTGGAAATAAGCTAAATTTTTTAATTTGGGCCATGGACTGTATTACCTAATGGACTGTATTTCATAAGTGCACTGAAATGTATAGCACCTGTTTTCTTGGTTTTTTTTTTTTTCTCTTTCTGTCTTTTTAGGGCTCCTTAGCTAATTTGCCCAACCTGGATTCTGTGGCACTGAAGGCTGCAATGGTAAGTACATAATAAAGCATTTCAATATAGGTTTCCTTATGGAACATTATTCTTATTTTCTCCCATGTGTTAACTTTACCTCTTGATATGCTGTGTTCACATTGGGTCCAGGCATAGTGATTGCACACGTATTCCTTTAACTAAGGGGGTCTGACCAAGACATACGTTTGTAGTAATATTCCACCATACCCTAAGGGTTTCATCGTTCCTGTTTAGGTTTTCTTCAGTTTCAGAGTTTTCCTCCTAACCTGATGAAGAACCGGGAATGACAGACATGAAGCAGTTAGGCTATATGTCATTATAGACTTCCAGCTGTCAGTCATCCTTGGCTTGTAGTTCTTGACTTCTTCCTGAGATGATAACTGAAATTGGATTCCAGTCTTAAAATAATATGCTACTCTTGAGTGTCATCCTCACCGAATCTCCACGTTATTACCTTCTTTTCTAGTAACGAGCTTGCTTGCCCATCCCTTTCTGCATGAGCGCCACTCTGTAGCGTGTCTCCACATCTGAAGTATATACTGTGCATGTGTGTATATGGCTGTCAATTGGGTGACATTTAGCCCTCATCAGAATGATCCCCTTTGGAAGCTTTATAACTATACCACTGCTTGTAGTAATAACAGCAACGATGAGTAATGACACCAACCATTAACGTATGTTGAGTATGACAAGCATTTTTTGTGTATTAACTCTTTAATCCCCTGACAGCCCCAGTCAACCCAGCACTTGTGCTCTTACCTACCGTACATACTGCCTGTCCTAAGTGTTTCAGTTCTCACTACCACAGTGGTTTGACTTTAAAAAGTAATTCTCTTGGGTGAATTTTTTGATGCCAAGGCTTTCCTAGCTATCATCTGACAGAGCTAAATTTAACTGAAAATAAAGGAATAGGCCCATAAGATACCTGACAAATGCCAAGAATGCAGAGCTGACAGAATTGATATTAGACAAGGTAGATTTTAAAAACACTAAATATCGTAACTAAACATATGATAAAAGTATGTATAGACAGTATGTCATTACTTCTGTATGTCAAACATGACAGTAAAACTGTGGAAATGCAAAGATTTAATTTTAAAATTTCAAAAATGAAAATGAGTAAATTTTCAATTTGTTGAAAAAAAGTTAAGTTTCTTAGAAAGTTAAATATACACTCAGCATACTACCCAGTAATTCCACTTCATGGTATTTACCCCCCACCCCCAAAAAATCAGGGACATCATTCTGCACAAGGATCTATAACCTTAGTTAGTACTCAGTAAATGTGTGTTTCCTCCCTGTTTTTCCTTCCCCAATGACACATATCCAGTTCACAGTATAAACCCACAAAATGTATTTAAACCCCATTGCAGATTTACGTAAGCCTGGTCTTTAAAAAACAATTGAGTTGAATACCTTAAGTCTCTCTAAAGGAACAAAATCTTGATTGAGTTTTATGTGTGATCCATTGTTTTATATATAGCTGTCTGGTACACCACCTTGGAAGCTTCCAAGGCACATCGGTTCACCATGTCCCAGAAGGAACTCTTCTAACTCTCCTCCGCCACCTGCAACCCCAGGTCCTTTTCCAAGTGTTTTTAACTCAGAAAGTGTAAGGGCACCTATCCACTTATTATTGCAACAGTTATTAACCAAGGGTCTTCTGTCATGTAGGCACCATGCGAAGAACTGGAGTGAAAGTAGACATGATCTAGTAAGGGATGCAGTTATCACACGACTAAATAAATGGATAAAGAATTCAGTTATGAACTGTGGTAATACTGTGAATTAAATTACGTAGATCCAAAATCTGGGAGCCAGCCCTTTCATCCTATCACTAACCAAATCTTGATGATTTTGCTCTCCAGCGCTCTCAGATATCTGCTCTTCTCTCCACCCGCTTCCCTTGTCAGTCTAAGATGCTGCAAAGTGCTACCTCTGCGGTGACCTTGCATCTGCTACTGCAACCTTCCCTTCCATTCTTGCTGCAGCCAGATTTAGCTTCTTAAAATTTAAATCAGATTATTTCTCTCCTTCAATGGTTTCCTAATGCTTTTGCAATAAGAATTAAACTCTTAGAAGAGCACACAAGTCCTACATGAACTGATCTCTAGTAGCCACTCTCATTCTCACCTAGGCCTTCATCCATGTCCCCAACACACACACACTTAACCTAATGCCTGTTCATCTTTGAGATCTCACTGCATTGTCCTTCCTCAGAAATGCTTTGGCAAACACCCAGATTAGGCTTGGACTCCTGACTTACGCTTTTATAGTACCTTGTTTTTCCTTCATAGCGTTTAACAGTTTGTTATTATGTATTTATTTACATTATTGTACCTCTCTCACTGGACCATAAGCTCTCTGAAACTAGAGACGGTCCTCTTTTGCTCGCCATTATATTCATGTTACCTTACATGGTACCTTACCAGTAACAGGCACTTGATAAATATTAGTTGAATGAATAGATGAGTGAATAATTAACAAATATATTGGATTTAAGAAAGTAAGGTAGACTTGAGATCTCATGACTTTACTTTCAGTATTATGACTCAGAAGTTTTGATGAGGGACGTTGAGATGAATGGCTTGGATTCGGAATCTTAAAAGCCGGTATTGCTGATACTGACTATATTAAAGAGTTGACAGTGAGTTTTAGATAGAAGGTGTGAGAACTAACTCATTTTGATCACAAAGAACTCGTTATTTGGAATGTGGGAGTTTTCCTCCGATTTGCTCCTTAAAAGAGCTGATTACCTGGACTGTCTGTTAACAGTTGTATGCACTTTGCGTTTTGCATCTCTGTTTCATTTAGGTTCAGTTTGATCGCTATCTGTCAGCCCCAGACAACCTGTTAATGCCACAGCTGAACTTTCTCCTAAGTGCCACAGTGAAGTAAGTATTTTTTGGTCCCAATTAGTTGGTAAAGAGTCACGTTTTTAATACCAAGCACATTTCTTAGAAAAAAATTATTTTCAAGAATAGGAGATTTGCCACTGAAGATCTGTAGTTCTTAACCTTATTCTCTGTGTCAGCACCCCTAAGAGATCTGACCTTATCCTGTTCATACTTACCCTTTACATGTATGTAGCTCCAAAACGTCTATTTTTAGTGAATGATTTTTTAAAATAATATGAATTGTATAATTGGAACATAGTTATAATACCAAATTAACACATGTTAAAATGGCACTGAATATGTCATGAAAGATCAATAATATATTCATTGTGCAACATAGGTGACCTACTGTATAGACTATTTTGGACCTAAGCAGTTTCTGTAGATATATTATAAAATTGTTCAGTATCACATATTTATCAGGAATGTGTTCGAGACAAAGAACTGCACATTAAAATATTAGAATATTACAAATTAGAAGAAAGTAAGAGATTATACTATGTGATTTGTTAAGAAAAATACTGACAAAATTGTTCACAAGTAGGAAATTAGAAATCTGTACATTTTTTCCACTAGTATGTCGAGTGCTTTCTATGTATCAGGCACTAGGGAATAAGATTTAAAGACATTTTGACTGTCTTCATGGAATTATAATGACATGTCAATTACACACATAAACAAATATTTATATTAAAAAGCATGATGAAGAACTATCAAACCTGGAAAAAATGCTTCAGCTGTCTGAAGGGATGTATTGGCACAGAGGTGGTCCACTTATTTTCTGTTCTGGAGAGCAGTACATAGAGCAAGGAGGCGGCTTTTGGCTCAGGATGAGAAAGAATTTTATATCAATTAGAATTGACTGGAAATGGGATGGGCCATTTTTGGAGTTAGGAAATTCCCATATTAAGTGTGGCCAGCATAAATCATTTTAATTTTTCTTTGGCTTTTATATTTTATTGTCTTAAAGGATAATCATACTATCAATATAACCAGAAATATAAAGATCTGAGAGATTAGAGAACAAATTTTATTATGCTGTGATGCAAATTGTGTGTTTTCCAAATTATTTAATTTTTTAACTAAATACCTGGAGTTCTTTTATATTTAACCACATGTTTCAGTAATTAATATTTAAATGTTAAGTTGTTCGGAGCATCACGAAATGTAAAACATACCATTATTCTTTTCATAATACACTCAGCCCTCCATATCTGCAGGTTCCATGTCCATGTATTCAGCCAACTGCATATTAAAAATATTTGCCAAAAAAAATTCTGGGAAGTTCTAAAAAGCAGAATGTAAATTTGCTGCACATGGGCAACTATTTGCATAGCATTTATATTGTATCAGGTATTATAAGTAATCTAGAGATGATTTAAAGTATATGGGAGGGTGTGTGGAGCTTATATGCAAATACTGTGCCATTTTATATAAGGGATTTGAGCATCTTTGGATTTTGATATCTGAGGGGATCCTGGAACCTACCCCCCTTGGATACTAGGGTCTGACTGTATAATGATTGAGGGGAAATTTTAATGTATTTAAAGGATGATATATGGTCCAGATGCCATAAAGGAAAAAATGGACAGAGTATATAACACTTTAAAGTTTTTACAGAAAAAGCCAATATAAACAAAGTTAAAATATAACAATAATGTGAAAAATATTTGCAAATTATGTAACAGACCAATTATCCTTAGTATATTATCCTTAATAGAGAATGAGATCCCACAAATCAGTACCAAATATGCACTATTTGGACAGCTGACAGAAGAAATGTAAATGGCAAGTAAATCTATGAGAAGATGATAATTATCAAAACATGCAAATTAAAACAGCAGTGAGAATTTCTGCCTATCAGATGACTGAAAAAAAAATTTGTTGTCATGTTCTAATCGAATGGTCTGAGAAAATGGGCATTTTTATATACTCTGCTGGTGAGAGTATAAATTAGTACATTCCTTTTAGAGGGCAGTTTGGAGACATTTATTTGTAAGTACATGTCCTTGGGCTCAGGGATAACCTCTTAATAGATTTTTTTTTCCTTTCTTAATCTTAGTAACAATTTAAAAATAAAGTTAACTGAATTATATGGATCTGTCTGAATTCATAATCTCTGAGGACTTATCAGATTTTCTAAAGCTTAAATAACATTTCAAATCAAATGTTTGTGTTCTGTTACTGAAAACATATTTTAACTTTTCACTTACTTTTATTCCATTGTTTAACAGTGATAATTTAATTTTGTTATTTTATTAATAAGTCAAATGAATATAGTTTTTGGTACATTACTTAAGAAAATAAACTTTTAATTTAGTGTTTTGGTTTTATAGTATGTACCTGTCATCCTGTTATAAATTCATACTGATTATAATGACATTTAAAAATTGAGATATGCATATGGTTTATGTAAACAATGAAAGTACAGCTAAGAATTAGAAATTGTTCAGTACCTATTTACCTCTTTTTTAATTCAGCCAACTTCTAAAATTTTTTTTGCAAAGTATTCTAAAATTAAATGTAACCTATGAATATATTTTCAGAGTTTTTTTTAGAAGAAAAGAAATTATGGTATCAATTTGGCTACTTACTTTAAAAATCAAGTTGCTATGAAAATATAAAGCATTTTACGCATTTAAGATTCAACATTAAAGCAGATTTTCTAACTCTACTTTTTCTCCCTTTTCTTGATTGGTGACAGGTTGTTATTCTCAGAAATAATTTGTGTTGTTATTTCTGCTACTGTATAGGCATAGTATATATTTGCTTTTATTTATAAAGCATTTGACATAATAGATAACTTTCATTAGTTTAACTTTGAACCTTTTCAAAATGGTAATTCATTTTTAAGCAAAAATAATCTCGTATCTTTATGTTCTCAGTTTCTTTCTATTCATATTGTATTTAAAATGTCGATTATTTCTTTGAAATAGAGCTTTGAAATGTAAAACTTTCTTTTATTCATACCTCATTTTGTTTTGTTTGCCTGAACTGTTTGTCTCTGTGGTTGCAGTACCTTTGGGACACCTATCATTCTTGTCTCCCTTTTTCTTCCTGATAGTTTGACTGCCTTTCAAAGGAGATTTTGATTAAGCACCTCAGCCTTGGAATAAATTATTGAATAAGTTTAAGTAGCAGGAAGTAAGGTTATATAGAAAATGAAGAAAGGAATAGAAAATGAAAATAGTTTTAAATAATACTTCCTTCCTTCCTTTTGATGAATTAGAAGGACGTTCTTTTTTCAATGCCAAACTCCAATTTTCACCTTTAAATGATATAAAAATAGAGGTTGGACTACAGAAACCACAATTATGCATATTTATAAAGAACTCTCAATGTCTTTTTATTGAATCAGAATTATTTCTGTGAGTAAGAAATAAAGGGACTATAGATGCTTCCTAAAGTGAGCATGTAGGAAAGTGGATATGCTTTGAGAATTCTTTTATTCAGGAATCTTCCTCCATTATATATACTAGAAATAGAGCAGATATCTTTAAAGAGAACTACTTAATTTTCCTCACTTTTATTTAACTGCCTTCTTTTAAGCCTACCTGTCTTTAACTCTCAGGAATACATGTATAAACAAAAATAAAGCCAATTTGGGAGTGGTGGCAGGGTGAGACTACCAGAGAAATAACAATTACTGGAAACCTGTGAGCTGAAAAATATCTGGAGCTCACACAGTGCTTTAGAGACCTTGATCAATCCAAGCCTTAAAAGTGTGCTTATTCTGTCCTACAGTAAAGGCTACTTTAGACTCACACTAATAAAGCTTAAAAACAAACTTCTGAAAGATCACATGGATCTGTACTAAATTACCTGCCTTCCAGAACGAAGCTTAGCACTTGTAAGTATCACAACAAATACAATCAACAGTGTAGTATAGCATTTATAATGCTGAGCATGCAAAGAAATAACAAATAGGTGAAGGAAAATAGGAACCACAACTAGAAAAAAAATCTGTCAATAGAAACAGACTTAAACAAACGACAGAGTTTACAGAATTAGCAAATATGGTCTTTAAAACAGCTATTTAAAATGTGTTTAAGGACTTAAAGGAAAACATTATATTGAGAGAAAAAATTAGAAATTTTTCAAAATGAGAAGTCTAGACCTGAGAAATACAGTGTCTGAAATGCAAAACTCACTGGATGGACTTAACTGCCAGTGGGACATTCTAGAGGGAGAGAGATCAGTCAACTTGAAGAGAGGACAACAGAAACTGTCCAAACTGAAGCACATGTAGGAAAAAATTAAAAGCTGGAGAAAAGGTGACAAGAGTCTAGATGAATTGTCGGGTACTGTTAAGCATTCTAATGTAGGTATAACTGGAGTGTCACAGCGAGATTGAGGCATAAAAAATTTGGAGATGTAAAATATTTGTTTTTCAAATGTGTGTGGAAAACATGAACCCAGAGACCCCAAAAGCTAAATAAACCACTACAAGAAAAACCATACCAAGGTACACCATAATCAAATTATTGAGAGCCAATGATATAGAGAAAAAATCTTAAGGAGCCAGAGGAAAAAAAGACATATTATTTGTGAGGAACAATGATAAGTATACTACTGACTTCCTGTTAGAAACAGTTCAAGCCAGAAGACAATAGAATAGCATCTTTAAAAGGCTGACCGATAAAACAGTTTCGACTTTGTGTATTCATCTAAAGTATCTTTCAAACTGAAAGTGAAATAAATACATTTTGAGATAAGGTAAACAAAAGTAGAGAGGATTTATTACTTCTATACTGCACTGCAGGAAATGATAAAGGAAATTCTTCAGGCTGAAGGAAAATGATACCAGAATAGAACTATCTGCAGAGAGAAATGACAAGCACAGGAAATGCTAAATATAAAAGATAGTTTTGACGGTTTAAAACAAAAATACGAACAGTGAATTGTGACATTCTTAACAAAGAGAAAGTTTATGACTATGAAGACACAAAACATGGAGTGGGAGTGAATTATAGTGTTGTGATGTTATAAGGTTACCCATGAAATATATAATTTTGTTTGAAGGTAGATTGTAAACCTTACAGCAGGCACTAAAACAAATAAAAAGTATCTAACATGCCAATAGAGAAGATAAAATAGAATGTTAAAAAAAATCAAAAGAAGGCAGAAAAGGAGAAAAAAAGAACAGATGAGACACATACAAAATGACTTACAGGGTGCTAGAGTTAAATTCAGCCTTACAAGTACCTATATTACATGTGAAAGGACTACACACTCCAGTTAAAAGGCAGAGCTTGTTGGATTGGGTGAAAAAGCGTGTCCAACTGTCTGCTGTCTATAAGAAATCCATTTTAAATATAAGGACACAGATAGTTTTAAAAGATGGTAAAAGATACACCATGCAAATAAAAATCATAGCAAAGTGGAAGTAGCTATATTCTGATATTAACATCAGAAAAAGTAGACAAATGGACAGATAATAATACCAGATAAAAGAGGGACATTTCACAATAATAATAGAATCAATTCACAAAGAAGATATAGTAGTAAATATGGGCCTCTAATACCAGAGCTTCAAAAAACATGAAATATAAGCTCATAGAATTGAGAAATAGGTAAATTCACATTTATTTTGATATTTCAACCCTTGTCTCTCAGTAATTGATAGAAAAAGCCGGCAGGAAACTAGTTTGGTGTAAAAGAACTGAACTGCCACCAATCAGCTCAACCCAACAGAAAGAAAGTACCACACACAACTACAGAAAACAGCGTTCTTTTTAAATGCGTATGAAACATTTACCAGGCTATGTACGAATGAAAAAAAAAATAAGAAAGCCACTAGTGAATGTCCCCATCTGTGAACATGGTATGCTTGTTTATTTAGAGCTGCTTTTAGAATTTTCAATAAAGATTTATAGTTTCTTAATACAATTTTCCATGTATATTATTGGGCTCATTTCTAGGAAACAATTCTTGTAGCTATTGTGATAATTTATTTTCCATTACATGTTCTACTTAGATGTTGCTGGTATATAGGGAAAGTACTAAATTTTATATGTTAATTTTGAATCTAGCCAGGTAACTAAACTCTTAGTCCTATATGTCAGTGGTTTACCTTGATTTTTTTTGGTTTTTGGTACAGATATCTAAAATTAATGAATTTCATTAATTCTTTTTATCATTTATGACTCAACTCATTCTGTTGGCTAGGCCCTCCAAAGTGAATAGTAGATGTGATAGCATGCATATCTTATTGTTAACTTTAATGACAGTGTTTCTGATGTTTTATCATTGAGTGTGACATTTGCTGTAGATTTCCAATGTTCCAACATGGTCACTGTGGTATTCTTCTTTAGCTAGGTATGTAATGTAGTAATCTGTAAATTCAGCATAACTCCACTCAAAATTGCGATGGGACCATTTTATTAAATACGTATGTAGAAAAAAATATATGAGAGGAGACTCTGGTCACTTTTGACCATCTCTGCAGTTACCACTCTGGTCCAGCGTAGTATCGTCTGTGCCTGGGTTTTCACATTAGCCTTGAAACTGTTGTTTTCGCCTTTGCCCTCTCCACCACCCCAGTACTACCCTCTACAATCTAATCTTAGCATTTCAGCTGGAGTGATCCTTGAATGAATTGCTTCACTTAATCCTCTCAATAAATCTATAAATTAGAATCTCCATTTTACAGAAGAGGACATTTTTTGGAAAGGTTAATAATTGAAACAAGGTCAGATAATTTAGCAAGAAGCAGAGCCAAGGTTAGAATCCAATATTTCTGATTCTGTAACCTGTTGTCTTTAACATTAGCCTGTGCTGTATTTTTATTAACTCTTTCTATATTAGGATTGTCTTATTACGTTTAGAAGGAAGCTCAAAAATGTTAGATATATGTGGTAGATGAGACTCCTGTGAGATGTGTGACTTGGTCTCATCTAACATGTGCTTTAATTCTACTGTGAATCACATCTTTCATCCCATTATGACATCTTTGGTGTTTATATTGTGATAAAGAAGAATTGAAATGTACATTTTAAAACCAATCTGCTATTCATAAGTGTATTATCTTTTTTCCTTAGTTTTTCAGGCTTAAACCTTTTATCCTATGGTGTGTTTGATTGCACTCTTAACTGTGGTGCTGTAATAAGCTCAATTTTAGTGATCACAGAACCTGACTGTTGAAATACGTTATTTTTAGAAGTGCTGGGTTTATGATAATGATGAAAGTTGTATCATGTTGTTATGGCAACCAAAATCCTAAAGTACTGATTAATGACAAGCTCACTGATTCTGGAAGTAAGCAGTTCATTTCTTATCACAGCCAAGTACTTTAAATAATTATTTCAAATACACTTATTTTCATTGAACATACTTTAAAATGAGAATGATATCTCCATTTAGCTATACTTTAATCTTTATTAGTATTTTTGAGATTTATAATACTAGATTTTTATGGCATTATGACACTTATAATTGGACAATTAAATTTCTTAATGTATAGTATTACCATACATAAGTAACTAAAATATGTTGCCTTTCTGTAAAACTGTGTAACAAGCTCATCTTCTCCATTTCTTCTTTTTTTGGTCGCACGTTAGCTATATGATTATCTTTGATATGTGGTGTACTGCTATATTCACACATCTATGTGTGTGTGTACATATGTGTATAAATAGGCACATGGAGATTTTTTTTAAACAGTTCATTAAAATGCTCTTAACTCAATGAAGTGATATAATTTAAAAGCTGAAAGTGTCTTATAAAGATTGTCGAGTTCAATATTTTGTTTTACCATCGTGAAATTAGTCCTGGAAAGGTTAAATTACGTGTTCAAGGCAGCAGTAAGTAGCAGAACTTAACTGGAGTCAAGATTTTCTGACAGTATTGTCCTTCACGATACCATTGTAACTCTACCGTGTATAATTCATTAGAAAAACGTTAGTGAGCATCAGGGTGTGGACCTGCACTGGCTTTGGTAGTGATAATTGAACTCAACATTTGTCCAGGAATATGGAATCACGATCAGTCAGTTTTTGTTCTTTACATCTTGAATTTGACTCAGATTCCCTTTCCATTGCATTTCTATCCTGCTGGCTTTAGCAGCTGCCAGGCCAGGAGGAACCGTTCTTTCCCCTGCCCTTTTTCCTTCCCACTACATGAAAGACCATTTTGTCTGTGAGTTCCGATATCTCTCATTTTGTTCAGCACAGCTGTGTTTTTTAATTTAATCCCTCCCCTGTCTTGGTGGCTTCTTAAACTGGGGAGCAGAATGGGGAAGCCCTATAGCATCAAACAGCAACATCTAAAATAAATGAGAAGCTCTTGCTTGGTTTTATTGGCTTGATTTTATTTAATTATTTGTGTCTCAGCAATATTGCTATATTCTGGTTTTCTCCATTGAAGATTTATAATGATTTTTTGGCTATATTGTGAATTATAGACATTTTTATAAGCTAGTTTAGCTTATAAATAGAAATGTGCCTTGAGTTACAGCTAAGCTTTAATAACTTTAAAATTTTTCATCATTTGTACTTGAAATTAGAATTTAAAATTTATTACTTCAGAATTTTCAATAATTCATTCTACATTTACCAGTTGGTAACTGGATTTTTTTAATGTATTTAATATTAGTTATACCTTACTCTGATTTTAAACTTCTTACGAGTAGGATTATCCTTGTTTCTATGTATTCCTTATGTAGTGTAAGTATACACTGTGTTCAGATTGAGTATAGATTTTAGAGTTTGAGGTGTGAGTAATGAATGCCTTATACACCTCCAAAAATCCTACTGCATTTACTAAAGAACTAAAAGTGCCATATCTAAAATCGGTCATTTAACTTGTTGCAAAATGGGTATCAAATGTATATTGAATTTAACAAATTTTAAAAATATTATTTTTCAGCTGTTTCATTTATGGAAAATAATTTTTGCATCATTTTGATGCATTTATTGTTAAGCTCAATTAATTATATGAATGATCACCAATCAATGATAGATCAAAAAATTATGTCAGAGCCTCATCTAACTAAGTAGATTTCCAAACCAGTTTCTACCATCCTCCCTTCAACGAGAGAAGGTAGTGCTGAGCCAGTAGCATTACTCCGCTCCCCTCAGAGAACTTACTCGGTGTGTCTTCCTTCTACCCACTCTCGTTTTGGAAGCTTTAGCAATTTTTGGAAAATGTCAGGTTGCTCCAACACACCAGGAGTTTGAGATCCCATCAGAACAGGGTGCTGATGATGGTCCAAGGTCATAAGTGGATGTCCTCTTCATTCCTTCCAACTAGTTTTGTTCTTTTCTAGACCACAGATACACATATTTTCACAGATACTCTCACAAATGTATTACTTTGGTCATGGATGTTCTGAAAACAGTGATTGTTTCTAGCTCTGAGGATCAGCGAAGACTTCATGGATGAGAGTACATTTTTACTGAGAATTAAGGTCATTTAAAGGTGGGTGACAGACATTCTAGGCAAATCAAAGTATGTGAGTGAGCAAAGGCTTGGGGGTCAGCAAGAGCAGGGCAGAGAGAACTGGCGGGAGCAGAATGCGAGTAGTGCTACAGAAGGGTTTGTAAAGGATTTGAGTGATAGGGTAAGGAATTTTGACCTTGAAACCAGAAGAAACCACTGAAGCTTCTTGAAGAAAGGCCCCAGGTAAGAAGAGACATGGTAAAACGTGTGCTTCAAGATGAACAGCGGTGCTTATGATACACTGAATGTGGAAGAGACTGGATGGGGATCGGAGGTTTTTCTTCTTTCCTCCAGGCAAAGTTCATTAGGTCTGAACTGAGGTAATGAGCCAAGGCTACACTATTGACAAAAACAGGAAGCATAACAAGAAAAGTACATTTGGGAGTAAAGCTTGAAAGACATACTTTTAATTTAGTTATTGTGAAAATCAGAAAAAAGTAGTGTGTTTTCATCACCAGCTATGGTGATACAGAAATAGCTGAGGATGACAAGAAGTAAAAGTGAAAACAGCAAGAGTTCACACAGATTTAATGAACCAATGCTATTTTTCTAAACATTTGCTTCAGTTTATTTAAAACTATTTCTATTATTTTGCGTGCTTACATAAAAATGCGTATTTGGGAAAATGCTGTGATTTGCTGTAGGCAGGTGTCACATTTTTGTGAGAGATGAGACATCTAGGTGTGGTTTCTAGTGTAAGAAGCAGTAGGTGAAAGGACAGTATATTTATTGTAAGTTATTCTGAGATTTGAAATGTTGATAAATGTGGCTAATTGTAAGCCTCTTTCTTTAAGGTTTTTGTGTTATCAGTCGCATTTGCGAAATCAATGCATTGATGGTGGGTCACGGTTTCTGTTTCTTGTCTAGTAATCCACTACGTATCAGGCACTGTTCTAGCCCTAAAGGTAAAGCAGTGAGCAAAACACAGTCCTTGCCTTCCTACAGCCTACAAACTAATAGGGAAGATTTAATAAACAGGATTTAAAAAAAAACAAGCAAAACCTTTTTTTCCAAAGCCAAAATAACTAACTTGTGCACAGTGATTTTTAATGACATACATGTGATAATGATGACAGTGAAATGCGTTGGTTCAGGTGTGAAGCGTTCTCACAGTTCTTAGCATCTCACTTCAGATTGTGTGTTCACGTGTTGTTTGTTTATCAACAGAGAGCAGATCACAAAGCGGTCTACCTGAGCTCGTCTGCAGGGCCTACGGTGACGTGTACGCGGCCGTAGTGAACCCGGCCAACGGATACAGGGATCCAGAGAGCATTCTGCACCGATCACCGCAGCAAGTGCAGGCACTTCTCTCGTGATTCTTTTCTTTGACTGTGGTAGCAAAATACTGCGTTCCTAAAACACTGAAGGTTTTCTTGGTTTTTAGTCTGTTAATCTTTACGTTTGAAATTTTCTTTGTGACATAAGAATGTAGGTCCCAATAATTGCTTTGCTTTGGTCACGATAACATGAATTACATAACAGGTGTTGACCTGAGTCAGCCTTGCTCAGTATCTGCGCTCCACGTGGAGATGCTCTGCTCTCTACGAACCGTCTCTTCAGCTCTGCAGGTTCCCCTCAATTCTGGAATATAAATATATGGAAAAACAGTAGTATCAGATTTTTTTACAAGATTAGCTCCAAATTAACTGTACATTAAAAAATTATCTAAACTTAAGAATTAGTTTGAGGATATGACCTAATAAATGTCTCTATACCTAAAGATTTATTTGCTTTTTTGTTAGTTATTGTAAGTAGGTATACTTAAAATGAGGAGCAGAAATACACATTCAGTAAAAATAGGAAAAGAGAGACGTAGTGTAAAGGTGGATTCTAGTCTGTATGGCATGTAACTGAATTCACAGTCAGGTTCAGCACTTCAGATGGGAGTTCAGACTTGTAGGCATCCTGTGCTGCATGGAAGTCTAGTGTTTAAAGGAAGGTATTTAGTTATACAACATGGACTCCAAATGCACCATTTGCAAAATGGTGTTCCGACCAAGAAATAATGGTCTGCTCGAAACACTGGAGGGAAAATGCCAGAGTAGCAATTAGCTCATTGATGGTACGTCTAGCCCTGTGGTGGCCCCTTGCGAAAGAATTGTTTGGCTCTGACTTTAGAACTTTACCAAGCGTAAGCTTCAAAGTCATTGTTTTTGTAAAAAAAATCTAAATGTGTTTGATGTGACTTGTCGTTTGTTGGTGAGATTTTAAGGACTGGTTGCTGTTAGCGAAATATTCTCTGGTAAATCTATAAAAAGAGGTAAGTCCCTAAATTATAAGTGAGAAAAATGAGGCATAAGGAAAATGATTAGGTTGAAATATTTTGGAAAATAGTAAGACAAAATTAATATTTATATAGCAAATACAGAATACGTAACAAATTAGTTTTTACAGAACTTGGCCTATTCATCTATCTGAAATTTATAATTGTTTATATTAATATGATTTTTTGGAGCACCTGATGATATATCATCTCTTTTGGTATTAATCTGTATTTTAAGTCTTTTTCCTTCAGTGAATATGTGTGATATATAAAAGATAGAAAATAAAGTATGATGTAAGTAAATAGCTTAAATTTTATATAATTTATATCTGTTATGAAGATTGCTTATCTTTAGTGAATTCCTTTGCTTTCTAGGGAAAAAGTATATTTAGCTTTTTACCTAGTTTTTTCTAATAAAATATTAAACTGTCTTGAGAACAGTGATTGTTGTAGTATTTTTATACCTCTCATCAATGTGTTTTTAGAAAATATGCTAATAGAAAAGAAAGTATAATATAGGGCCAAATTGAGATAACCAGTGGAAGATTGATGAGCAGAATGTGGTATTGGTGTGATCTTGAGAACTAAATTAAAAGATTGTAAGTGTTAGTTCATTAGGATAACACTATGTTTGCTATGTGTGTCATCGTTTGCATCTGAACTACTTTGTGTTTTGAGGTGGCATAAGTGTAACTGTAAATAAAGCACATCAGCCTTTCCTTCGGAGAAAAAAGATACTTGCCTGTCCAGAATCTTCTCTGGTTGAACTTTTCCATTTCTTTCTCTGTGCTTGTGCTTGAACAGGTGAATGTTACCTGAGAAAAATCATGCAAATGGACTGATTGACTTTTTCAATTCATGATCACAGTCTTCAGATGACACTCAGTATTGCCTTGGAATTCTTCTCTCTCTCGTAAACTTACCTCCTCACTTTTCAAGATGATTTTTCTACCCCCACCCTTAGTTAATGACCTTCACAATTCACTGAGAAAACAGAAGCTGTTCAGTTAATCTCCCTCATTTTTCTACCTTCCTATTATTGCACTCACCTTCTCCGTCTGTCCTCCATTGTATTGGAGACACTGTTCCCATCCTCTGTACTCTGGCTCCCGTCTCTCACCGTCAGAGACTTGTCTCTCTGAGTTAAACCTTTATGTTGCTCCAGCAGCTTGTGACCTCTCTGTAGGATTACTCTCGACAGCATACACAAATGCTCTAGTGTCTATATTCTTCTTAAAAACTTTCCACCTCCCAGATCTTAACACCTTTATTTCTCTGCTGTTTTTTATGGTCGTTTACACATGCCGTCTTCTATTTCTGCTGCCGTTATGTCTTTAAATAAGCCCCATGTGGGTTCAGCATCACCACGACTATCCCTGATGAGGTCTTCATAGCACTGTGTGTTGTCAAACCCAATGAATTCTTCTCATCCCTTATTTTATTAAACTCTCAATAGCAATCCACACACTTCTGTTTGAAATACTGTATTTCCTAGGCTTCTCTGACACAACGTTTTACTAGTTTTCCTTCCACTTCACTGGCCAAACCCCTCTCAATCTCCCTCCCTGTTTTTTTGTTTTTGTTTTTGTTTTGCCTCTTTGTAACTTTTAAAAGTTGGCATACTCTAGGACTTGGTCCTCAATTTTTTTTCCTCCCCTTAGGAGTTTTTATTATCTCAGCATAGCCTAACCTTTTCTGATTGCTCTTAGCTTAAATGTCTTTAGATATATCTATATAGTGGAATACTCTATGGTGGTGAAAAATGAAATGATTTCCAAATACATGTTTAAAAAAAAAAAAGGAAAAGAAAATCACAGAATAATATAGTATGAGTCCAATAAAGGGTAAAACAAAATTACACATTATTCATGGGTACACATGTGGTAAAGCTGTAAGGAAATACAGGAAATGATTAGCATAGAATTCAGGATTATCTCACAGGAGTTTTAGAACTTACTAGTGATCTATTTTTACTCTAGATTGTTGGTATTTGAGGATTCACTTGCTTATTCTCTAAAATTTATGTACATGTTACATGAACTCTTGTCTACATAGCTCACAATTTTTAAAAATTAACAATTTTGTTTAACACAGATCTGAGGTAAAGTTAGAACTAAATATATGTTAGCTAATGTTTTACATTACGCTTGTTTATTAAACACATTTATTAAGCACCATCTGGGGGCAGGCTGTGTGATAAGCACCAGGGTTTTAAAAGCTCACTAAGATGTGCTTTGTCATTGAATTCCTTGTTCTGCACAGAGATAATCACATGTATTTTAAGTAAATACAATGTAGTTTGATAGGGTGCTTGTGCTTTTAGAGGAAAAAATGAACTGACATCATTCTTTATGACAGCCACATGTATGTACTTGAGGTTGAAGAGGCTGAGACACAGAAAAAAAGTTTTAAAACAACCATACATTTTTCATTCTTTGATGATCATAATGACTGGGTTACATTAATTAGCTATTTGACTAAGATGCAAAATTGTGTTATAGGATGGGGACATCAACAACAATGTTGGGTTAAAGAATTCCGAAATTCTGCCTTTCCCTAAAAGAATAAAATGCCTCCAAAAACTGTCAAAATCAACTATTTCAGAACTCTTGAAACTAAAAGCTCACTGCGGTCTGATTATGCATATTAAAAAAAAAAAAAACAGGCTGAATCTTGGTGAGAACAGCATGCTTTGTGGTATTTTAACTTAAGCTAGTCCTATACTTTGCTCCCAAATGCAGCAATAGCCTCGTAAATAACACCCCACATAGCTGGTACTGGAGAAAGCAGAATGGGCCGATTTTGTGAAGATTTTCCTTATTTGACCTGTTTCATGTCTTCCTGGAAGACCCATTTGAAAACCTTATTTTTATTTTGCCTAACTTGGAACTTGCCCAGTACCAAAGCCCCTACCCAGGGGGAGGGGCCAGTCAGGGGGAGGACATTTCCCTGCTGCCTGAAGTTGGGACCAATGATAGACTAAGGTAAAAGCTTGGGAAGAAAGGTTAGAAATGAGGTTCTTATAAGGGTTTTGAAAAACTCTGACATGTTCTTGGAAATCTAGAAGGCTAGGCACATGCCTGGGACTGTGCATGCTCAGGAAAGACCAGAAGACCCTAAGTTCTCACGTCTGGCTGACCTTGAGTCTTTGTGCAAGCAGGAAGTAAAGGCTGAAGGAAAGCTAGAAGCTGCCTCGCTGGAGGTTGAAGGCATGCCCTAACACTCACACAGAAAATCTCAGCAAAGGGGAGATTTTGGTTCCAGGCATTTAAGGAAATCTCTGTCCAATCATTAGCTGACAACTAAGCTAATGGACCACTTTAACTGGTCACACACACAACAAAGTATAGATTTTACAGAATTAGTTTAGAGAAGTTACTGAAACACTCACAATAAAAATCACACAAAGCAGCACCAACAGCAAACCGTGGGATAAGGTGAGAAAATCTGATTTCCCAGCACATCAGAATGGGCACATAATACTAAAAATGTCCACTTTTTAAGAAAAAATTGGCAAGTTCCTCAAAGTATGGACAATACATAGAAGAAAAAAAAAAAGCAGTCAGTAGAAGCTGTCCCTGAGGAAGCCCAGGTGTTGGACTTCCTAGACAGATTTTAAAACAGCTCTTCTAAATATGTTCAAGGACTGAAATTATAAGAACATTATCTCACCAAATACAGAATATCACTAAAGCAGAAATTTCAAAATTTTTTATAAAGTTATAATCATAAAAATTACTAAGTTATTTTATAAAAATTGTAAAAAGTTTTCTGGAGTTGTAAAGTATAATAACTGAAACTTAAAGTTCTGTAGGAGTTCAGCAGCAGGTTCAAGCAGGCAGGAAAAGGAATCAGCAAATTTGAAGACAGGTCAATTGAGATTATCCAGTTTGAAGAACAGAAAGAAAAAGAATGAAAGAAAATAAACAGAACCTCAGAGACCTTTGGGGTATTGTCAACAATCACACAAGTCTCAGAAGGAATAGAGAGGGAGAAAGAGGCCAAAAGAATATTTAAAGAAACTTTACAAATTTGATGGAAAACTTAATATACACACTCAAGAAATTCATTAAGCTCTATGTTGGATAAACTCAGAGATACACACGGAGACATATCACAATCAAAAGCCAAAGACTAAGCGAATCTTGAAAGCAACAAGAGAGAGAACTCGTTGTTTGTTAAGTATTCCTCAATAAGAATAACTTAACCTGTTTTCTCGTCAAGCTGTAGAGGCCAGAAAGCACTGGATGACATACTCTAAACAATGGAAGAACGACTGTTACGGTAGAATTCTATATCCAGCAAAACTGCCTGTGAAAATATAGGAGAGAGTAAGACATTTTCAGGTAACAACTATCACACCTGTCACAAATGAATGTTTTAGGAAGGATGCTTAAGGAATGTTTAAGTTGTTGAGGCTGAAATGAAAGGATAGTTGACAGTAACACATATTAGCAAAGAAATAAAGAATAGCAAGGAAATCAAAGACTTGGGCAACACTAGAAACCGGGAGGCCTAACAGACAACTACAGAACATTCCATCCAACAAGAGTCCAAGAGTCCTCTCAAGGGCATGTGCTCTCCAAGACAGAGCCCATATTAGGCCACAATACAAGTCTCAGTAAATTTAAAAAGATTAAAATGTATTCTCCAACCACAATGACATGAAGTTAGAAATCAGTAACAAGAAAATTTTGAAAATGAATAAATATGTGGAAATTAAACAATATACTCTTAATTAAATAACCAGTGGGTCTAAGAAGAAATAAAAAGGAGATTAGAGAAAAACTTGAGATATAAATTTTGGTGTAAAACAGCATACCAGTTCTTAATGGGTTGCAGCAAAAACAATGCTTAGAGGGAAATTTATAGTCTACATTAAAGAAGAAATAAATTAATAACCTAACTTTAAGCCTTAAAAATCTAGAAGAAAAAAAACACACAAAACTGAAAGCAAGAAGAAGGAAACAGTAAAGATTATAGCAGACATGGAGAAAATGCAGAACAGAAATACAAATGTTATTTCAGGAAATGAATGTGCTAGCCATTCTGTAATGCATGTAGAGAAGTGTTTGAGTACATGTGAAAAAGATGTTTTAAAAATTGTCTTACCTTTTCACGAAGATGGCGCCGAAAGCGAAGAAGGAAGCCACCGCCCCTCCCAAAGCCAAAGCCAAAGCAAAGGCTTTGAAGGACAAGAAAGCAGTGCTGAAAGGCGTCCACAGCCACATGAAAAAGAAGATCCAGACGTCACCCATGTTCCGATGGCCCAAAACACCCGGCTCAGAAGCAGCCCAAATATCCTCGGAAGAGCGCCCCTCGGAGAGACAAGCTTGACCGCTATGCCATCATCGCGTTCCGCCTGACCACCGAGTCAGCTATGAAGAAGATAGAAGACAACACACTTGTGTTCGTTGTGGATGTCAAGGCCAACAAGCACCAGGTCAAACAGGCTGTGAAGAAGCTCTATGACATTGACTTGGCTAAAGTCAACACCCTGATCAGGCCTGATGGAGAGAAGAAGGCACATGTACGACTGGCTCCTGACTATGATGCTTTGGATGTTGCCAACAAACTTGGAATCATCTAAACTCAGTCCAGCTGGCTAATTCTAAATATAAAAATTTTCACTATAAAAAAATTGTATCTTACACAGCATGTTGAGAGCAGTGTTATTTCTGAGAATGTATGTGCTGACCATTGTGTGATGCATGCAGACAGGTGTTTAAAGACATATATGTACGAAGATGTTTATAGGAGTGCTCCCTGCTTATCATGCTGAGAAGAATATTTCAGTCACTGGATGTGCTGACCATTCAGCATCACATGTAGAGAGGTGTTTAAATATGTATGTAAAAATATAAAGTAGGAATATAAGGAATAGAAAGGTTGGTTTTTTGAAAAGGGTATTTAAAATTGACTGACCTTTAGCTGGAGCAAGAAAAAAAAGACTCATATTGCTGAAATCAGGTATGAAAAGAGGGGACATTACTACTGACCTTACAGAAATAAAGATGCTAACAATACTACAGATATGTAGATGAAATGGACAAATACCTAGAAAAACACAGACTATCTAAACTGACTCAAGAAGAAATAGAAAATCTGAATAGGCCTATAGCAAAGACACTGAGTCAGTAATCAAAAACGTCTAATTTTTAAAAAGCCCAGAAACAGATGTCTTCACTAGTGAATTCTACCAAGTATTTAAAGGATTAACACTAATCTTTATCAATTCTTCCAAAAAAAAAAAAAGAAGAAGAAGAGGAGGAGGGAACACGTCCTAACGTTCTAAGAGGCCAGTATTTGTTATTGGTATAATAAAGCCAGGAAAAGTAAAACTGCAGACCAGTATCCCTTGTGAATATTGACACAAAATCCTCAGTAAAATACTAACAGAAAGAATCTAGCAATATATTAAAGGATTATATGCTACAATTCAGTGGATTTCTTCCAGGAATGCAAGGTCAGTTTAACATAGAAAGCCAATCCATGTACTATACCGTATTAATATAATAAATGAAGAAAAAGAAATACATGATCACCTCAACAGATGCAGGAAAATTCAACACCCTTTCATTCTAAAATAAAAACACTCAACAAACTAGGAATAGAAGAGAATTTCTTCGAGTGACAAGACATTTATGAAACACACCACTAACAGTATGCTTAATGATAAAAAGCTAAAAACTTCTCGTGCTAAGACCATGAACAAGATAAGAATGTACACTCTTGCCACTTACATTCCACATTGTACCAGAAATTCTAGCCAGAGCAATTAGGTAAGGAAAAATTAATTAAAGGCACACAGGTTAGGAAGGAAGAAATAAAACTATGTCTATTTGCAGATGATTATGGTCAGATATATATAATACTGAAGAGTGAAAAAAAATCTCATTGTCAGAACTAATAATACAGCAACATGGCAATATGCAAGATCAGTATGCAAAAGTGTTATATTTCTAAACATTAGCAATAAGCAATCTGAAATTAAAATTTTAAAAATTCCATTTATAGTGGCACCACAAAGAATAAAATACTTAGGGGTAGATTTAAGCAAGGAAATGAAATATTTTTCCACTGAAAACCGCAGAACACTATTGAAAGAAATTAAAGATGCCCTAAATAAATGGAAAGACATTTGATGTTCATGGATTGGAAGACTTAATATTGTTAAAATAGCAATATTCCCCCAAATTGGTCTACAGCTGCAATGCAACCTCTGTCATAATGTCATTTGCCTTTTTTGTTTTGCAGAAATAGGCTGATCCTAAAATCCGTGTGGACATAGAGGGGGCCGTGAATAGTCAAAGCAGTCTTGAATCTTAACAATTTCAAAACTTTTTACAATCCCATGGTAATCAAAACAGTGTGATACAGGCATAAAGATAGTTCAGTTACATATAGTTCAATGTAATAAAATTTAGAGTTCATAAATATACTCGTACCTCCATCGTCAACTGACTTTTTTACAAGGCTTCTGAGACCATTCAATAAGGAAAGAATAGATTTTTTAGCAAAAGGCACTGGAACAACTAGAAAACCACATGCAAAAGATTGAAGCTGGACCTATATTTCATACCATATACAGAAGTTAACTCAGAATTAAAATTTATCAAAATGTAAAAGCTAAAACTAAAACTCCCAGGAGGAAACATCGGTGTAAATCATTCTGGCCTTGCATTGAGCAACAAGTTTTTATCTTTTATACAACATGGATTTTTAAATAAAAATACAAGTACAGTGCAGGCACATAATCATATTGAATGCTTGCAGTAGATCAGTTTATTTTTTCTGATTAGTTAAGTATGCCATTAGCAATTATAAATAGGCCTACATACGGTTACTTTGGGGCTCTAGTTGTATTTAAGCACAACTGTCTTGAAAATACATATTTACTTCTCAGAATGTGCTTTTGGAGGCAATATAATCATGTATTTTTACAGATCTAAATATAAAATTACTATAAATTGGCTTAAGAAATGAATAATCATATTAATAACAGCACGCTAATCTATCAAATGCCTCTAACATTAATGCCAGTGAATGTTAAAAATAAAAACCTTCCTAGCACTGATAATTTAATAGGTAAAAAGTAAATGGTGCTAAGCTTATAAAATGAGCTGAATTGGGGAAAAGTTTTGATAGAGTCAAAAATATCCTTATGAAATATTTTCTTGCTCTGAGGGAATGTATCAGTTTTGACAGTGTTTTGTCACTGTGTCACAGTGAAACAGTGAAAGTCCAAGCCAACCTAGGGTTTTCAAACTTTATAGCTTTGCCACCAGGAAATTAATTTGAGTATTCTGTTAGTTCCATTAATGTCAAGATCTGAAATTCCCCTGAAGCAAGCATTAGTTTTTTGCCTACTGAATGCAAAATGGCAAGAAACAAGAGTGATTTTTCTCATGCAGGCCAGCATCGAGAGTTGGGTCTCCTGTGCTGAGATGGCAGGAGCCTTTCTAGGGGTAATCAAGCGTATGAGCCTAGCTTGCAGGATTCCGAGGAGCTGGCTGCTGCTGCTAGCCAGGCCTCCGGTGGAATATAAAATGGTAATGGGGATTGAACTGAGGTAGAAAAATGCACTTGCCTTAGCTGCCAAGTCTTAAAAAGGAAACCAGAGATTTGATTAATATTCCACAGACTTGCTGTATGTATTTAATAGCAGACCAGGAATCTTTCTTGCTTAAAAACTGCATTAGATCCTTTTCTTAACGAACATGTAACCAAAACAAGCATTCAAAAATGAGAAGGCTGTCATTAAAAATGAAAATAAACAACAAACACAAAAACACCATCTCAAGGTATCCTGCCTTCTTACTGAATCTTTCAAAGAAGAAAATCACTTATCTACTGAATAGTAACAGGTTAATGTAATGAATCATACAATAATAAGCCATAATGGAATGTGCAGAAACCAAAAAATGTGAAAATTCACTCAGGATTTACCGAAAGACTCTTTGCAAGTGGTAAATCATTAGCCATGTGTTGCTCTTGGTAACCGCAGGTCTCGGGAGATGGTGCTGAATTAGCATTGCTTCCTACTTTCTGTGTGTCATGATGGTGGGTTGAGGCTAGAGCCATCTCTGCCATTTATCAAATTTCTGTGTAAGTGGGTACATTTCTGAATCTTTTTTGCATTCTTTTCATGGGTTTGTTTCTTCCTGCTCCAGTAACCAGTATGTCAATTATTATGGCTTTATAGTAAGTCTTGATATAAGGTAGGATGCTCCACTGTATTTTCTTCACCATAGAGTGCTTTGGGCATTCTTGGCTTTTTGCTATTACACTTAGATTTTAAAATCAGCTTATACTTCTTAAAGAGCAACTGGGAGTATGGTTGAGATTACTTTGAATCTATATATCAGTTTGGATAGAATTAATATCTTTATGATAGCAAATAATCCAACTCATGAATGTGTTGAGTTTTCCTAAGTCAGGGTAGTTTCAGTGTCCTTTAGAAAATTTTAAAATTTTCTCTGTACAAACTAAGAAAATGTTGGTATTTTTTCCCTAAGAAATTTACAGTTCTTATTTATAGTGTAAATGGTATCTATTTTAAGTTACATTTTTAAATTATTGGCTGCAATATATAGAAATGGAATTGATTTTTGTATGTTGGTTATATTCGATCCAAGCACCTAACTCATTTACTTTCAGTGATTTTGCCTTAGGTTTTCTGTATAGATATTTATATTATTTGAGATTAGATGACAGTTTTGTTTCTTTCTTTGCAATCTACATACCCTTTATTTCTTTTTCTTGCTTTAATATGCTGACTAGGACCTCCAGCACAATGTAACAGCAATGATAATGGACACTTTTCTTAATTCCAGTTTTAAGATAATGCTCATAATATCTCACCATTAAGAATTACGTTTGCTGTAGGTTTTCAGTTGATTAATCAGAGAGAAAATTCTTTATATTCGTAATTATTAATGTTCTAATTATTAATTATGAAAAAGTGTTGAATTTTATTAAATGACTTTCAGAATCTATTGAGATGTGCATATGGCTTTTTTTCTTTTATTTGTTAATGTGATAAACAACATTTATAGTTCTTCTGATGCTAAACCACTCTTGCATTCCTGGGATAATTCTAAATTGATCATATTATTTTATCTTTTTGTATAAACCGCTGGATTTAGTTTTATTTATTTTTGTATATTGACAAGTGACCTTGCTCAATTTACCAATTCTAAACTTTAAATCTAGATTTTTTGTGAACTTTATAGATTCCACACATAGTCTGTGATTAATGACAGTTTTATTTCTTCTTTTTATCCTTTCTAGCTCTGTGACCCTGTATAATGTTCAACCAGTACAATGTTAAAGTTTTGAAAAGAAGTGGTAAGAGTGATCACTCTTGTCTTTTTTCCAAAATGTGGGGAAGGAGGGAAAGTTTTCACTAGGTAGATATTTTATAGATAAGCTTTATCAAACTAAGTTTCCTTCTGTTTTGTTATAATTATTTTATATCATGAATGAATATTAAATTTTATCAAAAATGTTTTCTATATCTATTTAGATAGCCATATGGTACCCCCCCCCCATTATTTACTTAATGTGGAGAATTTAAAATGTCAATACAACCTTGCATTCCTGTAATAAACCCAGTGGTCATAATGTACAATCTCTTTTTATCTATCTCTTGATTTGATATATTAATATCCTATTTAGAATTTTTGCATCTATCTTCATGAGAGAAATTGCTCTGTAATTTTCCTTTTTAAAATGTCCTTGTCAAGTTTTGGTAATAAGGTTGTACTAAACTCATAAAACAAAGTGGAACATATTCTCCCTTCTTCTTTTGTCTGGAATATTTTGTGTAAGTTTGTTGTTGTTACTTCTTCCTCAGATGTTTAGAAGAATTCTAAGTGAAGCTAACTTACCTGGAGATGTCTTTGTGGGAAGGTTTTAAATTACAGATTCAACTTTTAAATAGATATAGGACTATTCATATGGTCCACTTCCTCTTGTGTCAGTTTTGATCAATTCTATTTTTCAAGGTATACATCCATTTCATCTAAATTTATTGTCATCTTTTTAAATGTCTGTGGACCTAGTATTAGTAATTTGTGTTTTCTTTCTTTTTTGTTTGTTAATCTTGCTAAGAGTTTTAGGCTTTGCTAGTCTTTTCAAAGAACCTGTTTTTGACATGATTATCTTCATTTTATGTTTATTCTCTATTTCATTGATTTTTTTCCCTCTATCTGTATCATTTCTTTCTTTCTACATTCTTGGTATTTTATTTGCTCTTCTTTTTCTTCCTTCTTGAAGTAAAGTTTATATCATCTTTTTTTAGACTTTCTTCTTTTGTAATATATTCATTTTAATATGTTCATCTGTATTTCCATCTAACACAAACTTACCTATATCCATAACTTTTTATGTCATATTTTTAGTATCTTTCATTTCAAAGTATTTTCTAATTTCCATTGTGATTTCTTCTTTGGCTTAGGGATTATTTAGAAATATGTTTCCAAATACATTAGATTTCCTAGTTATCTTTTTATTATTAATTTGGAGCTTAATTCCACTGTATCCAGAAAATATATATTGTATATCAGTCCTTTTCTACTTGTTTGTAGTTACTTTAGGTTCTAGCATGTGATCTATTTAAGTGAATGATATCCCCTGTGTCCTTGAAGATGATGTGTTCTATGGTTATTGGGTGCAGTGTTCTACATGTGTTAAAAGGATAAACATTGTTAGTCTTGTCAGATCATCTATAGTCCTGATTTTTGACTTAAGGTTGTATCAGCTTCTGAGATTTTTTTTTTAATTTTAACTATGATTATGGATTGGCTTATAATTCTTAGTTTTGTCAGTTTGTGCTTTATATGTTTTGACGCCATTTCTAGATACTTAAATTTTATTCATTATAATTTTTTTTCCTTGAACCATTAATTACTTAGAAATATGTTATTTGCATTTTTGCTCTTAAAATTTTTAGCAAGGGAATTAAGCAATAAAATTTATTTTTATTTTTATTTTATTTTATTCTTTTAGAAAGAATAATTGATGATGAGGTAGATTTCTTTCTGCCGTGCTCCTTTGACGTACCACTCTTTGTGTTCTACTCCACGGTTATAAAAATGAACTACCAATTAAGCTGATGTATAAACTAGTGGCAGCATCAGTCACTTTGATCCCACAATAAATTAAGTAAATCCTCACTTTTGTATTTTCCACTTCTGTCCTTCTCTCTCAAACCCTGGGTTGGGTGACTTGGATTCTGTTGGCTCTTACTGATTTTTGAATACCAGCCTATGACTTTAATCTCTAAGACATCTTGGTGTCTTATATACTGGAGGTAATCTGATTTTATTAACCAAAATGACCTTATCTCACAGTGAGCTATGTTACATAACCACGTTAACAAGTGTAAGCAGGTAAGTCACTTTGATTTCCAGCTCCCAGGTGTTTGAGGTGGTAAAAGGTGAACCCTTTTTATCACTGAACATGGCAACATTCGTTCTAGATAGTTTCTTGAACAAAATAAGGAGGCAGTTTTCTTGCTTGGTGGACATTCTGCTGTTTATAAAACTATCCATAATCTGAAGCATAAACTTAAACTGAGTTTCACATTAGTTTATATCCAGTAGCTTCTGAGAATTTTTCATGGAATTTTGGTGGTCGGCAAAGAAATTATTGGAATGAAAATATCACAGCTTCTGTGCTGGGTGCAGACACTTGCTGAGTGTGATGAAGGAGTTACTCTCTAACTGAGCACATGTTCTGAGCAATTAGGCCAAGTGCCAAAACCATTAGGGCTCAAATGCCAAGTGCCTGGAGGGAGAGTTCTGTTTCAGGGTTTAGCAACCAACCCCTGGCTCACTCACCAGAGGGTGGCACTCCAGACTTCCTGGTCTGGAAGTGCCAGCCTGGCTGAGAATTGGCAGCTGCCTCCCGGCCACCACCGGCTTCTAGACACTCTCCCCCGTGCTGCCTCTGTCCCCACTCTTCCTGCCCATCTGCCCTCCACCTGCCTGCCACTGGAGTGGTGGGTGCACAGTTGGAGGCACCTTACAAGTTGACTCATGACACCAGCTGACACATTGCGTTCACCTTTCCTGTGCCTCCATCTCCCCGAGCCTCTTCTCCAGCTTGGCAGCTCGCAGGGAGAGGACTGCCAATTCCTGTTTCATAACATTTCAAGGGCTCCATTCTGAGGCTTCTGGAGTATTCTGGCACTCAAGGAAACTGCGCACGGGGTGCGAGAGGGACAGCCACACAGGGGATTGAGGACATCCAGGCACCCCTGGCCTGTACCCAGAAAAACCTGGGGAAACAGGGAACAAGAGTAGCCTTTGTAACTCCTAAATTTTATCAAGATGAGCTGAAATCTGGTTCTGTCTCTTCCCCATCCTGCCCTGTCTCACAATACACCCTCCCCAAACCAAAAAAAAACAAAAACCAGAGCAGTGCAATTTCTTAACAATTTGACTTTTATCCAGAATTGAGGCTCTTTATTTGTTAGAGCTAAGCACTTGGTCCAAGATTTTCTAATTCTTTCTGTGGGAACTTGAATCAGCACCCCCTCCTCAAGCCCCCACAGAAGAAGCAGATGGGGATCTTGGCGAGGTTCTGAAGTCCAGGACTTGGACAGGTTGAGAGTCCTATTTGCCAGGCTGAATTGCTTGTAATTAAAAAGCTTATCCTCCTCCTTTTTTGCACTTCTGAACTTATCTGAGGAATCAAGAGAGTATTTAATCATGCATAGAAACAAATCTGCATTAGAAGTCAAGGGCTTACCAGCAGAGGTGAGTCACGCAGGCTGATGAGGGCGATGGGCCACCGTCAGCGTTCTCGGCACGGGGTAGGGCTGGGGCATGCAAGCCTTCTCTCTCCCCTTCCTCCTCTGTTTGTCGTCTCCCATCCTTTGCCTAAGCTACGCCTATGCCGAACGCTTATGGACTGTGGGATTCTGCAGCAGGTTTGGGGTCTTATTAGAGGCCCTTACTGACACCATATTGTTAATGTTTATCTTCTTTCTAATACTGAAAAGAAAATCACTCATTAGTCTCGACATTTTTTGTGTGAGCGTTCTGAGACAAAACTTAACTTTGCATCTATGTTGTGCTGATTGCCAGACTGAGTGTCTGTTAGAAACTTAAGAACAAAGTGAGGCATGATCACTTGTGGCTCTTGGGATAATAAACTCAGAGTTACTTTCAGGAATACCTGTTTTTTTTTTTTTTTTTTCTTTAAAATGTTCCAGAAGAGGTGAGAAGCTGGGGTCTTCTCCCTTTAGGAAGGAACTCTTGAACGGGGCATTTAGGTTTGGAGGGTGGAAATGGAAGCACTGAGGTTGGTGCACCAGCTGGGAGGCAGGAAAAGCGCTGTTGCCCTGTGTGTTAATGGGGAGAGCATCTCCTGGTCTAGCCGGAGCCTGGTCGTGTGCACACTTCAGGGGAGGAGGGGAAGGTGTCACTTGTAGGGGCTTCCTTACAGGCTGGCTTCTTGGGAGTGTTTCCCCCTGTGGTCACTCTCTGATCCTCAGAATCAATCCCTGTTGCACAGGCAGACAGCTCCCAACTTCCCCTCTGAATTCAGCCACGAAGGCATGAAAAGTGCCAGTTGTATAGCTTGCTTGGTAGCCATGCCGGGACGAACCCTGAAGGCAGTGGAAGGACAGGGACCTTTCCTATACAAGACTAGAGCTTTATCTTCCAAAATGGAGACGCATCAGTGGGAGATGAGACCTGGGTACCACTAGTCAGTCCCAGTTCTGAGCCATCACTGTGCAGAGCAGCCCCGCGCTGCAGTTAACCCATCCTTCAGGGGACTCCACGTCCCCAAGGGCTCCTCCAACCCAAAGGCACAGGTAGGCACTCCCAGATCACTCCCACTCACATTCATTTATGCCATTTTATTTTTTTCTGGCAGTTTAACTCATGTGTGCCTGTCTTCCTCCTTCACACCCAGGCACAATGAGATTTAGTAACCCATTTTAATGAGGCAATTATATTTTACCTCTATTATGTGCAATTATCCACTCACTTAAATTGCCTCAGCGGGAGAGCCTGGTGTGGATGTCCCACTGGCCCCCGGGGGCAGCTGGGTGGCTGGGCTTCTGAGCACTGGAACAGGACACCCCTACTGCCCCTGCTGCTCTCCAAAGGTGGCCTAGTGCTGCCACAGGGAAGGGACAGTGGCCGTTTCTGGCCCACCTAGTGGAGCTCTTGATTGCTGTGGGTGGCCTAGATCTTTCTCATCTGCTTTGCTGTGCTGGCGGGCTTGTTTATCCAGGCCCCAGAGCGCCAAGTACCCTTCTAGCTTTCTGGCCCTTCCAGGGCCAGAAAAACAGACTTGGATTATCAGGGCCATACATCTTGGTCTGGTGTTTTTTTTCCTACAGTCATCTAGGCTTTAGGTACCCAGGGGTGGGGTGGAAGGTGGAGGCTCCTGTGTGCCCAGCCTACCTTTGCTGGTGAGTCCTAGCGTTAACTTTTAAAAAGGTTTTACTTATGTGATGTCTACTTTGTTCAAAGTAAAATATGGCAGCGAGACGCGTAACAAAGCAGTGACCGTGGACTTAGCACCCAACTTAATAACTAGAACGTTCCCAATACTTCTGCATCCAGCGTGGCTGCTTATTCCAGCCTCACCTACCCTTAAAGGGAGCTGTTTGCTTAGATTTTGTTGCTACCTTTCACTTGATTTTTTAAGTTTTATCACCTATATATCTTCATTTGTTATTTGTTAGCTTTGCTTACTTTGAGTTTTACTGAAGTGGTGTCATTCCATAGGTGGCCCTTCCGTAACTCACACTTCTCCACATAGTGTAATGTTTAAAATCATCTTTGCAACTCCATCAAGTCGCAGTTCTTTTACATGCACTGTTGTTTAACGTCCCAGTGTGAGACGAGTTATTTGTTCATCCTCCTGTCCAATGAGCTTTTGCTTTTCTAGATTTTGTTTGTGTTTTGTTTTGCATTGTGAACGGTGGTTCCCTAACATTCCTGTGTACGCATACCAGTGCAAGTGCATGAGAATTTCTCTATCTTGGAGCAGAATTTCTGGATTGTAGAGCATGCAAACGTTCAAGATTATAAGAGAGTGCCAAATTGCTTTCCAAAATGGTTGAGCCAGCTTCCCTGCAGCCAGGCAGTATCTTTTGCAATTTTCCAGGTTCCCAACTGTCTATGTCCAATGTGACATAATAGTTAAGAGCATTTTTTAGATATGAATTCCAGATGTTGGCTGCGGGACCTTCGAAAAATGAGTTGCTCTCTCTAAACCTCAGTTATCTCATCTGCAAAGTGGGGGAACTACTTGAGTACAGTATCTAATATCTGTGAACTGAGGTCCAAGTCTTCTGTCACCGGATCCAGTGCCTTCCCCACTGCCTCACCATGCCTTACTGTGTAATGCTCCACAGTGTGTTTATTCATTTTTCCTTTCTATATTATTTAATCCACTTGATTATATTAAAACAAAAAAGAAATCCATTTGTGTCTCCAGAGGGGGCTATAGCCATTAGCCAGAATACTGAACAAAGTTTGCTGTCAAATTTGATGGTTCAAGAATTAATTCTAAAATGCTTATTCCTAATGAAAAAGGCTTAAGATCACGGGCGTTAATTTCTCCCAGTTAGGTTTTAATTACTGAAAAGTTTGGTGACAATCGAAGCGTGTAGTTCCTGCAACTTCATTGCTGGGAGGCTTTTTTACAAGAATTTCCACTGCCTTGCTGTCTTCGCCTCTTGTTTCTACAAGACCTCACTTGATAATGTTAATCATCTTTTCAATGTTCACTGTCACCAAAACAAAACAAAACAAAACCCTCTGTGTTCTCTGGGGCTCAGGCATTGGCTGCACCTCATGTCATCTGTAGCTGCGGCTCTGACAGTGCGGGCCGAGCTGTGGCTCTGCTGCAGGCCCCACCACCCACGTGGGCGAGCGAGAGGATGGCCCTGCCACCGCTTGTGGCGCTCCAGACAAGGCTGAGGGACAAGACCCACCCCGATTCCCAGTGACTCAGGGCCCATCCTGCCCTCGGACTCTCACTCGGCAGGTCACAGATCCAGTAGTCTCTCTGGCTTACTTCCCACAGGTGCTGAAAGGCACTCGCCCTGCAGGTCACCTTGCTTCTCTGTACATCGCCTTGATGTCGAGCAAGATCAGCCAGGTGTGTTTGTGCCGGCGGCATCCAGATGGAGGTATAGTCGGGGGTGAGCCTTGGCCTTGCCCCGGGTCTCCCCAGCGAGACCCTGCCCTGCTGTCGGTCCTGTTGCACGGTCATGACAGCGAGCTGTGACTGGGCGCTGGAGCACGGAGTTGAGGAAGTGTGTTGGCCCGGGTTTTGGTCTCTGCAGGACAGTCCCCATTTGTGCCCTGATTTGGGCTGTTCTCTTGGGGGAGTAAACACAACGTCACCAGCCCTTTCCTTCCTTATAGACATGGTTCTTGCCCTCAGGGAGCTTGTGGTCTTTACTTCCTCAGCTCTCTGCTGTTTGAGGGCAGGAGTTGGGCCTCACGTTGGGTTTGTTGCAGGGACACCAGCCCCTGAATAGTTGAACTGACTTGGTCACTGAATGTCAGAGGAGTTCTCAATAAACACCTGAAACAGACTTTTCTAAAGTTGCTCCCCGGCACTGTGGAGTCACACCATTTATCACCTATTTCCTGGCTCGGGGACCCTTCTCCCACTCCCCTTGATGGCCTGAGATCTCAGTTCTTGACCTCTTACGGATGGTTCCGTACTTGACCCCCCATTACCGTCCCTTTAGAAAACAGAAAAATGTCCCTCTTCCAATTATCTTGGGCCCCCTTGCCCCTGTTGAGGAACTGAAGGGTTTTCCAAAGCATCCGTGTTCGTGAGGCGGCTTCCCCCAGTGGCAGAGCGAGCGAGGATCAAAGCCAATTCTGCCCCTCTCTGCTCTTCTTACCTCTCCACTCTTCCTCCATCCTCACTACAGGAAGGGAAAAATAGCAAATCTGTCTCCAAGGCAACCAGAGGAAGGAGACTGGTCTTCCCAGGGTGCAGCTCATTTGGGATATTTATATATACTTGTTTCTTGGGACGAGTCTTTGGGCCCGGGTTGCAGCGGCACAGAGCACTTTCCAAATGGACTTCCCTGGCTGTCTGAAGGGACAGAGCTTCGTGTGATCTGGAACCCCTGACTGTGAGAGCCTTGCGCCCTGGAGCTTGCTTAGGAGGTTTCTGACAGAAAAAGAGAAAGATTTTTATGCCATTTATACGTTTTTCCACTAACAACCAAAGAGGCCAGGGACACCATGATTTTTCAGTAATTAGAAGCTGATTATCCATTTCCACCTACGCTTTGATTAGAACCAGAAAAAAACAAAACAAAACAAAAACTCTGACCTGAAGATTGTCTGATTTGAGATGGGCAGTGCCTAGTCCGCGAAGAGCTGGGCCACCGTCTCTTACCCGCTGTCTAGAGCAGTCATTGGGATGCAGAAATTCTGCACCAGGCTGACTTCAGTCAGGGTTCTTTTAAGGCAGGTCATTTTGTAAAAGCATCCACCTAATAATCCTCTGCTTATTATTTAAAAGTAAATGCGTTCCTTAGAATAAGAAATGCCGTGGCAGCCCATGTAAGACTTACCCCTGTACTCCAGTCTAACGTGGAAATGGAACTTACGAATCCATTGACTTTTTGGTTTGCTCCATGATCTCTAACTATTGTCTGAAATGAACCCAAGAGCTCATCACAAAAGGGAACATAAAGGTTGTAAGAAGCTTGGGTCGATGAGTGTAAAAAGGCTAGGTGAACACCCACACGTGTGCGGTGAGAGCTGCGCGGACAAACCCCAAAGCGGTCCCTGAGCTCCCAGAGCGAGATTGTCCAATTGCAGGAAAGGGCCCAGCCAGCTGCTTCCCTAACCGTATTAACGGGCAAATCTGAGCGTGCTATTTATAGAGCGCACACCAGTGAGCCCCAAGTTCATAGCTGCCAAAGGAAAGCTTAGTCTCAATTTTCAGTCTCCTGTATTCTCTATTCTTTCCTAAACTTCATATAATTTTAAAACTTTATAAATGTACGTTTTGAAGGCTCCTTTCTTCTAACAGAAAGTTACTTTTTGTAAATTGTTGCCGGTTGTTTCTGGTGTTTAGAACAGAATGTAACACACATTAAATAATGGTTTTGAAAAAAATCTGAAAACTGTATTTAGTGTTGGTGCTACTTATATTCTTCTCAGAAGCTCTTCTGTTTGATCTGTGGCTCTGAACGTTAAGAAATTTCTTTTCTATAGATTTTTATACTTCTTTTGTAGATCTTTATCATTATTTTTTATCAGCTGTTTGGGGCAAACTTTTAAATATTTTTATATCTAGATAGTTTAAAAAGATGCAAAATTTGCAAAGTTCATAATTGCACATTATTGAGAAATTAGTATGATTATATTCAGGAAATTCTGAGAGAGTGATTGCAAGTTCATTAGTAATGATTACGTAAAATAGGGGTTATGAAAATGCAAAGCCACAATTATGACACTGAAATATCAATGAAATATCAATTTAGACAGGGGGATAGGCATTTCCACTACTTTCCCAGCCCCAGAGGAAGGTCTGCTTTTACTGAGAGGCCATCAGGTGTGATGGGTAGGTGCATGGTCTATGGAGCCAAGGCCTGGAGTCCCATCCTATCTCTGTCATCCGTTACCTAAGGCAGGTGACCCTGTGAAAATAATGTAGCTTTTTTGTGCTTCATTGTCTTCACTGGGGAGATGGGGATAATGGTCTGGGGATTCAGACTACAACACATAAAAAGGGTAGAATAATGCAGGGCACCAAATAAGCATTCATGGGGTATTAGCTGGTCTTCTTTTCTTTTTTTGTGGCCGGGAGGTAATTATGTTTATTTATTTATCTATTTTTTGATGGAGGTCCTGGGGATTGAACCCAGGACCTCGTGCATGCTAAGCATGTGCTCCACCACTGAGCTACACCCTCTCCCCCAAGCTGGTCTTCTTTTCATTATAGTCACATTGGTGTAATTTAGATTGGAGAGAAAAAACACACAGCCCGATTATCTCTACCCATTTCATCCTTGGTACAGCGGAAAAAGTTCTAGACGAAGAGTGAGGCTATGTGGGTTCCGGTCCTGGCTTTGACTCACACTAGCTTTGTGACCCCCCTGTACATCCGAGGACTGGGTTTCCTCATCGCTAAGAGGAGAAGGTTGTGCTGGAGACCCCCGGTTCCCATTCACCTCTAACAATCCTTAGATAGTGCTCGCAAGGGTCAAAAAACCTTAAGAACTTGTTCTTTTTAATGTAGGATTGCATTTTAATATATCAAAACAAAATAAAGCATCCAGATGCCAGCTAAAGTGAGAGCTGGAAATATTCTAAACAATCTTTTCAGAAATACTTCTGGAAGATATTTTTTTAGGCAAAATTCTGATCAACAAAGAGTTGGGAAAATATGATTGTATTTAAAAGGCTAAGAAAACAAACTGCAAGAGAATAGTAATATCAGCTCTTTTATTCTGGCCTCTGGCTTTGTTTCTAGGAAGCATTAGATGAAACAAAGGGGCAGAGGGAGGGGGAGGGGGGCAGTGAGGGAGCAAGAGCTGGAACGTTCGACTTGTGTGTCATGTGTGGCTGTTATTTTAAGAAAATGTATTCTGACCAATTTTATTCAAAGAAAAAATCAACAAACACCCAGTAGCAATCTGCCCCAAGATTTTTTTTTTTTCCCAATATAGACCTAATCAAAATAATCAGGTTGTGTCAAAAAAGTTTCCAGTAAAATGGCTGTCTCTTATCTTTTCCAGTGTTATTGTGAAATATGAGCCGCTCTGGAGTTGCCCGGCCCCCTTGCCTGGTAATCTTAGCAGAGTAAACATTAATACCGTGCATGTTTCCCCCTGGAAAAACGAAGGCGAACAATAGGAAAAGATGTAACAAATGTTTTGCAGCCTTATTATAAATATTTTATGAATGAATCAGAGAAATTAAAGATGAAAAAGCCCAGTAACCCTTGCCTGTACCCTCATGTCTACTGCTGTATACTTTTAAGTGGTTTGTCTGGTGTAGTTTTTAGTGACTCAGGTTAAAGGAAATTTACCGCTTCCCTCAAAGCCACTTTCCAAGTGGAGACTATCTCTAGACCTGCTAGGAAAGTCTGACAAATTCCCCTCGCTTTGTTTGACTTTCTCATTAATCTCATTTGATTTAGCCTACTTAATTGCTTATCTTTAGTGTCTCTAGATTCTTCAGTTTTCCTTGTGTATTTTTTGTTTCTTTCTTTACTTTTCATTCAGCCTTTCCTCATTTTTTGCCAGGAAGAAAGCAGGCAATTTTTTTTTTTTTTTTTTTTTTTTTTGCTTGTGGATAGATGAGCAGTAACCATAAGTTTCATTCAACAAATTAACAACAACATGAACTGACAACTTACTACATCAGGTGTTGTGCTAAATCCTTTGTGTACATTATCTCACTTATTAAGCACCTACTATTTGCCAGACACCAGGAATGCAAGGTTAAATATGATCCTGCAGTTGCTGACGGAGAGCTTCTAATGTACTGGAAGGAACGATCACTCAAACAGACAATGCCAACATAGCACACCCAGTGCACGGGGCTATCTTTAGAGTATTGTTGGAGCATGAAGGATGAGGGTCCAGCAGTGAAGAGGAAGGGGCAAGGGCAGAGGTCAAGTGGAGTGGGAGGATGATATCCCAGATGGATGAACTCTAGACCAGATCTTTAAAGAGTTAGAAAGGGTGTGTGGCGTTAGAGAGGATGGTTGCCCAAGAAATCAGAGAGTTCAGTCTTATTAAGTTGAAAAACACAAGGATTGTTAAGAGGTAACGTAGGCCAGGGTCAGATTGTAGAAAGCTCTGTATTACCTGGTGGAAAACGTGGACCTTGTTGTGGGTTTGAAGCAGAAAGGTGGCATGGCTTCTGTGTGGAAAACACCCAGGAGTGGACGCAGAGAGGCTGTGGCTGTGGCATCTGTCCTGATGAGAGGCAGCGAGCACTGGGGTTCCAGGGTCAGATTAGCTGTTCTTGATTGGAATGTATTTAAGGTCATCTGTCTCCCTTGACTCTTAAGTAATCAGGAAGTTACTTACTAAGTACCTTCTAAATCTCTGAATGGATGTTCCAGGCACCTTGATACTGAAAAGTGGGTCCTGGAGAACACATGTTTGCTGTGGCCAGTGGGGTTATGTCAAATGATGGTTATTTGACAACTGTCTAACAATTTCTGAGGAAGACAGACTTTCTCTTAATAGCATAGGTGGGGAGTGATGGGAGAGAGACCAAACTGCCACTTACTGAGCACCCAATCTGGGCAGAGCCCAGGGCTGGGGACATTTAATAGTTACTGTATCAGCAAGGTGGCAGCAGAGAGTCAACCTCTTGAAAGCCAAGCAGTCCTAATCAGCACATAATGGGAAAGAACCACGTGCAGAGGTAATGAGCTGCTTATATTTTCCTCCCAGCATAAAAGTAGTAGATGATAAAGAGGGCTGATGCTTGAGGTTGATAGGTTTGATACAAGTCCAATTTGATTAAGGTAATTATTGGTGTGCCCCCAGGATGGAAATGGCACTAAAAGAAGCTGCAGTCTGATTAATTATATTGTGACAGGCTTGTCTGAAGTAATAGAAAGGCAATGTCTGCCTGGAGTTTAGAAGAAGTAGGATAAGGCAAGAGGTCTCAGTCAGAACATCCAAGGAAAGGAGTGACTATTTGTAGCTGATGGGTGCATTGCCATCACCGAGTTTCTAAGTGTCTAGAAACACATTAGACTGTCCTGCAGCTTGGATGTAATAGTCCTCCCAATTATTGAACACTTTTCTCTCAAACTTAAGCTCTTTAAATAATCTCCTTTGCATCAGAAGAGACAGAATGACATAGTGGTAAACTGCGGGCTCTGCCTTCAGCTCCCCTGGGTCGGTACCTTGGCTCTGACACTTACAAGAGTGACATGTGTTAGTTATCTGTGATGCATAACAGATTCCCCCAGACCTCGCAGTTCAAAACAGTGCACATCTATCTCGCAGTTTCTGTAGGTCAGAGAGTTAGAAGTGACTAAGCTGGGCAGTTCTGGCTCAAGATGTGTCCTGTGGTTTCTGTCATCTGAAGGCTTGACTGGGGCAGAAGGACCCACTTCCAGGGTGGCCCACTTACACGGGAGGCATATTGGTGCCGGTTGTCGGTCCTCTCACATGGGCCTCTGTACAGGCAGCGTGAGAGTCCTGAAGGTGTGATGACTGGCTTTCCCCGGAATGGGCAATCCAAGAGAGAGCTAGGAAGAAAGGACTGATGTCTTTTGTCCTAGACTAGGAAGCATGTTCCATCTCTTATACCACATTCTGTTCATTAGAACTGAATCTCTAAGTCTGATTCAAATCAAGGGAGGGGAAGATTATACTCCACTTTTTGAAGAGAGGAGTTTCAAAGAATTGTACACATAATTTTGTTATGCACCATCACACTGTGTGACCTTGGGCAATTTACTTAAAGATCTCTGTGTTCCAGTTTCTTCATCAGTAAAATAGAAATAATATTTGTATCTGCCTTATAGAGTTTTAAGAATAAAGTGAATTAAAGACCTTTTAAGAGTACAGGATGTATAATAAGAGTTCAGTAAACATTAGCAACTGTTGCTGATGACTAACTCTATTCCGGACCTCTAGCGTGTGATGGAACTCATCTGGAGGCGAGAACAATTTATACTGGTATCAGTCACGGGCTCCCTTTAAATTGATCATTGTTATAAGCAACAGAGCTGTACCCTCCTGTTGGCCTCTGATGAACCTAGATGCTCTTCTTGCCTAGGCTCGGGGTCCAGGCCAGGCAGCATTTTATCCTTGTCTTGCCAGAGGCCGTGGTCTGGAAAGTCAGCCAGGCTAGGTAACTTCTCAGGTTCAGTGGCATGGAGATGAGGAAGATCAAATGGCACCGAGGGGTCCTGCAGAAATCGGAGGTGTAAGTCTCAGCTGAGCCAATAGGAGCCAACCAAGAACCCTTGAATAGATCCTTTCAGATTCTTAGGGTGGCTTCATTGAGCCAGGGCTTCTCCAGGTCTCTGTCCTGAAGTCACCGCCAAAAGCTGTGTCTCTGACATCACAGGAAAGGGATCCAGGGCCGGAAACCACTTCAAAATCACCAACCTCAGTCCCACCTCAGTCCCACCTCTGAGAACTGAGCAATCAGGAACAAATGGTGCAGGGATGTTCAGGAACCTGGCTACCAAATTGTCCTTAGAGAAATCAAATTAATAAATATTTATTAAGGTATCTAGCGTGAGCAAGCCACAATATTTCCTTAATTGGAAGAAACTCTCCGATGGCCACAGAATGAGTAGAATTTTAACCCATGAAGGATCTTAGAGAGATTAATTTGCCACAGTCAAAATTCGCAGTGATATTCCAAGAACACGTGTCAGGAAGTTGGATGAGGACAGAGTTCTGAACTTTTTACTCACAAATGCGCTGACTGTTCCAACTAGAAACCAAAATCACTGCTCGCTCCTCACAGGTACAGCCCTCACACCAGCGAGCTTGCCTTCAAAACGAGAGAAGTTTGAAAGGATTTGCAAAGACCCCAAGTCCCAGTAACTAACCAAATCAAAGTTAGAAGTTCAGAGCTTTTCTTCTGCTATATAAAGCGACATAATGACTCGTTACAAGGGAGGCGAGACCACCAGGAAGCATGGAAGTCACCCTCCAGCGTGCGTGCATGGTGGCTGCCCCTTCCCTGAAAGAAATGTCCCTTCTATTCAAAGGCAGTGTCCAAGTCATTTATAGATTTTAATACAAGTAAAAATTTTTATTTCTGGTCTGATATTCGTATTAATGTAGTTTCTCCAGATAGGACGCTCTCCACTAACTTAACAGAAGACTCAGCTTCAGGACCAACACTGGGAATTTTCTATGTGCTCTATTACTTAGGGAGAGCTGAAGATATCTGGATATGGAATAGTATGACCAAGTTCTAGCACATAATTTTCAGGCAAAATTTACCTTTTTAAAGTGGATTACAAACCATGTAATTTCCCCCGGTGTTTATTCCCGTGAAAGAATGCCACCCGGGAACCGGGCTGAGGAACAAAGAGAGGAGCCCGTTCCTCGCACAAAGGTCTACGCAGGGAGGGCGGACGGCCCCGCACCGTGCGCAGATGCGTGCCTGTGAACCACGACCCTTCTTTTCTTCTTGGAAAATGTCCTCCAATTAGACGAGGACACGGGATGAACTGCTGCTAACTAAGTAAAAAGTCCGTTCCTTTCTGCAACAGTGAGTGCCATTGAGTTATACCAGCCATTCTGAATTCTTTTTCCTCCAAAGGCCCCACTTGGCCTCTCAGTCTCTTTCACAACCCCTCCTCCCCTCTCTTAAAAATGTTTCCTATTCACTGTGAGGCTCTCATCCAAGGAAAAGAGGTGGCGGTGAAGGATCTGGGGGATGGGGAGCTGTTTTAGAGAAGAGAAGGGGAGGTGAGGGCTGCTCCCCACATAATCCATGGGTGCTTGTTACAGGGTGCTTTTGGCAAACATCAAATTAAGACCGAGCATTCACCCCAACTCACCGGAACGTGCAAATTCAGTTGACAGATTAGAGGAGAGAGGTTTTAAAAAATTAAATTATTTTCCCTGAAAATGTGGAATGATTTTAAAAGTGGTAGCTAATGAGAAGGGCTTTTTTTTTTTTTTTTTCGCAGTATGAGAAGCAAAGAGGCTGGAATAGAACGATTTCATATTTCAGATGCAGTCTGTGATAGCTGAATAACCTTCTTAGTTTGACTCACAGCCTCACACAATGCAGGCTTTCAACACATGAAGAGCCACAGCAGAGTTTTGGGCCATTTTCTCTTTTTATTCATTTTCCCAGCCCCATCCCTCCCCCACCTCCACTCCCCCCACCCCATTTCCTCTGTCTGGGTGTGAGTAGCTGAAGTGTGCCCACAATATGGATGTACTAGACACATTGTCACCTCCCTTTTATCCAAGGCACCTGGCAGGGTCACCAGCCTCCTGAGTGCCCCGTGGAGTCTGGCTTAACTCTTTGAGTGACAGCTGTCCAAATACATTTTTCACAATGACTTTAAAGAATATTAGAAATTAAAACCTAAAAAGAAAACAGATCCTGTCGTGTTTTGTTGTGTGTCATAACCCCCTTCTCCTCCTCCTCTCTTCTTGTCTCCTTTTCCCTGAGGTTCTTAACATTGAGATGTGAGTTTGTTTATTTCCCCAGCTGAATCAGTGGGATAGTTAATTGCCTTTAAATCTAAGTCTGACAATATCTACAGACGTCGTCACAAAACAAGCAACCACACGCATTTGGTAAAGGGTGGAAAAGCAGTACCCACTGTACAGCAAAGCACAAGAATTGCCAAATGCTCTGCATTTAGGGAAGCCTATTCTTCTCGAGAGGCTGGAGGACTGACAATGTAACTGACTCTTCAGATTTCTGCTTCCGGCCAACATGGAGTGACAGGGACTGGATGTGCTCTCCTGTCTGAAGCAACCACAAACCCCCAAAACTGCATGAAATAATAGTTTCAAGGCACTGGACAATAGGCAGCTTAGGATAATTCAAGTCAGATGGAAACTTATTTTAGTTAGAAGTTGTAGTCTGGGTCATAAACAAAGAAGTTGGATCTCTTAACTTGCTGTGGGTGTAGCTTGTTGGCCACTCTGATTGTAGTGACCTGTGGGTACCTCCACTCTTGTCTAGATCAGCTGGGCATCCTCCCCAAGTGCTACATGCCAAGATTCTGCAAGAAGTACACGAGAGAGAGGTTTTTCTGAGGACAGACCTTGATGTGCCTCATTTTTATCGGGACTGAGTCTTAGGACAGAATCTTAGCTTAATGAAGATGAGGGCAGACCTATCCTTGAACATGACCATGAACTGACCATGTTTGGAGCCACAGTAACAGGGGCTGCTGCCTTCGCCCCTTCACTGTAGGGCTGGCGATGGCCTCTCAGGGGCCCCTCCTGGACCAGGCTGCTTAGGGAGCGAGAGTCTGTCTGTGGCTCGTAGCTTCCTCTCTTTCTTAGGATGTACTGATGGCCAGGTTAAAGATTAAGGTTTTCAATTCTGGCTTTAAAAATAAGTGCAGTTTGTAAGGGAGCTTCTGCAGGGCTGCTGATGTTCTGTTTCTTGTTCTGGATGATGGCTGCCGGTGTGTTCACTTCGTAATAGTTCATCAAACTGTACGCTGGTCATGGTGAATTTTTCTCTGTGTATATTAATAAGTTCAGTAAGAAGTTACAAAAAAGAAGCATACTAGCTCACGTTTGGATCCAGTCATTACTTTGTTATAGAAGAATGTGGGTAAAGCTCGAGTACTGATGACGCTCCGTGTTTTTAATGGTGATCCTAGAAGCCTTACATTTTTTCAGGTAACAACAAAAATATTCAGTCTCTTCATTCCTGCAGGTGGAGACAAAGCTGTATCGTTCAATCCTATGCCCTTTGTCAGGAAACGTTTATTTCTCAAACAGAAATAAATATTCTCACTGACAAGAGCATCTTGGCCACTGGGCTAGTAGAGGGGGATTATTGAGAAATTTACTGATGGTCGGCAACAGAACGCGCAGGAATTGGAGAGGAGGCCCCGCCTCGGGCCCGCAGCGTGGCAGTATGCTTCAGCTTCATGGCCACTGCGCGCCCACCAGAGGACCTCTCTGGGCTGTCTGGTGGCAGGACGGTTGCCTTGCAGTGGCACAGAAGGTGACCTTGAGGGGCGTATTTGAGTCCCTGCTCTGGTAGCAAGGCTGGGAAGCTAAGAGCTGCCTTCAGATTGTCATATAGCACCTGGGACTTGCGGGCTACACTGGGGCAAATGGTAGGGGGATGGAGGTAGTGGGACTGGATTTCCTGCTTTAGGACCACGTGAGGAATTTTATATTTTATTGTAGGTCTCCACTGGTAAACGTTACCTCTCCAGATTTAAAGTAGACTTATCTCGATGGTCATTTTCTAGTTACCATTCAGGAATTTTCTCATATATGCAGTACATATTTTAAACTGACAAGTGTCTACTTAAATTTCTCTGTCAGAATTCAAAAAGATCAGAGAACTTATTCTAATTCAAGTATATCTACCAACCCTTTTATTTTCAAGTCACTTGATGTTTTAAATATTGAGGGTACTTAGAAGAGATTTCAGCTGAAAGATTATATCTCCTGTAACATTTCGCTTTTCTAGCTATTAACTCATCCTTAATTTTAACTAAATCGTCCATCTCAGGGATTGAAGCAGAGAGGCCACCCTTAAGTCAAAGCAGGAAGAGAGCAGGGGCTGTAGTACTTGGAGGATGAAGGATTTTCCGCTTTGCTCAGCTTTGGGGGATGAAGGAAATGATATATCAAAGCCAGGACCGGCCTCCGCACCCTGGGATATAAATACAGTGTGTTGTACAGAGAGTGGGCTGATCCCTGTGATGTGCGGACAGGAGAGAGCCCAGCAGTGCCTCCACGATGTATACATCCCTGGCTCCGGAAATCCTGCACTCCGACAGCAGGAAGCAGAGGAGCGCACCTAAATCCTGGGGCTTAGAGGAGGCTCCTACCTCACTGTTGGAGGAGGGCTAGCAGGCTGAGCAGAGGATGCTATGTGAACCCAAGTGAGAACAGAGGAGGAAATCAGCTACCCCAAACAACGAGGCTCAGGAGGACAAGGTTTCCCCTCCAAGATTACAGGAAACTGGTCCAGACCTCTGCAGCGGCGTGAACAGGCAGAGGAAGAAGTGTGGAGGCAGATAAAGCGGGAGTCTGGAGCACCGGCTCTGCCTGTTGTAATTTGCCTGCCATGGGGTGAAGAATAGTGGGGAGCCCGGAAAAGGGCATGTGGCTCTGATGACAGTGGGCGGGGAGCGGAGGCAGGGGGCACGGTTGTGAGGACTGGACAGTTTAGGAATCTAGAAAACAACCTCTAGAAAATGACCGCCCCAGTAGGGTAAGAGGGGTAGTGAAGCAAGTTCTGCAGAGAGAAAGTCAGACTCACTCACACTTGCACTTGTGAGATTCAACTGGCAGCAAGGATTTTCAGACAAACATGAAACTGAGAATCACGTTTTAAAGTGCCCCCAGGAAGAGCCACTCTGTGATGCTCACTGTCTTTAGCCCTGCTGAGTTGAGGTCTCCAGATGCCAGCGGTGACACTGGATTTTACCCACAGCAGCACTGTTAGTTCATTGCTAGATTGAAGCAAAACTTTTACTTGTTAAGTGACCAGTTGATTCCCGTCACCCTTCTGAGATTCTAGCATCCAGGTGAACAGAAGGAAGACAGATCACCCAGCTTCCCATTCATAATTCAACAACTGTACCTTCTTAAGACACTCTTTCGTCTGAAATACCAAAGTGACTGAGACAAAATATTACTAATCACATTACGAGCCCTTGGAGATTGCTTACTGGAAAGTATTTTGAGAAATTTACAGATGGGAAATGGAAGGCACCACAAGTCTGCTGGTCCTCTGCCCATTTTTTTTCAAAGGTAGGAAATGTCTCTTTTCACTGTGAGATTAGCTCAGCAGGCTACGAACTGTAGTGAGCAGACTGGGTCAAGGGTCAGGGGAGTGGAGTGAATAAAAGGGCGTGGTGGTCACTGCACAGAGGGCCAGTTCCAGGCAAGAGGGTCAAGTCTGGTTTCAGCAAAGTGCTTTTGCATTGCCTGCCAAGAAGATGGGGTCAATTAGGTAGGAAAGCGTAGGAGGAAACTGATGTTAGTGGAACATTTAACTGGATGCTTTAACACTGAACTGGATTCTGTATCAGACGGAGTGTGTGTGTGTATCTGTATTTACTTCTCACAACAACCCTGTGAAATGAGAATTAGTAGCCTCATTTTATAGATGGGAACAAACTCAGATTAAGTAAACTTGCCTAGTGGCACCGAGTTATTAAAAAACATAGTAAAGTTTAGAATAAATATCTGACACTTCTGTGCTTTTATTTTTTACCTTTTTTTTTTTTTACTTCTGTGCTTTTGCACTTTTAGAATAATTCACTCTTCTATTTAGTGTTAGCCAAATATATACATATATGTATATAATTTTGTTTTTATTTAAATAGTGGAGTTGGCAGACAGCAATGCTTCCTTGTGGATTATTTCAGGCACTTAGGAAAGAGGCGTGGAGAAAAGGTATTATGGAGGGGGATTGTCTTAACTTGCCATGCTTAAAGCTTTCCCTGTGTGACAGCTGTCACCGCTATTCAATAACCAGCTGTAAGCAGAGTGCCCAATCGCCCTCTCCATCTTCACTGGTCCACCACTGCATTGTACTCAGTATGTGGTCCTGGATGAATCTTTCTCTTAGCCCTCACTGTGAATGCTCAGGAATGTGAAGCACTCAAAGCAGGAAATTGCACCATCAGCAACATTGTCTTTGAATGTTGACGCTTGCTCAAGGTCAGGCCACCCCAGGGACCATCGTCATCATCCTGTGACCTGTGCACAGCCCTGTGTTTCTGGAACCATTCCAGGTGTGGGAGGTGATGAGGTCTTGGAAAACTCTGCCCAGTGCCCTGGCTTGTAGAAGTGTGGCCAGATGGTTTTGTCATCTGCCCTCGTCCACACCATACTCTATTTGATGGGAATGAGCCAAATGGGAACTCAGATTTACTCTTCGGAAAAATGCAGACAATCACATGCCCATATAGCACGTAGGGTTGCTGTGAACATTAAACACATAATATACTAAAAGCACTTAAAGTGGTATCTGACAAACTAACACCAATTAAATGTTAGTTATTATTAATTATCGATATTCTTGTCTTAAATGTGTGTTGTTTTCTAAATGACTTTAATTTTCATAGATTGTTAATAGACAGAATGACCTAAAGAAAATTAAGCCCTAAAGATCCATTTATCGCCACCTTTTTTTCTCTGCCACTCTTTCCTTTTCTCTTAAACGTCACAATTCCCTTTTGCGTTGTCACAAAAGCTGCTTACTTCAGTTGGCAGAGATAGCATCATGCAGAGGATGATTAAAATGTCCTCCCTTGAAGTTGTGGGTTTTAAATTGTAATATTTATTAATAGGTAACCACGTGTGTATTAAAAACATAAAAGGTGCACGAGGACATACAATGAAAATACAGTCTCCCCCTCACCCAGATCCTTCATGATCAAAGTTCTCTCCCCCAGAGGCAATCCTTGTTGCCTGGTTCCTGTGCCCGCATTAGACAGAAGCTGTACACGTGCACTCGGACCCTCACACTTGTGCTGAAAACGAATGATAGCATGCTATTCAGTGTTCAGTTCCTTCCTTCCTGGGTGGAAGAATTGTGCCTAATAGTCCACAGCTGTATATAAAATACTGCCCAATATTTTAAGTGACTATACCATATTCTTTAGTATGGATTTACTATAATTTATAATCTACTTCTTAAGTAATCGATATTTTGCTTTTGTTATTACTGATAATGCCGTAGTGATATACTTGGTCTTACAATTTTTTATCTTTTACATATTAAATATTTTACTTACCTGATATTGATTTTCCTTATATGGATGAGGCAGGGAACCAACTTTATTTTTAACCAGATATGATGTGTTGAGTAATTGACCTTTTCCCCAATGATTTGAAGTACACTTTTATCAGACACTCAGTTGTCCTATGTGTTTAGGCAGTAAACGACCATTTGAAAGTGTGGGCTTGGCAATCTGTCTGGGTCTGAACCTGAGCTCTTCCACTACCTAATGGCTTGAATAAATTATTTAATCTCTTTGCCTCAATTTCCTCATCCAATAAGTGAGAACAAATATAGTAATTTCATAGGATTACTGATAACATAGTAATGCAAGAGAAATATTGTGCAGGGCTTAAAATGCTGCCTGTTATATAATAAACTCTATATAATACTAGCTATCATTGTTTCCCTCCTTATTATTTCTGGCCTTTGTAATGTTTTTCTCGGTTATCTAACTCTTCAAGAACCATAAATCTGGTATTCAAGAATCTACTGAATTCATGAATTAACTAATATAGCTTTTTATTGTGTTTTAGTATCTGCTAGATTCTGTCCTTCTTCATCACTTTTTCAGACATTTCTCATAGTTCATGAGAATCGGCTTATGTGGTGAAAAATATTGTTTGTGTTTTTGTTGGGAATAAATTAAATTAGAATATATTGACCAGGGAAGAACTGACATCTTTATACTATTGTCTTCCTAGTCAAGATTTGACTGTATGTTCATATTTTAAAGTCTTTATTTATGCTTTTCAGTAGCATTTTAAGGTTTTCCTAAAGGCTTATTTCTAGCTACTTTCATTAATATGTCATCAGCCTGGTTGTTCTTTGTATAAGTGAAGACTGTTCTTTTTACCCAGCTATTTTACTGAATTCTCTTATTATTTATTATGTATTTTTCAGTTGATTTTCGTAGGCTTTCCAGAGAAAATAATTGTTTCCAGAGAAACAGTCCCATCACCTGCAAAAATAATTCTGTCTCCTTAAATTTTATACCTCTATCTTTTTCTATTGTCTAACTACAGTGACTGATCGCTGTAGAACACTGTAAACAATACTGCAGACAAAGGACATGGTTTCTTGTTCCAGAGTTTAAAGATAATGCTTTAGCAAAGGGTGGTATTTCTACACACACACACACACACACACACACACACACACATTCATACATCCTCCCTCTCTCTTTTTCTCTATCTCTGTATCTAGGTATATAACATATCAATATCTAAATAGATATTAAATACAGATATGTGTATGTGTGCGTAATTCATGTTAAGAAGCAGCTATTTTTAGTATTTTCGTATTTAACATTTTTTATCTGGAATGGGTATTATGTTGTGTTAAAGACCTTTGGATCTAAGCATCTATGGAGATAATAATATGAGGTTTCTCTTTCAACTAATTAATTTGATGCTCTACAGTTATATAGTAGTAGGTTTCCTAATATTTAATGATCTAGGCATTACTGGATGATTCTGTTTGCTGATATTTTATTTAAGGTATTGCCTTGGTATTCTTAAGTGACTGTGGTCTGCGGGTTTCCTTTTTTTTGCATGTCACCTTTGTGGAATTTTTATAGCCTAGCTTTGCAGGAAGTTTTTACAGACTTCTATTTATGAAAATATGGTGTGTTATATATCTGAAAACAATTTTGCATTACATAGCACGTAAGAATGTTGAATAAAATAATGGAAACATTTTTAAATTAATTAGATTTTTATCTCTTCTGGTGTCATTTTTGGAAATTTTTATTTTAATAAATGGGCATTACATCTTGGTTCCCAAATTTATTTGAACCACTCTTGTCTGAGTCCACTGAAGTCTGTATCTATGATCATTTTCTATTACTTTTGATTTTGTGTATTTCTACTTAATACTTATTTTCTTTATTAGGTAATTGTTTATTCATTTTATTATTTTTAAAATATATAGCCCTTGAATTAATTAACTGTATTGCTTTTTTTTTGAAATGATGAATCTCAATTTTCAAACTTATCATATCTTTTGTTACTGCTTTACTTTTATCATTTACTTTCTAGCTTCTTGAGATAAATTTTTTCGCCAACATGTTACTGTAGTGAATTTTAAACAGAACACAGCTGAAATAATTTTACGGGAAACAAATAGGCTTACTCACCTCCTAGAGACTCCAGTAACACTTTACTGTGCTTGTTTTATGACATGTCTATCTCTCTATCCATCCAGCAATTCATCTTACTTACTTTGTTGACTCATTTCAAAGTAAATTGCAAACATCAGTTCACTCCCCCTATTTCACGTACACATCGTAAAATAGTTAAATATTTGCTACCATTTTTTCTTTTGGTAAAAGATTTACATACAGTAAAAAACTCAAATCGTAAGTATACTTTGCTAGGTTTTGACGAATACACACATATGTGTAACTGAGACCCTATCAAGATATAGAATATGAACCTAACCCCAGAATTTTCTCTCCCGCCCCTCCGACTCAGTCTCAGAGACTAGCACTATTCTGATTTTTTCTCACCATAGGTTAGTTTTGCCTATTTCAGAAGCTCGTGTAATGTAGTCATACAGTATGCACTCTGTTGTGCAAGGTTGTTTTTTTCAGCCTGTTTTTGAGACTTATCCATGTTGGTGCCTGTGTCAGTAGTTCTTCCCTTGTTACTGCTTAGTAGTAGCCCCTGGTCTCCTGTTATTAACAGACAACAAGCTTTTCCCTGGTGCAGACATTTTGAATAAAGCTGCAGTAGGCAGTGTCGTCTACGTAGTTCTGCGAATATAGCTGTCATTTTTCCTAGGTCAATACTTAGGAGTGCAGGTTTTACAAGACACTGCCAGAACTTTGCCCAAAGTGATTTTTACCATATTCCCATCCACAATTTATAAGAATTCCAGTTCTATATCCTTACCAACAGTTGCTGTGTTGTTTTTAATTTTCAATTTCTAATTTTGTTCAACTGGTGAGGAGTAATGTTATCTCATTGTTTTAGTTTCCACCCCCCCAGTGACTAACGAACAATGTTAAGGGCTTATGCATGTGCTTACTGATCATTTATGTATATTTTTTGCTAAAGTGCATGCTTCTTGTTTCAGACAAGAAATGGCTGATTTTGTATCTCTAAGAGACAGAATTCACAGAGCTGAACTTTGTTGCGTCACTGAGAACTGCAGCTCTGAGCATCCCCACGGGGTACTTGGTCCTTCCTGCTTTGGTCAGCTCTCTGTATGTACCATGTTTCAGGATTACACATACCTCCGAGTTTGCCATGGCTGAAGCTTGCAGTTCTGTTTCTGCTCCCTGTTGTTCTACTCTGCAGTTTTTCTGTAATTCCAATGGTATTCTAAATGCCTTATTTTGAAAGGACCCAGAGCATTAACATTAATAATTTAAAAAATCCTTTCTTCCTCACTCAGATATCTCTGCCACAAAAGAATGGAGACATTTTAGTTGGTAAGTGGTTAAACTGTTGGTTACAGAGGGTCAGCTGGGATCATCGAAATTTTAGGTAAAACATCTTGAGTCCATTTTCATGGAGGAGTGGTTAAGAAAAAGAGACAAGAGATGGTACCTACCCCAGCGCTGAGAGTCGGTGGGCACACACAGGTACAGATGAAGCACAGGTTTGCAGATGACCTTGAATCTGATTGGGCAAGTGTCTGTTCTGAATTTTACTTTCTGTACTGTACTATTTTGTTACATATTTTGAGCATGACCCATCTACCCAACACAGAGTAGAGATTTGTTCATTGTTTGAATACTTCAGTCAGTGTGGAAGCCAGTTTGGAGGAGTTCTTGAATTTTTTCCACACTGACTACATTAACCAGGTAATTGCCATATATCCAAAGTATTACCCGATGCTGATGCCAGCTTTTCTGTTTATTCCTCTCATTTCTTTTTGACTTTACAGACAAATTAACTCTGTGATGGCTTCGCTTCTTATCCAAATATTTTATTTATGAATAGGACCCTCTGATTCAGATTTTCTATATTAATGCCAAAGCACTGTTTATATACTAACAGTAAACTGGACTGTTTATGCAATATAGCCAGCCTGGCTTGTCAAGGTTTCAGGGGAGCCCTTTTCTCAGGACATGAACGCTCTAGTGTTAGGGATCAATAAACCCTTTCAGAACCCACCACCAGTAGCCAAAACCTTTCTGTCCAGCCAAATCTACTCACTTTGGCCCTTTTCTCCATCAAGGATTAAAGAAACAAACACAAAAACAAAAGCACCCTATTGAATCACACCCCTGAACTGTGTTAAGCCAATTTCTGTTGGGGCAATAGTGAGAGTTGTGATTACCTTCAGATTAATTTTATCTTCCTCCAATGCCCATACAAAATGTTTCCACCCCACTTTCCACCCTGCAAGACTTGCTTAATTCACGTCTTATCCGGTAAGATTCTGCAGTGCATTTACTCAGGCTGACATTTAATGAACATTTACCATGTGCCATGTGCTTCCCATGCCTTACCTCATCTGATCCTCAGAACCACTCCATTAGGCTGACTCATGCACTGAAGCATCTCCCATTAAAGGACAGGAAGAGAATGACCTCAGACTCACAATATGGAAACTATTATATAAGACCTTGGGATTTCATAATTGTAAAGGACTTAAGAACATCTTCAGACATGAAATAGATCCATTCAGTCATAAGCAGATTTAAAGGCTTCCTCCTCAGTATTCCCACGGTGCTCTGTTTTGGTCTACAGAAGTATTAATCATTTTGTATTGAAATTATTGGTTTATATATCTGTTGCCCAAGCCGGACTCTGATTTCTAAGATCAAAGACTATGTCTTATTTTTCTTTCATGCTCACTGTTTATCCCAGTACTGGGCACATAGCAAGTGCTCAATAAACACTGTCTTAGTCAGTCAGAGTTACCATAACAAAATGCCATAGACTAGATGACAAACATCAGAAATTTATTTTCTCACAGTTTCTGGAAGCTGGAAGTCCAAGGTCAAGGTGCCAGCACGGTCAGCTTCTGGTGAGGATTCCCTTCCTGGCTTGTCCACAGTCCCCTTTTCACTGTGTCCTTAGATGGCAGAACTTAAGTTATCATCCTCGACTGAGCTAAAGGCTCAGGGGCTTGCAAATGAGTAAAAGTCTTCCATGCCAGTTTGCAGAGACTGGAAAAGGTAGCTGTTTTCTAGCCCAATTTTCAACAAAAAATCACAGGTATGAAAAGAAACAGGGAAATATGACCCATTCAAAAGGACAAAATAAATATGCAGAAACAATCCCTAAAGAAGCATATGCTTTAGACGTACTTTAATATAACCATCTTAAGTATGCTCAAAGAGCGAAGGGAAATCAGGAGAACAATGTGTGAATGAAATGCGAACATCTACAAGGAGGCAGAAATTATTTAAAAACAACCAACCAAAGCTGAAAGATACAATAACTTGATTGAAAATGTACTAGAGAGATTTAAAGACAAACTCAAACGGCAAAAGAATAATCAGTGTGAAGATAGGTCATTTGAAATTACTGAGTTTGAAGAGCAAAAAGAAAAAAAAAAGAAATTGAACAGCACCTAAGGGACTTACAGGATACCATAAAAAAAGATCAATATTTGCATCATGGGAACTCCAGAAGAAGAGAGAAAGAAAAGACAGATTATTTGGGGAATTAGTGGCTGAATACTTCCAAAATTAGAGGAAATACATGGATATACTATTAGAAGAAGCTCACTGAAATCTAAGTTGGATAAATCCAAAGAGACCTACTTGCAGACACATTATAGTCAAACTGTGAAAAGCTAAAGACAGAGTCTTGAAAGTAGCAAGAGAAAAGTTATATTATGTACAAGGGAGTGTCAGATTTTCTAGTAGATTTTTCAGCAGAAACCTTGAAGGCCAGAGGCAATGAGAGAATGTATTTAAAATGCCAACAGAAAAAAAAAAATTTTCTAACAAGAATTCTATGTATGGCAAACTGTCTTTAAAAAATGAGGGAAAATGAACAGATTCCCAGACAGACAAAAGCTGAGAGAGTTCATTACTGCCAGACCTGCCCAATAGGAAATGTTAAAAGGAGTCCTTTAAGCTAATATAGAAGAACAGTAGAAGAAACTTGAAGCCATACAAAAATATTAAGTTTTCCAGTAAAAGTAAATAAATGAATAAATATAAAAAACAGTATTATAGTAATTTTGGTTTGTAACTCCACTTTCTTTTAATAGGATTTTAAGACAAATGTGTAATAAATCATTATAAATCTATGTTAATGACTACATAATACCATCATAAAGATGTGATTGTGACGTCGATGACATAAGGTGATTATGGAGCTACAAATGGAGCTTTTGTGTGTGACTGAAGTTAAGTTGGTATCAATTTAAAATAGATTATTATAAATTTAGTTATAGTAAACCTACGGTAGCCACAAAGAAAATCTATAGAATATACACGAAAAGTGGAAACAACCCAAGTGTCTTTCAGTGGATGAATGGATAAACAAAATGTGGTATATGCATACAATGGAGTATTATTCAGCCTTGAAAAGGGAGGAAATTCTAGGCGACAGCAAGGATGAGTCTTGAAGACATTTTGCTAAGTGAAATAAGCCTGGCACAACAGGGTGAATAGTATATGGGTCCACTTCTGTGTGGTACCCAGAGGAGTCAAACTCTAAGGGACAGAGAGTAAAATGATGGTTACCTTGATCTGAGGGAAAGGTGAGTGATGAGTCAGTGTTTAATGGGTAGAGAGTTTCAACTGGAGAAGATGAAAAACGTTTGGAGTTGGATGATTATTGTTGGTTGCATAATAATGTGAATGTACTTATTACTACAGAGCTTAAAAATGTACATTTAAAAATGGCTAAAATGGTACATTTTCTGTTATGTATGTTTTACTACAAAAATTAATAATGCTAAAAAGGAGTCAAATCTGAAGAAAAGTTTTATTAGCTCAGCTGACCCATCAGTTTCCTTTTTTTCCTGGAAACCTTGCTCCCAGGGGCCTCCTTTCTCTTCTCTAATGCGGGGATGTGTTGCTCTCCAGGGACCCAGGGGTTTCCCTGCCCAGTTCTATTGTTGGAGCCACTGCTTCCTTAGTCTATCGCTTGATTTATTCCTTTGTTTAAGTAGATAATATTCTCTATGAAAGGATGCATGGATGCTAAATCTTCTGGGTCCTTGCATGTGCCAGGATGTCTTTTATTGCCCTTCGCTGAATTGTGGTTCATTCTGTTTTCCTCAGAATTTCTCCATTTACCTCTAGCCTCCAAGCCAACGCTTTCTTACTCGTTCCATTGCACCTTCATCCTTATGTCTCACCCTCTCTAGGTGATCTCTGTTTTTTAGGTTTTATTGAGTCTGATTTCTAACTTGAAGATCGTCTCCTACTACATGTTTCTGTAAAAGGAGCAGGACGATTAGTGACCACCGTTCATGGATGTCTCCTCCCCACGTTTACCTAATGGGTTCCATCCTGTGCTCCTCGCTGTGCCCAAGAAATTGCTGGAAATCCAGAGCTATAACCCGACTGCGTAAAAGCAGCTTTGTAAATGGTCCATTTTAGTTTTAGCTTTCTGTGATTTTTTGGTTTCATTTCAAAATAGTTTGGGAGTTGGATTCAGTATTTCTGTTCTTAAAATAAAAAATAAAAAAGTATATCCCCAGAAGAACAAAACAGCAACTAAATAAAAACCCCTGTTTGTTTGAAAACTTAATTTGTTTGCTGTTGTGCTAGCTTTGTATTTTCATCTATTATTAACCAAAAACCAGTTTTCACAGAGACTAGATCCTTCCGCCTCAGACAGCATGACACTGAGGGTTAAGAAAACATATTTTTTTTGTTTTGCTTACTTTGTGCCTTTGTATGTGTTCCCGTCTAAGTGTTTTCAGTTTTTAAATAAATATTTAAGACCCAGATCTATATTTGGATGCACGCATCGTCAACATCACCTTCGGTTAAATCTTCCGCATTTTGCAGCAAATGGCAGAAACTGACCTCGATATTTTCCAGGAGGACAAATTTATAAATATGAAAACAGGAAAGAAAATCCTGCACCAAGATAGCAAATGACTCAGTACAGCTTCTGTAGTGAAATGAAGATAATCCACAAGGCCGGCCCGTTTACGTGGTGTAACACCACAGAAAGCGCAGGTGACTCGAGCCTGGGCCTTCTTCTTGATGCTGATAATTTTGTATCGAAGCCCTGGTGTGTTTTACTTTCAGGAGGCTTTGTCCATAAAAGCTAACTGTTTCAGAGAGACCTCTCAGGATAAATCTGTCATTTGAAATTCTACGTTTGCTTTGTTACAGATGCTTCATGTGAAAATCAGCCTTTTTTTTTTTTTTTAATGTAAAGAAGGTTAGAGAAAACATTGATGAAGAAAATCTGTATATACCTTTTTTTAAAAAATGGCCAATTTGGGGCCTCCCTGATTCAGTAAATCTTTTTAAGTGAGGAGCTAGCCATTGGATTAGTGGGTTAGTTGAAGTTTCACCGAACTTTAATTTTTTCTAACTTCTCCTTTGACAAGGATAGAAAGGCTACACGGTTAAGCAAAGGAGGAAGCAGGAAGTGGGAGGAAGTACCAGGTAGCAGGTGAGGAGAGACATAGGTGTGTGGTCTAGGCATCGTGGATGTTCCCCAGGAGGGTGCACTGCTAAGACAGGTCCTTTAAAATGGGCCTATTGCATGAAGGGAAGATCATGAACCACAAGCCCAGCATGGGGTGGGGAGCCCCCAGTGATCAGTGTGAAAAGGGGGCTGTAGGTCCACTGTCACGTTTAGTCCTTCCGAATAACTGCCTGTCTGAGGCCAGGAACCTCATCTCTCAGTGACGTTAGAGAATTTAATCCACGTCACTTCAACACCTATGTTCTTCATACTAAACCAGGTCCCCCCGGCCCAAGTGATAGAGTCTAACAAGTTTCTGAGGCCAAGGGTTTCTGACATCCCACTGGAAGCCCTCTGAGCCTTCTACTCCTCTGCTTCTTAGGCAGCACCCAGAGGTCACCACTGAGCAAGGGCGTCTTGCGCCTTGTGCTCCTGGAGAAGACAAGTTGCCAGTGACCACGTCTGGGGAGGAGGACTCCCAGGTCCTGCTGGCCTTGATCCGTGCCCGGAGAGAGCCACCCCCTCCACTGCACTTCAGGTATATGTCATCCCTGTCGTGCTCCCACCCTGACTCTGTGGCTCGTAAGATAGTTGGATGAGAGTCCTCAAAATTGGGGTGGGACGTGCCCTTTCCATGAAAGTGGAAATGCTGATTCTGTGAAATGAAGGGTGACCAGCAAAGAACATTTCAAGGATGGCCATGAGACGCAGTTGGCAGGCGTTCATAGTCTTCCAAGAATCCCAATTTGAGTGTCACCTGGTGGGGGTGCACGCCTCCTCGGCCTTTCCAAAGCTCTCTCATGTGTATTTACTTAGCCTGTTTTACAGGGCAGGAAACAGACTCAAAGAAGTGGCTTATCCCAAGAAAGGGAGGGGTGGAAGCTGAAGTAAAATACAGATGCTTTGAAATCTGTTTTAGAAAACGTTCCCCTCTGATATTGCGGCCTTGTCTTTACTATCAGGTCCTGCTGGACATCACTCCCTTCTCACAGCTGTTCCTTGTCACCATCTGTATTTTCTCCTTTTCTTTAGGGCAGAGGTACCTCATTGATTATTCACATGATTAAGGAAGACTTAGAAATTTGAGAATTGATAACTTATGCAGGTGACTCTCGAACAATGCAGGGACTGGGGCACCAGCACTGCGTGCAGTCGAAAGTCCGTGTACAGCTTCTAGTCGGCCCTCCGGATGCAGGTTCCACACCCTTGGACCCAGCCGACTGCGGATCGCGCGGTAGTGCGGTGCTCACTGCTGAAGGACATCCTCGTGCAAGTGGACCGTGCCGTTCAAACCCGTGCTGTTCAAGAGTCAACTGTACCTCCTTCTTTGGGGTCTAGGATGACAGAAAAAGAAAAAAAACTCTAAAGAACAATACTTTGGTATGGAATTATGTCGTGTGCACTGAGAAGAGACTGATTCCTTCTCAGAGCTGTGGTGAGTCCAGGTCTGGAATCAGTGGTCCAGCTTCTGACAAGCCTCAGACCACTTACTAGGGGCTCATTTTCATCATGCCCATTACTGCACATTGTGCAGTTACTCCTGGTAAGAATCTGAGTATCAATAACTGGAAAGCTTCAAAAGGAATATATATATGCATGTATAGGTATATATACACGTGTGTGTATATATATTCACGCCCATATGAACTTTCATTGATATACAAGAAAAATACAAATGGCTCTAATAAGAATAATAAAACTCTAAATTCTTTTTTTTTTTTTTTACTGTGTTGGACAATTGCTTGCTTCTTACTGCGCTTCTCCGGCTGATCCCTTTCACACTGTAGAGTGCCATTGCTGTGTTTCCCTGCTCAGCACAGTAATTCCTGTCTGTATGAAATTACCCTGATTGCCACCTGCAAGCCTCTGTGATCTCAGTTGTGCGAGGAGCACGGTGCTGCTCAGATAATGTTCAAAAATGCAAATATTCACAGTAGGAATGTCCACAAAAGCCTTTTTCCCACATTATATTGGAGGGAGAAAAAAAAAAAAAAAAAGAGAGAGAGTGAAGCAGTAGCGCGATCGTAGTAAATCGGTGTAAAGGACCCGAACGCCGTGGGGCTGATGGTTCAACGTTAAAATGAGGGGGAGTGCGTTCTTATTGAAAATTTTTACACATCAGTGGTGTAAACTTGACTGCCTCTAACTCTGATTTTCGTGTAAGGTCAAACCAACAAAGGACTTTCTGTCAGATCTTCAGATTCTACTTGGAACGTTGAACTCCCTGATGTTCATGATTAGAGTGACACTTGACACACTTCGCGCCAAGCTATTTTGAAGTGTCTGCACAGAGTGTTGCTTCCTCAGGACTCCTGATTTCTACGTATCAAGTCAAACTTCCAGCTGTTTAAATCATAGGTAGGGGGCAGAATTAGTCCAGTTGCTCGGGGAGATGGTGCCTCGAGAAACTGGCATAGTTAAGAAGGCAAAGAGTGAAGGAGAGAGGACTAGGAAGACTGGACTCTTGACGTCTGTCTCCAGGAGACCAGCCCTGAGCAGGTGACTCGTCTGGAGTTGAAATGACACATTTTAAGGATTGTGAAGGCAATTCCTAACGAGTCAGTTCCTACTCTTTTTGTTGTTTGTCTAAAGAAGATAGAGGAGGATTTCTCGATGTTGGCACCATCGACATTTGGTACCAGATCACGTTTAGTCCTGGGGAGCTGTCCAGTGCATTAAATCATTTTTTGGAGTGTGCCTGGCCACTACCCACTAGATGTCAGTAGCACCCCCCCCCCCAAGTTGTGACCATCAAAAAAGTCTCCAGACGTTGCCAACGTGTGTTGGGGTCAGAGTACAGAGCAAAATTGCTCCTGGTGGAGAACCACTGGAATAGAATGCTGTTTGATGCACTTACCCATTAAGACAAATGTTTCTAAATTGTTGGCTCCCAAACATTGTTTCCTCTTGGCTTAAAAGGGAAACTGTTAAAACTTCACAGTGGTATGTATTATATGTATTATATGCTTTTTTTAATGTTGAAGGTTTTGAAAACAACTCAATTTTTTAAAGGACCTGTTTGCGGGTAGTTGGAGGACTCTCGTTCCTTCTATTTTTCTCTTGCTCTTCTCCTACCTACTCCAGCTCTTGGAGAATCTTCATAGAGAATAAAAGGAATGCAGGTGGCCGTTGCCTCTGTAAGGGTGAAGATGTGATACTGCATGTGGGGGAGATTGCTAGATACGAGAGAAGACAGAGAAAGCAGGATGAGGAGGGGTGATGCTAGATGAAGCTCTAACTCGGGAAAGGAAGGAGGTTGGCGGTACGTAATATTAGACATGTTGGACGAAGGTGATGGTGTCCTCTTTGTATCTGTCCTGGAGACGAGTGCACTGAAGGACTTAGACACGTAGCCTAGACGTTGGCCTCCTGAGCAGAACTCCCCAGTGTTAGAGAGATGGAGCTGTGGACAGCACTCCCGTCAGCAATGTGGCTCTGGAGGAGGGAAGAGTCTCAAGTCTCACAAGACGACTCCTAGTGAGGATAAGGGAGGAGTGACCCACGGAGCCAATGTGAGGTCACTGAAGAAGTGGAACCCAGCCTTGCTGGGGCAGGTAGTAGGGGAGACCCCTGGGACCCAGTCCAGGGCTTTTCCCCCATTGCTCAGCTGCCTTGTCTCTTCAGTGGGGTCTTTCACTGGTAAAGCAAGAAGAAAATAGCAGAAAACTAGATGAGAAAAGGGGAAATGTGCACACAACGTTAATGTTTTCTCCCTCCCCCTCTCTCTTTTTCTATATATGTGTGTGTGTGTGTGTATATATACATATATATGTGTTTTACTATATATGTATTTTAAATGACATTTGGAAAGCAATATTTTTCATGTGAAACTTAATCAATTTATGCCTCACTTTTAATTAGTTTCAAGCTGTTGATGACTATATATATATATATATATACACACATATATGTATTTCATTTCAGGCTGTTGATCTATGTAGGTAAATATGGACATGCATTTTGTATTTTGGAGGTGAGCGGTGTAGTTATCTGGGCAATAAACACCATAAAAGTTTAATGTGGGCCTTTACATAAAGTTACCCATTAAGATGAAAGACAATTCAGTAAATAAGGCGCAGGGTCAATTAAGATTAGGAAAGTGTTGTCTCTGCATTTAAAGTGTCTTGAATGTGAACAGTCTGCAACTGCAAAAGAACTTTTTTGAGATATTTACCAGAAATTATATCTTCTTCACTAGCATCCACCTTAGTAACACACACACACACACACACACACACACACAACACACACACATGTGCACAGAGCATCTGTGCACCCAGCATCTCCCTGAGCCTCCACTGCAACCTCACACTCTCATAACTGAAGTTCACTGTGTGAAAAGGCAAAAAAGATGAAGATTTCCACTTCTGTTGCTCTCCCTAAGAGATAGGCTGTTTCTTCAGAGAACAAAATCTCCAAGACAGCCTGTCTCTTAACCCAGCTCCATCCTGCTTTGAGGATGGGGGCTGGGCCGGGACGTGGCACCGTGGGAATTTGTTTTGATTCACTGGGCCCCAGGTGGAAAGCCTGGGTGCCCCTGAGGGGGACAGTGGGCCAGGTGGCCCAGATGCCTCTGGAATTCTGGGGGGACAATGGCAAATGAGCACCGTGGGTCGTGTCTGCGTGCCAACTGACTAAAGCCCAGACATCTAATACAATGTACCGGGGCCAAACAAAAGCCAATAGTAAAGCCGATCCTTTGGAAGAGGAGGGGTAGAAGGAAAAGGGATTTGGAGAAAAGCTGTTGGCACTGAACCTTTAAGACTCGCAGCCGAAGACAAATTCAAGTCACATTCCTCCAAAGATATTCTTCGTCAGCCCAGGAAGCCACAACTGGTAGAAATTTGCAAAAGCCTGGGATGGAGGTGGACTTAACCAGATTTAGGTGGGAAAAAAAATAAGCGAGGAATGTCTTAGAAAACAAACTTTCGATCCTAGTTTCCTCCCCCTTCTCTTTTTCCCTTTGCTTTTCTTTTGTGTCTTAGTGGGAGGGGAAAAAAAGACATCCATTCTATTATTCCTTAATTTTCATCTTGCAGCTCATTATCTCAATCAGCTCGTCACAGCTGAGTGCACTGATTTCTGAGGAAAATTCCAGCAGGTTCTTGTAGCTGTTGATGAGCTGTGCTAATCGCCACAGTTAAAACTTTCTGTCGTGACCTGAAAGGGATGGTAAGCGTCTGATTGGCAGGAAGGTTAAATAAAGAAATAGCAGGCAGAAGGGAACATGTTGTTTTTTGGCTCTTGGGGATCTGGGATGGGAGGAAGGATGTCGGGGATCCTGAAACAGTAACCACCCAAGACCAATTAAAGAACAATTTTATCTGGACCCAAATGGGGTCCCAGCATAACAGTGTACACTGAAGGAGAGGTCTGGTGCCCAGGGCTTTGGAATAGAGCATCTTCTCATGTAGAAATTGGAAGAAACTGGTCCTCAAAGGGACTATTAGTCACTGGGACTCGATGGAGAACTTGGGGGGCAGCTGGACGCCCTTGTGTGAGAAGCAACGGCTGGGAGTTTGAATCACTGCTTACCTCTGGTTTGGTCTCTACCCACAGTCTCTCCCTGCTTTCAGCCTCCCCATCTGTGAAATGAAGGAAATAGAAACTAATTTACCTCCTAGGGTGTCTTCATAGTGTAATATATAAAAAAGGTTTGGAAAAGACAAATGGAGCAATCTGAGGCCATTCTGGGCCAGAGTTACCATCACTTAGGTAGAGAATTAAAGTCCATGAGGCTTGAAATGAAAGAATGCAAAACCCAAACCTATCGTGTCTTACCCTGAAAGAAAGGAGAAAAAAAGAGATATTTATGTGAGTCTGTAAACAGGAGTGCGACATAATCAAAAAGAAGGAAAAGAAGCAAAAAAGATGAAGGAAGTGGAAATATATGGGATTCCATTTTTAAAAATTCAGGTAAATTCAATTATGCAAATTCAGTTTAACCCCCCCCCAAAAAACCTAGTTAATTTAGAGTTACAAAAAAAACAACCTGAACTAAAACAAACAAAAGCCTCTTTCCTCCCCAACCAAATAGATTGAATTAACACAGACAGTTAAGCCAAAATGGTTATCTGGTTGCTTCTTGCAAACACAATCTTAATGAGCAGTTTTTAACTTGGTCCTAGAATACGCAGGATGAGATTCTGGGGAGGACCGAGTGAAACACAATGAGTCATGGATCAGAACCGTCCAATTTGTCTGGAAAGCAGAACAAGGTGGATCTTTCCTCCCTGACACTGAAGCCACTGGCATAGGAGCTTGCTGGTTGTATTTGGGGAACGTGGGCAGGGTGGGAGGGGGCAGAAGCTTCCCTCGCCCTTTCCTTCTCTCTCAGGTGGAGTCGGCTGTGGACTGTGCAGAGGATGGGCTAAGAGGGACTGTTTCCTTGTGCCCTAAACGAAGCCAGGGGACCGGTACTGCCTTCCTCTGCCCGTGATAGTACCTGCGCTCCCAGTGCTGAGATCGGGCACAGGGGAGCAAAGCATAATGAAGTACTGATTTGGAAACCAACCCAGATCAAATCTTCTTTTCAAGGCAATGCAAATAAAAAAAAAATAAGCTTTCAGAATGGAGGCTGACGATTGACGCCTGCATTCTTTTCATTTTGGCATAGGATTAGATAGCCAAGGCGAAGGCAGATGAAATCTAAGTCACCAGCATCCTGGTCGAATATCAGGAAATGCCTTCCCTGCCACAGTCACCTTCCATGGAATTTCAAAACTGTGGTGTTTCTTGGTCACAGTTGAAGTGTTTGTGGCTTCCAGGAAGGCATCAGGCTTTTTGAACTACGCATGCATTGGATATTGAATATTTTTCTTTGAAACTCAAAAGGAAAGACACAGAGAAAAGTAAAATAGGTGCCTTCCACCCCTAAACTTCCTGCCACTGTGTCTCTACTAGCTGATAACCCCACATCCTGAAGGACACGCAGCAGGTGGACACGCCCCTTGAAGACGGGGAATCCGCCCGCCTCTTGGTGTTCGCAACATATTTTCCTTCTTTGAGCCCTTTCCCCCAAAGCAGAAAACTTTCCCCACCAAAAGAAGAAAAGGCTTTGGATTAGGAGAATGGGAAATGAAGACGGTCTCGATCTGATTGCAATCTTACCTCAGGCAAAACAGAAAGGACGGAGCCCTGTCCCAGCCACTGGCCATGCTCGCTGTTGATTCCCCTCAAGGAATGCATCACCCTTAAATCTGAACCGCAGGCCCTGGGCCCTGGAAAAGTGGGTTTTGGACATGTCTCAGTACCTGTCATCACGGGCTCATATCTTCCATGACATATGGACATTTTAAGATCTGCAAACAAACATACTAGGCAATAAAAGGGCTGTCTGTGAGCTCAGAGTGGCAAATGGAAAATTCTGGGGGATTTTCAAAGTTCTCACATTAAAGGAGATGGGGACACACATCATTCCTTTTTAGTCGGAGCCAACACCAATTTCCGAGGAAAACGGCGTGAACCTCCTAACTCCTTTTATGCTCTCGCCACCCCCACCCGCCCTTCTCTTTTTCTGTGAAATGTAAGTGAATACAGCTTTCCCTGGAAGTGAGCCCTAAGGCTGAATTCTATGCTGCTTATTTGAAACGATTTAAAACAAATATTTTTGTGAGCCTTGGATCCTCAAATTGGGAAGGACTGTTTATAAACAGATAACTGAGATGGTTGATGACATCGTTGGCTTGAAAAATGTAAGCCTTTCTTCAATCCGGCCCCTGAAATAGTATTTGTAAATGATGAATTCATGTATAAAGGAACAATTTCCTGTAAATCAATGTACCTTACTTTAGATTTCAGTTTAACACACACACACACAAAAAACAAAAACAAAAAAAAACCCCTGTCCTTGGAAAACAAATGGCATATAAACTGTTCTTAATCTTCGTAGGAAAAAGCCATATGTTATTTGGAGTGACTTAGCTGGACTTTCAATTCCTTCTCATTGGAAACCTGTATTTCTCAACAATGTTCCAATTAAGCTAACATAGCAGAGCGACTCAGGGATACCTGTGTTGATGGCAGATGAACACAGGCTGGTCCTTTGGGCTCGCTCACGTACGGTGCTCCCTAATAAGCGAAGAACGACAGATGCTTTTAATGACCCCATTGCCATGAAATGGCTTTTGGTTTTTCCAGTTTGGGACCTTCTCAGAGCTATTTCAGTTATTAAAGAGAAGAAAAATAAACAAAGGCTGCTCGCCATGACTGATGACAGACATGGCGGAGCCAGGGCACAGGAGAGAAAGCCCTATTTCAGTTTCAGCCACACAGTCTGAGGCAACGGAGTTAAAACTAGACGCACTTCTGAGGCGTGTTGGAATAGCAGGTTGCCTCTCTGAGAGGGCTTTTGTAAAAGTGTTGTATGGCTCTGCTTGTCTTTTAAAAGAGGATATGGGCAAAAACATTATCTTCTCTAAAGGGTACTTTTCCTGCAGAAATCAAATTCCTCACTCCATAAAACTCAGGCATTAGGGAGGTACATTGTTGTTTCCCGCATCCCGGGGATTCTGTACCATTTGGGAGGAGCCTGAATGCACCCCAGGGAGCATTCTGACTTCAGAGCACACAGTTTCATCCTAGGAGTGGCCGTCGTTTGCAGAGTTCCCAGGGGCCTGGAGAGCTGCAAGGATCCTGGAATTAGGAGAGGGAGGGCCCAAACTACCGAGCAGAGCGGTGTCTTCCGTTTATTAGGAGGAAACAGAGCAAGGTGAGCAATGAAATTCAGGTTGCTGCTCTTGACCTGCATGTTTCCATCTTCCAGAAGCACTGGCTCTGCGGTCATTTCCTGGGAATGTTTGATACTAAGAAACACCTTTCTCCTGTAATGTAAATAGGATGACGGCCTGGACTAAGGTTTTGACACTGGTTTCTTTAATATCACATCCTAGCCAGAAGGTCCTGTTCCATGACCATTTATGTGACGTTTGGCAAGTACTTTTATTAAGTCCTTATTTTTGCCTCCAACAAAGTGATGACAATATTTTCTGCCCCAAATAACCTGAAGAAAGTCTTGTTAAAATAAGTGTGAATGTTTATATAAATTACTTCTCCTTGCATCAAAATAAATAAACACAAGAAACTTTATAGGATTTTTTTTTCAGCAACATGAATCCCAAGACAAGCATAATTGTAGCACCACGATTTCACAGTGCTCTATGGTTTATAAGCCATTTTTTACATACACTAATTCATTTGATATTTGCAAAAATACTAGAAGACAAACCAAGTAGATGCTATTTTTCTGTTTCATAAATTAAGAAAGAAGTAGAAAGGTTAAAGGATTTTCTATTTTAGGTCACACAATCCGGAAAAGGAGACTTAAAACCCTTGGTTTATAATTTTCAATGTCTTTTACTCCTCTTAGGTGCCAGAGATTTTTTATCAGTTCACTAAATTTGTCTTTACTGTATAAGCCATGTTGCTTAAAATCCCATTACTCTGATTTTTCAAGGATTGCAGTGTTAGTGTAGAAATAAAACTGTGACCAGTCTGTTGGGTTGTGAGTCTAGGTGTGAAAGATTTGACAGTGTGGGAAAACTCAACCTAGATGCAAACCAACTGACTTAATAGAGAGTTAGGGGATTTCTATTTCCAAGTTTATGATGGAATGAAGTATTAGTAGCTAACTATTTTTTTTCTATGCAGACAGTGTTGAATTTTTTACCTAAATTACCCTTTAATAATTCCTGAGTCTGTTTGTACAATAAGCCCACTCTTCTGGCCTCAACGTTTGGTCTCAGTATAGACAGAGCTGTGCAGAGTCCTTTCCTGGGAGTCACGGGCAGAGGGAGACCCAGTCTTCTCCAGTGGATAGGTCTGTAATGGGTATATTTCTGGAGCCATGGTTCTCATCATCTGGATTCCAGCGCAGAAGACTACAGAGATTGAGAAAGGAAAGAGGGGAGAGGTGGGGAGAAAGAAAGAGACAGAGGGAGAGAGACAGAGACAGAGACAAAGATAAAGAGAAATCTGAAGTAAGGCTTTGGGAGAAGAGACAAGAATCAGAGGTGGTCCTGACAGATTTCCAAAGCCTGGTTCCAGGGCCTTCCTGGGGACGTGTGGTATCCCTGCCCTTGGATCTGGGAGACAGCCCTGAGGCCTTATTAATATATGAACTTGGATTTAATGTGCTTAACATCACCTTTCAATCCAACTGAAACAATTGTTCTCAGGCAGAGCATTTCACATTCAGCGCTTTAATCGACGCCATGCGTCATAAACACAGTGAAGCATTGATGTAATTATGTGAAGGACAGAATGGAAATTACAAGGAGGAAATGCGGTCTGGTGGCTGGGTTGGCAAACTAAATGTCAGGAGTTTTGTGTCTGTTTTTGACACGACTCTGAGGAGACACTCAGTCTCAGACTCTCCGCTGTCACCTCCAGAACCCAAGAGACTAGGTCTGAGTCCTACTTAGATGAACATAGCTGCTGATACTCTGGGACCCTCCTGCGGGTAAGAAGATGCCCCGACAGAGTGAAAGGTCAGTTTCACAGTTGCCCAAACTTCCTTGTCTACAAAGCAGAACAGTGTAAGTCATGCTTGATGGGGCCAGTTTCAATTATGGGAATCAAAGTCAAGCTACTTTTTAATCTTGTGACATGGCTACCAGCTCAACCCAGAGGAAATACGGTGTGGTGGGGCAGACGGTTTTTCCCGGGTATTTGAGTAGAGAGACAAGTGCTTGTTTTTGTTTTCTGCTTTGTTTTAAATTCTGCCTTTCTGTTTCCATGGGGCAGTCACTAGTCTTTCCAAACCATGATGTGGCAACACTCTTTAGTCCCAAATCTTTATGTTTTCTATTAGGATTTCTGATTGGCTTTAAAAACCATTGCACAATCCTGCTTACATATGACGTGATTGTCTATGAGGAAAATCCCCCCCAAAGTAAAATATTTACATGTAAATTTTTTTTTAAAAAATGTGCAGGATCTGTATCCTGAGAGTTATAAAATGCTGATAAAAGAAATCCAAAGATACCTAAATTCAATGGAAAGTTATACTGTGCTCATTGATGGGAAAATCTAATATAGTAAAGCTATCAATTCTCCCTAAATTGATTTACAGGTTCAATGTAATTCCTATCAAAATACTAGCAAAGTTTTTGTAGACATAGATGACCTTATTCTAAACTTATGATGCAAACCCTAGAATAGGTATCTTGACAAAGAAGATTAAAGACAGAAGAACTACTGGACCCCTTGTTAAGGCTCACCGTAGAGCGATAGGGGTCAAGACAATGTGGTATGACAGATGGACAGTGGAACAGAACAGAAAACCAGATACAGACCCACGTAAATGTGCTCCTTTGATTTCTTTGAGAAGAGTTCAAAACCAGTTCAACACAGGAGAGCCATTTCAAGAAGTGTTGTTGGAGCGATCGGACATCTGTAGGTTAAAAAACTGAACCTCAACATAAATCTCACACGTTATACAAAAATTAATTCCAAGTGACTTAAAAATGAAGTGTAAAATTGTAAAGATTTTAGGAAAAAAAAACGGAGGAGAAAAAGCTTCAGGATCTAAAGATAGGCCAAAAGTTCTTAGTCTTGGTGCCAAAAGCATGATTCGTAAAAATAAAACTGATAAAATGGGCTTCATCAAAATTTAAAAGTTTTGCTCTGTGAAAGACCCTGTAGGGAGGAAAACACAGGGTACAGACTAGGAAAGGATATTTGCAAACCACATGTTGACAAAGGACTAGTATCCTGACTGTATAAAGTACTCTTAAAACTCAGTGGCGAAAAAACAAATAACTCAGTTAGAAAATATGCAAAAGACAGGAGCAGACACTTCACCACAGGGGGTTTACGGGCAAGTGCACGTATGGCAAGATAGGCAGCATCGGTAGCTATTAGGGAAATGAAAATTAAAACCCAAATGAGGTATCACTACATGCCTACCAGAATGGCTAAAATTAAAACAAAAAAAAGTGACAAAACCCAATGATGGAGATGAGGCTGGGTCATCTGGACATTACTGGTGGGAATTTTAAATGAGGAGCCACTCTGGAAAACAGTTTGGCAGTTCCTTATAAAATGAAATATTCAATTACCATTTGACCCAGCAATCGCAGCCTTTGGCCTTTATCCCTGAGAAGTGCAATCTATTTTCATACCCAAACCCATACATGAATGTTTATAGCAGCTTGATTTGTAATAACCCCACAGGGGAAACAACCCAAGTGCTCTTCGGTAAGAAAATGGATAAACAAATGGTGGTGCGTCCGCACCATGGACTGCTTACTACTCAGCCGTAAGAAGGAACAGACCATCGACTCCCACGGCAGCTTGGGTAAATCTCAAGGAAATTATGCTGAGGGGAAAGAAACCCAATATCCCAAAAGGTTACATGCTAAATTAGTTTTACGTTGCTGCTACAACAGATTACCACTAATTTAGTGGCTTAACCAGCACAAATTTATTATCTTATAGCTCAGGCAGTTAAGAATCCAAAATCAGGGTTTAAAACTTTAAAAAAGTCGAAGTATTGGCAGGGTTGGTTCCTTCCAGAGACTCTATGGGAAAATCCATTTCCTTGACTTTTTCAGCTTCTAGAGAATGTCTACATCCCTTGGCTTGTGGCCCTTTCCTTGTATCCCCCCAACCTCTGCCTCCATCATCACCCCTCCTATTACTGTATCCCTGACCTCTTGCCTCCCTCTTACCAGAACTTTTATGATTATACTGGACTCATGCAGATAATCCATGATAACCTCCCACTCTCAAGATCCTTAACACAATCACATCTGCAAAGTATCTTACAGTGTGTCAGCTAATGTATTCACAGGTTCAAGGAATTAGGATATGAACATCTTTGGGAGACCATTATTCAGCCCTTCACATACACTGCTTGATTTGATTTATACAAAATTTTTTAAGTGAAAAAAAAATCACAGAACTGGAGAACTGATTAGTGGTTGCCAGGGTGAAGGGGAGAGGGTTGCGGTTAAAGGGGCAACACGAAGGATGTAATTTGACTTCTCCGTATCTTGACTGTGGTGGGACAGACACATCTACACATAAGTAAATTGCACGGAACTAAATATGCACACAAACACAAATAAGTATAAATAAAACTGGGACAACTTGAACAAGATAGGTGCATTGCATCGATGTTAATGTTCTGGTTGTGATATTGTCCTGTATGGCTTTTGCAAGATGTTATGACTGAGGGAAACTAGGTAAAGGTTGTGTGGAATCTCTTTGTGTTTCTTGTAACTGCAAGTCAATCTATGATTATCTCAAAATAGAAACTTTAAAAAAGCAAAACAAAAACCCCAGAAAGTCAGAGTTATTATTCTAGAAATGTAATAATACGTTAGGTTGGATCCCAGACCCCGCTGGTAGTCAGAATTATTTGGGATGGGGACGGTTATAAGAATACAGACTCCTTGACTCCATCTCACACCTACTTGATTAGAATTTTGCAGGATAAAAGCCAGGAATCTCCATCCTTAAAAACTTTCCAAATTATTTGTTATCAACTAGGTTTAGAAAGCACTGTATTGTATGATATATTGCTTTTCGTCAAACGGTTTTGCCTGTGGTACTTTTTGTTTATATAAAATTTCAAGAAGCATGTAGGTCCTTCGAAACAAGATGATAGTAAAAGACTAGACAGTCTCTCCACGTATATTCTTCAGGTGGAGTTCTGAGTGAGATTAAGGAAAAACTGAGTAAGAATGGGAGAAACTTGAGTTTAACAATTGTCAGTTTGACAATTCATGTCTGAATTAACCTGCGAGAAAGAGGGTGCTTTTGAGATTCTCTCTATCAGGGAGGAGGCTGTTCTTTGGAGGAGCCCCCTAGCAGGGTAGAGGTGACAGGTGTGACATAAAAAGGGGACATACTGATTGGAGATACTCTGCCTGCTGCTTTGGATGTGCAGTTTGCTTTAAAAATGGATAATCCAGTGGGGAGGGTATAGCTCAGTGATAGAGTGAATGTTTAGCACGTATGAGGTCCTGGGTTCAATCCCCAGTACCTCCATTAGTAAATAAATAAACAAACCTAATTACCTACCCCCCCAAAAAAACAAAACAAAACAAAATTTTTAAAGAAGAAAAAAATATATATATAAAAGAACAACAACTACAAAACGGAGAAATCTTATGTTACTGTGCATGATTGAAGATCTTAATTGTAGCTTTGAGAGTCAGGATATGATGAGAACCTTCATTTTAAGTAGCCAAATTGGTGGGAAAACCAAAATGGCCAGATACAGAGACTGGAGAAGAGACTAGATTAAATGGCAATTCAAAGGGAAAAGGTAACTTAAAAGTGTGTGAGTTGAAAAAAAATTTTTTTGAGTGCATTTGGGTGGGAGCCAATAGAAATGCCTCTTAAAAGATTAATGTATCTACTGGGCTTGTCTGACATAAATAGGAGTTGTACAAATCAAGGGGCGAACCCTCCCATCTGTGAGCTGACACTAGGCCAGTTCAATTAATTGAGAAATTATTAATCTGGAAACTTTCCCTAAAGAGCAGGGCCTGTGTCCCATTCACAAATTTAATTAAAAAAAAAAAAAAACCCTAACCTGATGGAAGTAAATTAAGACACACAGGCAGTTAAAACGAGATGCTGTGGAAGGAGACAGTGTATCACGTTCCTACACAAGAAGCTTGGGTGTTGACTGATGACCAGCCCTAAGCCAGCTGTTACTCTCCTGGGTGCTGTTCACGTCCCCACTCCTCTCAGCATAAGAGAGGTCTAAGATCCGAGATCAACACAGCCAAGATCTGGAACTTCACCAGAAAAATTTGTGCAATGGGATTATATATCCTGTTACCCACCTTGGGCAGCATTTACCCAATGTTTCCAAGGATGGATAGAACAAGTCTTATCAGAGTGACCCCCGTTCCTGCCTAAATCCCTCTGTGTGCAGAGGACAGCCAGCTCTGCACAGAGAACATGCTCTCCCTTGCCCGTCAGATGCTCATCACTTAGTGAACAGGCTCCCTGCTTTGGTACCATTTTCCTAGAGCTGTGGCCTCTGCAGGTAGCACTGTAATCGCCGGCCATGTAGGGAAAGAAACCAAGACTTCTGCCAGCAATACTTGTGAAGAGATTCAGTGACATTACATAATACTTATTGTGGGAACTTAATGGGTTCTGGGACCTTAGTCTACCGTAATAGGTCAGCCACAGGGTATGTAATATTTCTAATGTTCTTTTTATTAATAAAATTTTCTTATAATATGCTGTAGCCAGAGTTCTTGAGGAGGAAGCTGTTGTTAGTTTATTGGGCTATTGAAGAAAATGGAGACGGTGTTTGGGTGGGAGCCAGCGGAAGGGCATGCCTCTTGAAAGGTAAGGTAAGACTACTGGGCATCGCTAAGGGAAGCGGGTGAGTACGAATGGAGATGATAGTCTGCAGTCCGTGAGCAGACCCTGTCACAGTCAGTGCAGGGCTAGGGAGGCCTTCGGAGGCTGGGGAGGAAGCAGTCTTCTCACAGTGGAGCCTGGGCCTGGAACCTGCGCATTTTAGAGAGCGACTGTCTCTGGGGGGCAAATATGATGCTCTTGATTCTAGCCCTTGACAACGAATGAATCCAGACTTCAGCAACAGAGATGCGACTTCCTTGGCCAGGGTCATCTCACTCTCCGCCCCGTGCTCTTCCAAGCCCTCCCTTGGACATTCTCAACACAATTGTTTGCACCAAATCACTTGTCTAGCCCCGAAACACTGCCAGAATCCAGCATCTCAAACTCTAATGCCTAGTCTGTAATGCCTTCTAGTTTTTTTTAGTATTTCTTCACATAACTCTCTGGATCAGACCCCCCTGATCTTTGGGGCGTGTGCCTTTTGTGCACTGCTCACTGGCACACTCACGTCAGAACATGCTAGAGTGGAGGGGTGAACCTCTAGTCAGTTAGCTGGAAGGGGTAAATGGCTCAGGGACTGTTGAATCTGTCTACAATTTCCTACAGGTGAGAAACTCATACAATACTGTACTTAAAATTCCGATACCATTCTCCGCGGGAGCTTAATAAACATTTTGGGAGCTAAGCCAACACGACTCTCCCATACCTGCCCTTTCAAATCAAAGGGATAAAGGCCAAGATTGTCCCTCTACAGTTTTATTGTTAGCTTTTCTTTTCCTGGGTCAGGGACTTTCCTTTGGCCTAAGAAGCTCAACCCGATACCATCACCCCAGGCTCACTTTTCCTGACCAACATCCGTACCTGGCCCCTTGGGTGTGAGATAACCTTTGATCGATTCAGTGAAAACTTGGCTGCGATCTGAAACACTTGTGAATACAAGGATTGTATCCCATCCACCTGGCCTTTTTACTATAGGATTAATGTGTTGAAATAAGGCTGGAGATCCCATGACAAAGATCAGATTTACCATAAACACCGTAATTTATTCCTCCCTGGAGACTTCTCATAGACCGGGTATTCTGTTGCTCTGGTGTTTTCATTCCATGTCAGTAGCAGAGGCAGAAAATTAAACGGAGTCTCAGTGACACCTCCAGTCCCCAGCTAGTTCTCACCTCCAACTCCATACTGCCAGTAAATGGCTGGGTTACGTATCACTACTGTAGCCAGGAGCGCCTGAGGGTAGATACTTGTATTCTGAAGGTACTTGCATTTCCAAATGTTTCTGTCAGATCTTCTTTGTAAATCCTTTATGGAACAGCCCTGTGAGGGGGTGTGAGGAACATGTCTTTTGAAGGATGGAATATCACCCTTTGGGTGTACAATGTCTCCACGGGTGTAATGGTATGCACTTGGGGACACATGCTTTCCAAATCTGATCATGGCATTCTCTCTGGGATTTGTCACTCTAGCTTATGTGAGGTCCGCGTTGATGGCACCCATGAAAGATACACAGTACCAGACCAGAGGGTGGAGCCCAGGCCACGGCGAGGCCACCACACCTGGCCTGCTTTACTCAGACTGCCTCGCACCGCTCCTTGCCCAAACCTTCTGGGCCTCGGCCTGCCCCTAGTGCCCTCACACACGTGCCATTTTCCCACTTCTCTTTTTCTCTTGTATCATTTCGTCTTCACTTTGCCCTTTTACCAATGTGAATTACACCACCTTAGCCCCCAAGTGCCAGATCCTCCCCACCATCAACACGCCATTCAGGTTCTGCTTCCTCATTCATCCAACACTCGCTTATTGGCTACCTAGTAAGTACCAATTGCCGTGCTGGGTTTGGGCTTCCCAGTGGTGAACAAACAGATGTGCCCTCTGCCCTGAGGAGCTTATAGCCTCTGGAGGGAGGCAAACAGTTACCTGGAAAAGCAAACAAATAAGCAACAAGTAATGAGCAAGGAGACAGAACAATAAGGAGCACCTACTTAGAGAAGGTGATGACATTTAAGCTAAGACCTGAAAAATAAGGAGAAATCAGGTGTCCTTTGGGAGTGAGTGTGGAGACAGGCACCTGGCGGAAGCATGTGAGGTGATCCGATGTGTGCTTTAAAAAGCTGCACATCGACCACAGGTGGAGGGGGGACCGGAGTTACAGCGGGGAGGCCAGCAGGTGGGTGCAGAAGTAGCCCGGAGGGAAAACGACGGAGGAGACGTGGCAGTGAAAGGGGCGAGACATGACCATGTAGGATTGGATACAAGATGTGGCAAATGAAGAGGAGCCAAGGATGGGTCATTCCACCCACTTCAGCTCCTACTTGCTCTTTCAGACTAGTGCCAGGCACCCAGTAAAGATCACAGCCTGCTCCCTTTCTGTTTTCTTTGAAGACTTAACCATTCCAAACGCCCCTTGTTTGGCAGTAACTCAGGTAATACTCTGTGACATCTCTTCCATTGTTTTAATCAAAGATCCTGGAACACACCATCAGATAAATACTGAAAAGTGTAATATTCGCCATCGTAGGACACAGCCTGCATGGCTCTTTGAGGAAATAATTCTTTCTGTGAGAGCAAGGCCATAATGACAAAAAGGAAGCATCAATTATTATTTCTATTTACAATTTTAATATTATCTGGTATTCTGTGCTTGATTAATTACACACTCCGTTTCCAGGGTAATGTCAATTCTGGACTCTTTTCCGACGGTTCGGGGCATTTCTCAGGCATAACTCTTACTCATGATCGTAGATCAGAAAGCACATGGCAGAACTGCACTGGTGGGGGCTTCTGAGGTCAAGCTGGAGCTGTGTGTCTTGAACAGACGCCACTTTGCAAGTGGTCAATCACTTGTTGGAGGTCGGGGGGAGGAGAGGGACAGATCGGGTACTAAAGGAGGAAGCTGAGTGCAGATTGGTGGCCACCATCTGGAGGTCAGGTTGCTCAGCTGTGCTCTTCTGCACAACCAGGGGAGGTCTGAGAGCCAAAAGAGGCTGGGTGATCAAGCAGCATAGAGAGCGTTCTGAGTGAGGTCCCGCAAGGACAAGTCTTGAGCCTGGAGATTTTTGAGCAGGAAAGTTTGGAAGAACCACATGTGGGTGACACACTGGAGGGGCTGGGATGAGACAGACACTGAGCTGAAGAAATGTGGGAAAGCCCCAGCTGTCAGTCATCAATATTGGGGGTAATCTTTTTTTTTTTTTAACTGAAATATAGTTGATTTACAGTGTTGTGATACTTTCTGATGTACAGCACAGTGATTCAGTTATCCCTATATGATACCACTTACGTGTGGAATCTAAAACATAAAAGCAAAAATAACCAAACAAACGATGGGGGAGTCTTTCGTTAAGAAAAAGATTGTCTTCATATAAAATCTTCTACTGTATAAACATGTGCAGAAAGTTGTGAAATCAACTTTTAAACATTCTGCCTCACCTAAAATAGCCAAACAACAAACACAGGCTTATTCAGTTTTTCCACTTTGGAAAAAGAAACACGGCATCAGTTCAGCCCCTGATCTCAGCCTGCGATCACCGGCTCCCTCTGCCCGAGACGGGGCCGTGAATGAGTGGCTTTGCTGCGGGCCGTTCCGGCCTCAGCAAGCGCTCCAGCCTGCCGCCCGCTGCGGCAAAGAGCGTGTCTAAGCCACCGCGGCTGAAGTCAGCGGACAGCCAGCGCAGGCTGAACCGAGTTAGCTGTGGCAGGGCGGGCCGAGTAAGCCCCACGGCGGGGACAGCCACTCAGGCTCCGCCCCCTGTCCGGCGCTGGCAGCCCCCAAACCAGTGAGAGCGACTGTGCTTTGCTGCCCTTATCCAGTTCACCCCCAGGACAGACGTATGCCCCTTTATTTTTTCAAGTACTAAAATGAAAATCAGTATTGCCCGTCAAAACCCTTAGTCCCCAGAGGTACATGTACTGGGCTATCATTTTCCTGCACATGTTGGAAAGAAACCAAAGTGATCAGGGGACCTTCCTGAGTTAGGAGTTTCCTAATGATAACAGTCAGTTACAATAGTAAAACGATTTTTTTTTAACCAGTCTATTTGTAGGATTCCCTTTTCTTATTATGTTGATACATTTTTTTTTTTTTACAACGGAGACTGCCAAGAAAATTCATTACTGTAAATTCAGTTCTTTACTCTAAAGCATTATTTATGTGTTTTTCCTGGCAAACTCACCGAATGTTGATCACCTCTATTCTTTAAGTTTCAAAAGGAAATACTTTTGTTTCTCCCATGGCTTTTGTAAAAGTGATATTGTGATGGATCCTCAGGCTGGATTTCGGTTTGAGTAGCTGTTGCTTTTCTGTCCAGATGAGTTTCCAGAATTGGCATTCCTTTTAAGTTTCTTACAGGAACCATCCAATCAGGGTGCTGTTTGGGCTGAAGTTGTATAAGACTGAAACCATATAACAGATCATTAACCTGGGCAGGTGTGGCTGCTCTGGGACTTGTGAGCTGTTATAAAATAAGAAAAAAATGCTTCTGGGGGAGTGGATATGGCTCCCTGGTAGAGTGCATGCTTAGCATGCACGAGGTCCTGCAGTCAATCCCTAGAACCTCCATTAAAAAAATTTAATTTAATTTAAAAAAGAAAAAGAGCCTATGCATATTAAAAAAGAGGCCCTTCGAAAGAAAGAAAAGAAAGAAGAAAGAAAGAGAGAGAGAGAGAGAGAGAGAAAGAAAGAAAGAAAGAAAGAAAGAAAGAAAGAAAGAAAGAAAGAAAGAAAGAAAGAAAGAAAGAAAGAAAGAAAGAAAGAAAGAAAGAAAACAAAGCTTCTGACTCCCATGCTAGGGCTCGCCCACATTTTACTTCTCTTAGGGACCAGGTGGCGGTCAGGAGTCCGTGACCGGGACGGTGCTCTGCACCACGGCTCCTGCAGTGTCACGTGCACCTGCAGGGCGGCACTGGTGCCCTTGAAGGTGGACGTGTTCTCACGTGTTTGTCTCGCCGTGAGGGTTGAGGCAATATGGCAGAAGGACAGCGCTGGGCTCAAATCCCTTTGAGTCACATTTTAGTCCTGAGACACAGATTGAGCCGCATCACCTCTCTGAGTCTCCCTTTTCTCCCTTGTTAAAAAGGTGAGAGTAATACTGTCCCAGGGTTGAATAAGGAATACATGTGTATTTACCTGCTATATATATTAGGTGCTCAAGAAATAAGAACATCCACAGCTAGTTTTCAGACTGTTATTTATCTTATTGTAATCGGTGTTTAGCCCTGTACCCACCCTTCGTACGAGATGCAATAAATGTATGTTAAAAAATAAATTGATAAAAAAAAGGATGAAGAGTCAGAAAAGTTTTGAGAAGGAGGTTTGTCGGGAAGACACTCCATTCTCTTTCCCCCAGTCAGCATCCCTTGTTCAAGTGCCCAACACTCCACCCAGCTGTCCAGGGTTTGTACGGAGTTAGCACAGAGGTGGGGGTGGAAGGGAATGGCAGGGGCTCTGGCCTTTCACTGCCTACTTGTGAGTTAGCTGGTTGGTAAGTTGAGTTGGCCAGAGACCACTGTTCTGTACGTAAGCCTAAATCCACTAAAATGGGAACAAATAGGCATCTCAAAATTCTTGCTGACAGGTGTGAAGAAAAGTTTACAGCGTTACAAAATGTGTCCCCGGATAGCCCACTGGTGGTGACCCCCTGACTGGGTGCTGCGGCAGCTTCACGGAGACTGGAGAAAGATGGAGCGCCACTCCCCACCCGCCGTTTTGTGGTACCAAGTACTTTCCGTAAGCACTTTTTTAAGCTGAAAGACAGACGTACACACCCGTCACCATTATTTAATTGGTTCCCCCTTCAGAATCATCTGTTTCTTTCTCTGTCTTGGCCCGTTTCTCCAAAAGCAGAATGTGATGAAAGGGAAGCCTCCTCCAAGAAGATGAAAAGACCCCTTGTTATGAAACATTGCATTTTCCATGGCTAAAGACTCTTCAGAACACAGGTAGGGCCCTGGGCAGTCTCCCTGGTGTTTGCCAAGCCCAAAGCCGCAGACTGTTGGAGGGGCAGAACATGAGCAATGCGGGAATGTGGGCTGAGGGGTTCCATGTTTAGACAGATGGCTTCCAGCCCTGTGTTGAGCCAGAGAAAGCAGGAGTCCACGCCTGGAGCACAGGCCCCCGGGGAGCAAGTGGAGACGTTTGCATCAACCCTGTGAGGTCATGGGGAGAGCCAGGCGTGAAGACAGCATTCTCAGTCATCATCACCCACAAAGTGTCACCAGGAAAGGAGAGAGGTTTTAGTCATAAACTGGATAAATGGCTTATTTTTCTTGACGGAGAGTATTTATGAGAATGAAGTCATATGAAAAGGGATATCAAAATAAGCAGTAGTGACAGATTAGTGTGGGTAGGAGTAGTAAAGGGGTGGTGGGCCTACTTCCTTGTTATCTCCTGACCACTGTGTGTTCTTGGTCTAGAGCTAGTTTCTTAACTCAGTTTTATTTCATGTGTCCACGTGGATCAATTGGTAATGGCTGCCTGGAATGAGGAAAAGAATCTAGTGATTGATTACTAATGTCTGCCCTGGGATGGGATAGAGGGGTAGCTGTATTAATGCCAGTTATTGGCCATCCCTGGCCCAGAATTCAACTTCCTTTAGGCTTTACTTCCCTCATCTTGAAATCCATGCCAACTAGAGTTGTATGAATTATTCTAAGCCTAAGGTGTAACTAATGAGAGTATTATACGAGGGTTATTGTGGTTGTATTAAATGCACTTGCTTATAATATCATTTTTAGCATTCAAGTCAGTCAAAGTATTCAATCTTTTACATTATGCATCATAACCCACTTGTTGTGCATTGGGATCTAGGGTGATAGTTGTCCTGGGCTTATGTTATCATTCATATAATGCAGTGGGACATGATACAGCCTTATGGGTTATAGGCTTTTTGGGCTGGAGTTTTATAGTGAAATGTCAAAGACTGAAACATTGCACAACTTACTATAAAAAAGGATGAAACGCTTGAAGCTGTCTTGGAAATCTGTGTCTGTCTATTTTCAAAACATGGGAAACGGGGCATTAGCGGTAAGTAATTATATGAGCCTACATTTTAAACAATTGCTTCGTAAAAAAATAAGCTTTTTGATTGCAAGATCTTCAAAAAAAAAGTCCAGTCTCAAGGGTCTGGAATTTACCTAACTTTCTAACCACCCCTTATATTCAGGCAAGACTTCATATAAAGGGCTTCCAGAAGTATTCTGCACAATTTTCTTCTGCAAAGTTCCTAAAGCAGATTTGACAGTCTCCTTGAATAACCTATTACTAGGCAGATCCAAGTTTTCTGGGGCCTGGAGCTCATACAAATTTGGGGGTTCCTTTTAGAAAGAATGGATACAAAAAATCTCTTTTACAAATTTTGCATAAACATAAGACATGTAAACACATTACCAAGCCCTCTGCCAGGGTTTCAGAAGGGGCTTGTAGCCTTAACTTTATCAGCTCTGAAAAGTGAAACTTCATCAGCTTCGTACTCTTAGCAGTCAGTACTTTTGGCTCATTTCCTAATCCTGCTGGAATGGAGGAAATAGCTCCTTATACACTTATCTAAGGTAAGAAAGTATGTAATGGATTCCGATTTCCTGTATCACATTCTTCTAGGAATCACAGTCCAAGGTGTGAAAATGTGTGAGCGGGCACACTGAAAAATTGTGTTTAGAGGACTCCAGGCAAGATAGGATAGTCCTTCATACGCTGGCATGGAAACAAAGAGCAGTAGGAAGGTTTTCTTATGTTTCTCTTTTCTGTGATGAAATACTCTGGCCTCCCCAAATAACTAAACCTTTTATTAATTTTCTTTCCGTTTTTCTCTCGTTGCCTTTGGCCTCCCCTTGTCTCCTCTCCCTTTTCCTTTCTCCTTTCTTCTCCTCTGTCTGCTTCTTGGGTTTTCTCTTTTATTCTTTTCATCGTATCCATTCTTTTCTCTGCCCCCGCCAAATGCTCATGTCTTTCCTGTTTCTCCTTTTTATGCATCCTTCCCCCTTCCTTCTCCTTTAAGCTGTACATTTAAAAATTCCAAAATACCACAACCAAAATGTTGACTGCAGTCAAAAGCTAGGCTCATTGTTCCTGAATATCCTTTTCTTATTTGTACTTCATTTTTTTTAGCTGATACTGAACAAACTCAAATAATTGTGAGCCCACCAAAGATCTGAAGACCTAGGAATTACCCAAGAACAGAGTAAGTGAAATAAGGTAGCACTCAGCCCCCAAAGTACAGATATTAGACGTGGACACATTTCTGGTCTCTTGAACTCCAAACAGAGGGTTAAATATTATTGAGACACAAAGAGGAAAAACAAATTCTGTTTTTAATTTTCTTCTTCCAGAAAGTACTTGCTTTCATTTTTTTCTCTAACTGGGTCTGCAGATGTCTTGTTTAGCTTTGCAAGTTTGAGTCCTTTCGAAGTCATCTTCGGAATATGAAAACAAATATATGTATGTATATGTATGATTGAAACATTCTGCTGAAACTGACACATTGTCACTGACTTAAAAAAGAAGTTATCTTCCCATTACGCAAATTAAAAAACATCGTTTTACTAAAATTTTAAAACATGAAATATTTCAAACCTCAGAAAATAATGCAGCAAACACCAAGAGAGCTCATCTATCAAACTGAGCAGATTTACTGTATTGTTTCTGATCTCTAATTTTTTTTTTAAAGGATAAGACATTTTGCATGTATAGTTAAAATAAATGCCTTCTGCATGCTCTCTCTCGCTTTCTTCCCACCTCAGAGTTAACCAGCGACTTGATGGCGGTGGGAACATTGTTTCATTCACTTTCTGATCTGGATGTTTTCTAGATTTGAATTTCATTAAGTTGTACCGAGCATTCATTTTTTTTCTTCTTTGCAAAAAAATGGCTTTAATACCTAGTGTTTATCCATCTGTTTTGGTTACAAATGTGAAGGTACAGAGCAAAACCACTGAAAAGAGACTGGTGATTGATTAATTAAATCAGTTAGAGATTCGATAATTAAATCATACATCCCATAAAAGATTTTTGAAGTGCACAGAGTTCTGGTTCACATTTTTGCAATAATGAGTGTTAAGGACATGTGATGGGTTAAAGATTGGCAATTATGATTCATCCAGTCCTGACACATTCTTGGTATTATTGTCAAAATCATAGATTAATGGGGAGCTGAGACCAGAACTGAGTTCTGACTCTATATTTGGCCAGTGAACCTTGGCATGACCTTGGGGAAGTCAACAGCTCTGTCTCTTGTACTATCATTGGTGAAGTATGGTTGAAATGAAATATTTTCTTCCCACAGAGGCATTTGGAACCTCTGAATAAAAGTTAACTGTATTCTATTCTAAAGATGGAAAAGAGACTAATATTGTTAAATAGAGAACAATGAACATATTATTAACTGGAGAACTTGCTTGTTGAAAATTGGGGAGAACAATCATTTGTTAGTTTAAATGAGGCTTTATATCTTAATTGCAGCCAAGACATATTATGCAAAATATTGAGAGACTGAAAAGGCCAAAAATATAAGACATATTGATGTAGGTTTGGAGTTCCAAGCACAACTAAGTTCTCAGTTTAGTGAAATGCCCCGAAGACCAGAGATTTAAAAGGCTGAATGAAAACAGGAAATGATTGTACTTATCAATATGAGAGTAAACATCACTCCATTAATAAATTTGATAATTATTTCTTTTTTTATCAACGTCACCTTCTAAAGTAGGTAATTCTTAAGTTCCTCTCTAGTACCCTGGCCTGCTTCTCTTTGGGCACATTACTCTTTGGATTCATAGTCGTGATAAATGCATTTGCACAAGATGTCGTGAGAGTTAACATTGTCACCAAAATGTTGGGATGAAAACAAAATTTGTTGCTATTATTTAATACTTTAATGACATAACAAGGATTTAAAAATGAATATTGCCATTTGAAACTTAACTAGTATGTATCTATGCTCCCCCCCCCCACTTTCTCTCTCTCTCTCTCTCTCTATGTATATATATACACTTCCTTTTACTTTTTTTAGTAGCAAGAACTCTTTTGGCATTTGTCTTAGTGACAACAGGTACCTGGAAATACAAGACCTGATTGTGCACTTTTAATCTCACCACCAGGCAGCTGAGCTACTGGGAGTGATACGGCTCTCAAGTTACAATCTTTGGCTCATGGTTTTCCTGAAATAAATCAAAAGGGCAAGTTAGTTATGTTTCCACTGTTACATAGAAGTATCAGTGCTCCGTGGACCACTGTGACTTGAATAACCAGGTCAAAACATAGAAACATATTAAAAAACATGAATTAATAGTTCAGCTTTTTAAAAAAGATTTATACCCTCAATATATTCTTTTTTGGTACATTTATAATATAACAGAGTGGATGATAAAAAAGATTTACCCACTGCCACTATTAAGCAAATGTATGCATTGAATGCCCAAATTCTTTTTAAGCAAGATGATATTTTCACATCAATTAAGTTATTTTCATTAGTTGAACTTTGAAACGATGTCTAAGAGCTGTTTTGATTTTCCCATTGTGCCAGCAACAGCTCCAACACAAAAATACATGGGGACGTATTTCTTGAAAGAAATGTTCAGAAATGTTAAGTATCTTTTGCTGAAGTTCTCAGAGTAACAAATTTATGATTTGGAACAAACTTTCATGTTAACAGAAATCGCAAACTCAATGATTATCTCATCTAGGTCTATGGACATTTGGAAGTCAGTTAGCAATATGGAAATAGTAACAAAAATGGTTTTTAATTTTTAAAAAATCTTAGCGCATGTGATTTTTCTCAGCAGGAATCATTGTTCAGCATAGTCTAAAACCCACTGAAGGCAGCAGCATACAGCACTACATTGGGCAAGTTATTTAATTCTCCATATTTTGTTTCTTCTTTTATAAAATGAGAATAATACCAGTTCTTACTTCACAGATTTGTTGAGGGTGTTTAATGAACTAATATACGTTAAGCACCTGAAACAGTCGCTGGTATAAACTAAGCATTCAACGATTGTTCTCTATTATTATTAATAATAATATTGTTAAGAGTAGTCATGCAAAAAAACTGGTAACACAAAGACAATTTGGGCTCTTCCCTCTGTCAGTTTTAAAGGTTTCAAGTCTTAATTTAGAACCCTTCTTTACTTCTACTGAAGTCGAAAGCACTCAATCTAAGACTTCTTTTCTCTTGAAAAGATATGATTTTATACGTCAAAGAGAAGGATTATTCAAAGCCTAATTACAGTTTGGATGAAGGAGAATTGATGCCTTTAGGCAACTGGCATTTTTCTCTAAATGCCTACACTTTAAAAATGAAGTGTTAACTCTTTATCGTAGCATCCGCAGTTCCAGGCTAGTCTAAATAACGCAAACCTAGTTTCATTAATTTAGAAAAGACCCCATGAGGACAGTTGGTATGGTCGTACTAGAAACCTCAGGCTTTTATCACTACAGTACAAACTTTTATCGAAGTATCTCAGCAGCTACGATGCTAAAGGAAACAGTGGATTTCCAAGCTCTTGACTAGAAGGAGTGAGTGAACACTTATCTGCACTGTATTGATAAACTACATTTGCTAACAAAGCGTTTTCAGTATATGCTCTAATGAAACACAGGACTCTCTGCAGAAATTTGCTAAAATACCACCAATGATTTGCAAATAAATTTAAGCTTTCAGACACCTCTAACTCAGATCTCAGTTGGTTCTTGGAAAATGGTCACCAGTGAGGCTGTGCACTTTGGGGATTGTCTATAACTGTTTATGAGAAGTTATTCATGTTTTAAATAAAGCACATTTGTCTGATTTGTTGATGCAACAATTACTTTCTGTCTTTTGCTGTCAAACCTAAGGGCATCCATCTGGCAGGTCTCACAAGAAGCTGTTTACTGGCCCCTGGTGTCAACTGACAGCAGTCCAGAGGGCTCTTGGAGGGGAGAACTCTAGAGACCCACCAAGGGAAGGGCGGGCACGTGAACAGGGGAGGAGCTGAGTCTCAGAACACCCAGAGCAATAGCCAGAGTCCAGAAAAAAGCCCACTCTGATGCCGGGATGAAGGAAGACAGGGAACCCAAGGACCCAGAGGTGTGCCAAACCAGGAAATGGAAACCCACATGCAAGCCCTAAGCAGGGGCAGGGACTGGGACTGGACGGAGCTGTGGTCAGTGGTCCAGAGCCGAACAGAATCCAGGGAAGGGGATCTTTAACCACGTAACCTGCACTGCCAGGGGCTCTGTGTGTCTGTTTTCTCCAGTCCTCACACAATACAGATGGTAGATATTACGATCCCCATTGCATCACTTCATCCCAGTAGCCAGTAACACGGTCCAGTGCATCACTGGCTTAAAAATCACTGAGAAGAAATTCAGTAATATTCAAATCCATTTACTAATAAAACTCTAAATTTATATTAATAAAATGTTTATTTGTGGACGCAATAAACACTGCATACTTAAGAGTCACCATTGTACTTAGTGACAAAGTTGAAAGCAGCAGGACCTGAGGGCCTAGCCCACCAGCACTGCTTATCTTCCCGTGAGGTGGACTGTTAGCAACCACTAGTGAAGAAGAGGGAAAAAAAAATGGCAAACATAGAAAAGCATGAATTCATTTTACAAAAGATATAATTGCACGCTTAGAAAATTCAAGGATAGAAACCAAAAATTACTCATGGTAACTAAAAGCCAGAAAAAGAAAATCCACAAAGAACCCTTTAGCTTTATACGTGGCCTTGCTGCCTTTTCATCGCTGCATGGCATAACATATGCGGAATGGGGTACCGAAGAAATTAAATTTCAATAGAATATTGGGCCAGAAACTGTCAAAGGGTCACAGACTTTCAAATTAGTTAATAGAATCAGCCCATTCATTTACTAATTCATTCATTAACTCATTCTTTTATTATTTTTGTAGTTAAAACCACAGACCCTGTGTTGGGAGAGCGAGCCAGCTTCCAGGGTCCCTGCCCTCATGAAGTTCTCAGGCTATTGGAGGAGACCGACGTTGACTATGTTGTTACTATGAAGGTTGGTGAGTGCTGTCATGGGTGAGATGGTGCCAGTGCCCCAAACACTGGTGCAGAGTGGGTTCCGGAGATCATTTTTGTGTCGTACAAGAAAAACAGTTTTGTTAGTTTAGAGGTCTCGCTCATTTACTCAAACAAAACCAACCCAACAAAAAACTTCCTTTTATGCCTTGAATCTACTGGGGTAGCTTTACCAAGAGATAATATCGTAAGCGTTGCGTTTTCTTCATCTAACTGAGCTTCAGGTGACATTTGAATCCTTTAAAAGGACAGAGGTTTGTCATTGAGAATATGTGCAGGCGTATTCAGAGCTCTGAAAGGACTCCCTTAGGAGAAGCGACAGTGCTGAGCGATGTAGCATCATTGCAATAAATGTCAGATACCCCACAGGGACTGCTACGCAGTGGGCAGAGCTCCCTGTGCTGAATCAAGGCACATTGCAAACAGCAGTCTCCATACTTAAATACCGTCCCTTGTGTGGGAGAGCAGGCCCTGGCGGTGCAGAGGTCTTATCGAACCAGAATTTAGTACCTACCTGCTCTACTGCCTTCCTTTAAACACTGAACAATAATGATTTTCTTAAATATCCCCATTAGATTTGGGAACTGGGATCAGATGAAGTGGATTTGGGTCTCAGCCCAGCCTCAGACTGTAACCCAAAGGCAGATTTAATCTTTCTAAGCCTCTATTTTTTCCCAAAACACTTATTAAAGATTTCAATCAAAAGGCAGAGCTGAAAGACTGTTACTGTGAACAATCCCGTCACCTACACGCTACCATCCACCTTTGCTCTACTTCCTTCACCACGTGCCTGTGCACGCACACGAACCCCCATCCAACCATCAATCTATTTTATTTTTGATAGATTTCAAAGTAAGTTTCCAGAGACTAGTATATTTCCCCCCAAATACTTCAGCATATGTATTGTTAACTACAATTGGATATTTGCTTCCAGTTTTTAATTTTTGATATAAAATGCACATACATTAAAAAGCATAAACCTTAAGTGTAGGAACCATCTTGTTTTAAAAGTGACCAAGTGGAGTGGAGAGCACCTGTCTCAAAGAGTTGCTGTGGGGATAACGTGAGCTAATGTGAAAAGTTCTTCGTAACTTATAAAGTGAGGTATCAAGGTGAGGCACTCTTTTTATAATTGCAATTAATACGATCATTATCCCTTTGATAAATACTGCTATTAGATGTGAAGCCAACTCCACGAGAGTGGCAATTTCAGTCAGACACATCACCTTAATGAGTATGAAGGCTATCACTGCCCCGGTGTTAATGCCAAGCAATCTGCACACGAGTGCTCACAGAATGCTGACATCCATCCCCGCAGACTGGGAAACTGTCTCTGTGCAGTGTCTGGAATATGTCTGGCCAAAGGATGATGGCAACGTTCCCCCTTCTTGATTCAATTACCATCACTGTATTGCCTTTTCCAAGCTACCTGGGTGGCCCCAGAGGCTGCCTATTGGTTTACGTTCATCTTTGAGTTCTATCACATTTTGTGAATGGTTGACCAGTCAGAATGCTACGTACGGGTCGGAGAGGGAGGTTGGTTTCCTGTCCTCTCTTAACAAAACCACCTATGGCACCAAAGGCTCAAATGTGGACATGTGTCAACCCAGTGCTGACATCCGGTGCCAGCTAATCCTCATTGTTCGTGTTGTAAATGATTAGGTTATATACAATGTATTTGGTTAATAACGTGATACTGTGGAGAAGCTTGGAGAGGGCTGGTCTGGAACTTGACCTGCCTGAAAATATTGAGCAGGTGTTGGAAGTTCATGACTAGATTCAGGTCATGGGAGAAAGTTTTGTCCAGGAGTGTGGACACAGCATGGCTGCAGAGAAGAGGTCATAGAAGCAAGTTGCCAGCATCAGAGCAGAAGGATTCCACAGGGAATAAAGAGGTTACAGCTACAAGTACACAGAACAGGGATTCTAGTTCTCATGTCACTGGTGGAAGGGGCTGAGATTTTTATTCTTCTTGCAAAGTAACAAGCTGGCCTGTCACACTTTCATGCATGTTGCCAGAAGACGTGAGACTCTCGGTCAGAGACAGAGGACTTCATTAAGACACAGCAAGCAGCATGAATTCAGGTTCACACGGGTTCCCTTTATTCCTCAAGTCCGACAGAGACAAGACAGAAAGAAAGAAATTCAGTCTTTGATAGCATATTTGATCTACTAATTTGAAACCTCGGGACTGCTCAATTTATGAGTTCTCTTGTTATGTGAAATCACAAAATGTCCTGATTGTTTAAGCCTTTTGAATTGAATTGAGTGGCCCATAAGCTGAAGCCGGGACTCGGGGATTGGCCAGTTAGGCTAGTCTAAGTGTGGGATGGTGGCAGCAGGGGAAAGAGAGGAATAGAAATATTTGGGCTACACTTTGGAGAATAAAACATTTGCTGTTGAATTGGATTTGGGAGTTAGTAAAGGGAGGAATCAAGCATGACTCCTTAGGTTTCCGGCTTAGGCTGCTGCGTGAATAATGCTGTCCTTTACTGACACAGGGAAAACCGGAGAGAAGCAGTTTCCCAGAGCCTGGAAATGAAGAGTGCCAGTGTAAATGGGAACATCTGGTTGGAGGGGGTCAGGAGGCACTGGAGGAGTGGAACTCAAAGGAGGGATCTGGGAAGGAGCTGTTATTATATACAAATGGTATTTAAAGGGCTTGATATTATTTAACGTTTATAATGGTACTTAACACCGTTTCTTACAGCCTAGGACCAGGCACCAAGGACTCCAATATTTAATGTTCGGGGAGAAAAGACAAGGCGAGAGAGACAGGTAGGCAGAGACAGAGAGACAGAGAACAGAGACAGTAGAGAGACTGTCTGTTTTATAAAGTTTCCTCTGACTGCCCTGGAAAACAGATTCCAGGGAACAAGACAGGACACGGGAGATCTGTTTGGAGGCCACTTCAGTACTTTAGGCAAGAGAGGATGATGGCTTAGACTGGGGTGATGGTACTGAGGGTAGAGAAGGGGCCAGACTCAAGATATATCTCGGGGGTAGAACCTGGAGATACTGATGATTGTTTGGAACTGTGAGTGAGACTGAGATGAAGGAGACAGAGAAATCCAGGATGATTCCCAGTTTCGACCTCAGCAAGTGGTAGATGGTTGTGCCGCTTCCAAAGATGAGAAAGATCAGGAGAGAGACTGGTTTAGGATGCTAATCAAGACTCTGTTCTGGACATTAGACATTTACACAGAGATACCTAGTGGACAAATGGATATGTTAGATGCACACACATGTGCTGGTGGTGACAGGCATGTATTAACTTCTTGTGTCTGTTGTAAGTAATTACCCCAAACTTGGGTGGCTTAAAATAGTATCTATCTTCTCATCGTTTTAGATGTCAGGAGTCCCCATTCAGTTTCACTAGGTTGGAATCAAGCTGTCAGCAGGGCTATGATCCCTCCAGAAGCTCGAGGGGAGAGTCTGTTCCTTGCCTCTCCCAGCCTCTGATGGCCAGTGTTCCCTGTCTGTGGCCACATCACTCCAGTCGCTCCCTCTGTGGTCATGTTGCCTTCTCCTCTTCTGTGGTCTATCTTCTACTTCTTTCCTGCAGGAGACTTGTGGTTGCACAGGTTCCACCCAGATAATCCAGGTTAATCTCCCCAACTCAAAACCCTTCATTTAATCACATCTAGGAAGTTTTTTTTGGTTTTTTTTTTTTTTTTTTTTGGCCATATTAGGTTACATTCACAGGTTGTAGGGGTTAGAATGTGGATATCTTTTGGGGCGGGGCATTATTCAGCCTGCCAAAATATACATATTCAGATACATAGACACACAGTTCCTGACCTCTAAGGGTAAGAATATACATCCCACCTTGCTCAGAGAATTGTCTCTGGACGCCCAGCCCAGATGTGTCCTCTACCTGTCCTGATGTTCTGTGACACCTAAAGCTCTCGTCCTTGGTCTTTCACTCCATCCTGTTTGTCCTGCAGTAAATATTTTCTGTTTGAATGAGGTTCATTATCTAACCAACTTTCACTGTTTGTTCACTGCTGTACTCCAGTGCCTCGGACAGTTCCTGGCATATAGTAGGTGCTCAATGAATGTTGGTTGATTGAATGAATGAATGAATGAATGAGGAGATGTCTCTGAACGGGCAGACATGTACTTGATACTTGAGTTCATGTGATGCTGATTTCATGGAACTTACATCTAGCAAGTGATGCTGGAGTCCTTTGTTTATAATAATAAGTCAGTGTCTAGCCATGTGGCTTTGAAGACAAGTGCTAACGTTCTCTGGAACCTGGCCACGTTACATCAGTTCACTAATGCCCAGCAGTGAATGAATCATTTTAGATTCATATTTCCAAGGAAGTGAATCCATTTGGGGATGCGCTGAATTACTATTTTCTATCAGAAGTGTCCCTCCAGTTCTCACGTCTTTGCAGAACGAGGTTGATGAGGGATTTCTTGGTCTCAGCCGCGCAGCCCAGGTTATCCACTCCTTTACTTTCACAGGTTCTTTGCTGATCTTTGATCCTTTAGGTCACATCTTGTTCTGGAAGGAAATTCTATTCTCAAGTGCCTCGGTGACGTGGGCATTCATGGTCCCAGTAGAGCTTTTTGTTGTTTGTTTTAATCACACTTTTCCAACAACAATAACAAATAAAAATACATTCAAGGAAAAGAGAGTTACTTCTTTTTCACACTCTGCTATTTTTTGGCCACTTTTGAAAAAACACTCATTTGGTAACTTACCTAGCAAGCTAGGAGACTAGCAAAGTGGTAAGATAGCTCCTGTCCGCTTTTGTTTAAAATGTAACCTAGAGGAGAAAATTAAAATTCTGAGAAAACACCTAACACAATAAGGAAAATTAAGCATTCTGCTGCAAAATTAAATATAACATACATCTCAAAAATTTCAAATTATGCCTCCTGGGATACCCAATTTAGGCTACCAAAACATGGCAATTGTTTCTGAATTGCTTTCAAACTTGCGGACAGATTTAGGCATTGCAGCAAACATATAAATAAATGTATCTGTGCAAAGGGCATTCATGAATTGTTTGTTCTTCAAATAAAATGCCAATGTATGTTAAGAAGAGAGGATCGCTTAGAAAAATATTATGCCGCTATGGAAATTGATAATCCACATGTGGTGTCAGCATCAGGGTCTTTTTAAAACACAGTATCTAAAACTAGGTGAACAGAAAAAGAAGCAAAGTAGCACCAAGGGAATGTCTTCATATTAAAGGAGGAACAGAACTGTGGAAAGAAAGACTTATTTAAATAAGCAGTAAATAAAACTTCCGCATCATTACCTCAAAAGAGTATCTTCAAGAGCAGAAATATGTAGTTTTCACCGTCTTCATCCTCGTTATCAGCAGCAGCAGCATCAAAAACCCTCAAGAGCATTTAGCATCAATGAAAACATGGCACTATTAAAAGGGAATTTCATAGTTTTCCAGGAGCTAATATTTTAAAAGTAAATCACTCTTAAATATCTACACGGTGAAATCATCCTGATGTCTACTTAAGTTAAAAGACAGGCTGATGTAGAAGAGTTATAGAAATTCTCATTTAAAAAAACAAATCATGTATGGGAATTTTCTGGGCTATCGTCTTAAGTTTTTTAGTTAATCTAAAAGTCTTCTAAAAAAAATTGTGTGTTTTTTAAAAACCTTCAGTCTCCATACGTGGTGGATGTGACTAAAATTGGGTGTGGGTGGGAACAGGAAACTTCACAGAAGTGCATGAAGACAGGGAGGCAGGAAAGTCCTTGAGTTCTCGCATAAGCAATCCGTTAAAGCCTGATGGAGAAAAACAGGACTTTCACAGCAGTCTGAAGGATGGAACTGTGATGGTTGGAGAGGAGTGAATTTGTTGTAGCCACGTGGGTTTACTTTGAAGGAAGGCTCACAGGCAGCAGGGAGTTGCCTGGACGATGGAGCTTCTGCAGAGCTTAGTACGAGGTAATACAGAGACCTGAGAAGAAAACCCAGGGTAAAGAAATCCTGCTTCCTAGCAACCAACAGTGACCTTTTGGAGTTAGTAAATCGTAAGTCCATTTCAACACTGTGAACTAGTGTATCACAATTGATGAACTAAATGAAAATGTATTTATTTCTTAATTACAAGATCATAAGGGGACTTAACATTTCTAATTGCCCTGACCTTCTGAACAGTTTGACTAGCTTTAAGTGGAGCCTGGTTTTAGAGAGCAGACCAATGTCTGTGCTAAAATTATCTGTTTATGCAACTGGAGAGAGCTAGATGCAGCAGGAGCTGTGAAGGAAGAGCTGAAAAGGTTTGCCAGGACACAGTATCTGGTTGAGAGGACAGAAGTCTATCTCACACCTTATTCCAATACAAATTCCAGATTAATTAATAATTTCGATGTGAAATGGAAAGAAGACAAATATTAGATTTAAAAAATCAGTATATGATCTTTGGAATGCAGAAGCACTGTTTGAGCATATGAAAAGCAAATACAATTTTAAAACAATCAATAGTTTTTATCATTTTTAGTGTGAATAGCCTAAACAACTTTTTTAGGCTTAGAGCACTGGAAAAAATATTTGTTGCATATATGTCAGATAAAAGGTTAAGACCCTTCATATATAATGAGTTCTTAAAAATCAATGATAAATAAGTAAGTGCACCAAAAGGAAAGCGGCAAAGACATGAATGAGCACTACCCAAAGAAGGAATACAGATGGTTAGTACAGTCTGACACAACCTTTACTCTTACTACAACACAAAGAATTTCAAATGAAGGCAAGAATAAGGTACAGAGTCTCCTCTATTAATTGGTAAAGATTAAAAATGCTAATACCCAGTGCTGGCGAGGGTGTAGGGAACTGAGCCAAAAATGGTGGCAGAAGTATAGATTCATCTTTCTAGAGGACAATTTGGCAACTTTATTAAAAATATTTAATATTTATTAAAAACACTCCTTTTGTCAATGGAATTCCAACTACAAGAATGAGGATGAAGATATAAGCATATTCATCTCAGGATTTTTATGTTAAAAAAATTGTAACATCTGAGCAGTTACAATCTGAACAGCTTTCCAACTTTACGAGAATTGAGAAATGAGGTAAGTAAATTATATACCTTATATAGCCATTAAAAATTATATTGTAGACTATTAACATGGGCAAATGTTCAGGCTATGTTGTTTAAAGGCAAAATAGCAGATTTTGAAACTGTGCATTATATGATCTTATCACTGTAAAAAATGTTCTGTACACATGGAGAAACTGCAGAAGAACAAACAATAACATGTTAATGAGAACTATCTTTTGTTGCTAGGATTCTAGGTAATATTAAGCAATTGGATTGCAATGTTCTTTACACATTGCCAGCAAAACCTGCTTTTGTCACCTTTCGTGTGAGTTGGTAATAGAATTTTGAGTCGGTATTATCTTGTTGGCAGACACTGAATCAAGGACAAAACTTAGGTGGGACAGCTAGCATGATAAATGGGAATTAAATGACAAAATGATGTGTTAATGGAATAATCTGAAATCATTCTGCGTAGCTTAACATGAGACTTTTGGAGCAAAAAAAAAAAAAAAAAAAAAGGAAGGTATGAGAAGTGTAGCTGTGCTGGTGGCAATCCCTGCTGTGGTTTGGATCCGCTCCTTTGGTAGACTTCTCAGGAATGCATTTGCATCGAGTCCTGAGCAGCCTCTGGGAAGGAGCCTCTCAGGTCAAGCCTCATAGCAAAGCATCAGAGCGAGAGGCTAAGTGGTTCTGTTGTCCTCCTGCCTGTCATTCACATGTGTCCCAGGACAACCCTCCAGGATTTCCTGAGTCCTGGGAGGGGCACTGATTCCTTTAAAAAAAAAAAAAAAATGGCGAACCATCAGGACTCAGTACGCAGCCTTGGTACCAGTCTTGTAGAAAGTAACCCCAAAGGAGAGAAAGGCACCCCGCCAACTGGCTCAGCTTGTAGCTCATGGACCTGCACCATCCTGCGCAAAAGCACGGTGGCGCCCCTGAGCCGTGCCCCACAGCCTCACCTCTCAGATGGACCCTGGCCGGGTGCTTATGCCCTGACAGCTTCAAATGAGTTCTGACCAGCTTTTAGTGGGGAATGCCGTGGGAAGGGAAATTGGAGTCTGGGATACTACTGAGACCCAGATAATGCTAACGTGGAACTGGAGTCTCTTTTTGGTCCAGTGGTTTTTAAATTTTTCTTTTTAACAGTAAGATAACTTTTTGTGAATTAAAGATTATGTATAACCCGAAGTGTAGTATCAATAAGACAGAACTGATTGACATAGGGAGGGGCCAGACACCCAGCTACTCCACGTCACCCCCTCTCTAAGCTCGGGGTGCTTCCTGGAACCACCAGGGCCAATGACCACAGATACATCCAACTTCCAGGGATGCGCAGTGGCTTGGGCAAGTGAGCAGCAGCAGAGTGAAGGCTGGATTCCAGACCTCCTTCCCCTGGGGTGTTTCTCCCCCCACATCACCTCCTGCACCACCGCAGTAGAACTTCTTCCCTAAAACACCGAAGGTGTGTTAACTAACCTTCTGGTGGTAAATATTCCACAGCATCTATGTGTATCAAACCATCACACTGTACACCTTAAACTTACACAATGTTATACGTCAATTATATCTCAAGAAAGCTGGGAAAAACAGAAACTGAAAAAGCAACAGAAAAAGCCAGAGAAAACGTCCAAGGTGCCGCTTTTAGGAGAAACAGTCTAAATCCTGCACATAGCAAGGGAGAGGAACAGAGTAGGTGTCCCATGGCGGGATGGCCCTGGGGCAGACACGACAAGCTACAGAAACCCCGTGGTAAAGCCACACAGTGCCTTGACACACCTGCCTGGGGCCCCGGGACAGTGCAGCAGAGACCTCCCTCAGGCCGCTTCCCGGAGGGTGTGAAGGGGCCCTGATCCGAGTGGGTTCTCCGCGGGCGTCCCCTCCTGCTGACATCCTTCAATGTGGCTTGAATCTGCCGGTCTTCCAAGGTCACTGCGGGCCTCTGAGGGAGCCTTTGATTTCCCATGTAAGGGAATTCCCACTGGCTGATTAAATATTTTTATATTTTATCGCTTTCCTGCAGCCAGCAGCTTTTGGCATGCAGGGTATTTTTATGAATGTTAGAAGTAAATATTATGGGGTCAGTCACAGAGACGAACATGGGCTCGCAAGCCTGGGGCTGGAAGATATTAGGCTCCACTGGAAAAAAAGAGTGGGACTAGAAAAAGCAAAGTATTGAGATCTTCAAAATACTTGTCAAAGCGCTGTAGCTCTGCACTGTGCCTCCAACGTCCAGCGCCAACAGAATTAAACCAATAAAAGCAAACTGACTTTAAGCAATATATCTGGATATCCAAGGGGGTTACGTGCTTTTGCTGTGAGTTTGGGGCATTTGTTAGAAGAAAGAGAGTAAGTTGGGTTACACTTTCACATTAATATCCGTCTCTTTTGATTTCCAGACTGAAGCTGACCCTTCCAGGGCCTTCCACGAGGCACAGCAGACAGCACCCTAAGATGCCAAGCCACTACTCAGGGTTTCCATGGGTGCTGGGCCACTTTCGGTCAAAATGTCCCTTAATACCCCCAAAATAAATAACGTGTGGGCTCTGGTGGTGTTACACTCCAGTGCCCTTTTCAGTAGTGAAGTCTCAGGGAGCCGCTTGGGAGCTGAGGTCAGGAAAGTCCTCCTCGATGCTGGCTGACTCACTGCAGGAAACCGACTCCTTCCTAGGAGACCGCTAAACCTCAGGAGGGGCTGGGAATCCCGGGAGCCCACGTGGGCTGCAGTGCTCAGCAGTTCCAATGTGGCACCTGCCTTAAGACCCCCCCAAGCATCTTTTCCACTCTTCTCTCAGCGCCCACAGTCCTTGGCACAGCTCAGAACGAATGGGAGAGGCATATCAGCAAACACGTTTGATGTGATTTGCTGCGCTCTCTCTGCTCACTCGCTCTCACTCCACCTACTCTCAGTGGTTTGCTGTTTGCCCCGGTGCTACCGTTAAGTCTAAACTTATCTGAGCCCAAATCATTTCACAATTTTTCTAACTAACTCCGGTGCGTTTATTCAACACTCCCACAAATTTTCTTCCCTTTCAAGGTGCTTTCAACACTATTTATTGTCATCTTTAAATTTAAAAGCTTAGCCTAAACCCAGATAATTAACAAAGTCTTAGTGCCAGGCATATAGCAGGCAGTCAATACACATATTGGCAGGAATGCAGAGAGGAAGAGAAGGAGGGAGGGAGGGAGGGTCGTCCTGGAGCACAGCCTGCATTCCTCTAAGATGATTTTGAAACACCTGGTGAACATCCTGATTGAAGGTGGGACCTGGTACAGCCAAGGTAAGCACCCTCGTCTAACACAGAGGTGCAGTGGAGATAACATGACAGAAGGGCATGGCAGGAGGAAAAGTGGTGAAAGGTCAGATTGGGTATGAGCAGGGCTTGGGGGCGGGGAGAACGGTGCTAATGCTGACCCGGCTCCCGGGAGGAAGGCGAGCCAAACATCCTGCCACACCCCACAGCACCCATCTCTGTGCTCCGTAGGATCCCCCATAAGCTCTGTTTGGGAAACACGGGTATAGATTAGGGTATCCCTTCAAGGTGATCCAAATGGAATGAAAATCCTCCTGGAGTCTAGTCATCTTCTGTTTCCTGCTTGCCTACCTGGCCTGTCTCTGGAACATCAGGAAGAGATCACGCTGGACAGGAGCCAGCCTCTCACACCCACCGTCCTTCCACGTCTGCTGGCCGGCCACCCACGCTGACACTTGCCACGAGAGCTGGGTTCTAGGGCCTGTGGAAGAGGATCACAAAAGGAGATTCTCTGCCCCCTAGAAGGTTTCACTTTTTTGTTTTCTCTGGTTGGAACCTATAGGACCAACTGACCACCTGGGTTTAGGTCATCCTTGGAGAACGTCTGGTGGGATTTCGGAAAAAGATCTTCTGAAAATGTGTGAGGAGGAACCCATTAGGAGACACACTTATTTCAGTTTCAGGAAATGAGACTTCATTTACATCCCAGGTAAATTCTTCAGTGTCAGAAAATAGCTGGGGAGGGAATGGAGGGGTAAACAGACAGACAGGAATTTTTCAAAGACTTGGCAAATCACAGCAAATTAAGTGCAAGATTTATGGTCTAAATATACAATGTAGATCAATGATGGTAACAGTAACATTGAACGAGATGAAATACTTACTAAGGGCCAGGCAGTGTCAGTCTTATCTCACTGCTTACAAGAAGCCTATGAATTAAGTCCTCTCACATCTCCATTTTACAGATGAGAAAACTGAGGCTGACAAAAGTAAAGCCAAGTGCTCCAGGGCACACAGCTGGTGGAAGTCCAATCACCGAATTTGTGTTTCTAGTTGATATCCTGTGTCTTTGCACTTTGGGCCACGTGTATACATACAACAAATGAGTAAATCCTATTAAATAGATCCTATTCCAAGATTTAAATGACAGTTGCTTCTCCCCCCAGGTTTAAAAGCGTTCGCACTACTTGAACATGCCTTGCCTACCTCTGGGGCAGGTTTGCTTACCCACTAAACGATGCTACCCTGTCCCCTCCTTCAGCTCTGCCCTGGCCCCCCAAGGCCCACAGCACAGGCGTGTGCGTGCTCACAGAGGTCTGCTCTTTCTGGTGCGTCTGGGACCCTGGACTGAAAACTCCAGTTTCTGCTGATTGACTTTGTTAGTGCAGCTCAAGTCTCTTGGTTTTCTTTTCTTCCCAAAGATGCTGCAGGGCCTTCTGGTCCACATGCGTCCACGCTAATTATTGTTTCCCGGGTAGGGGAAATCTGGATTATGGAATTCTTGAGCCATCTTCCAATTGGGGTCCATTCTTTCTTTTCTTTTTTTTTTTTTTTTTGGCATTTGTGCAGGGAGCTCTTGAAAGGAAGTTTAGGTTTTGTTCAGCTGTTTTTCTTGACTCTACCTTCTTATTTCTGGCCTCTGTGCAAACCAGATTGCAGACAAAACTCAAGGCCAGGATCACTCTGTGGCTAACCACAGTCCTTCACCTTCAGTATGTGAAGACGGTTCTCAGGATCTCAACAACACCCATCCTACGGCTTCTAGAAAAGTTTCACTGAAAGAGAGGAGGGGTGGAGTGATATGGAGGGTGGAGGGATAAACTCGGAGTTCGGCATTTGCAGATACTAACTACTATATATAAAACAGATAAACAACAAAGTCCTACTGTGTAGCACAGGGAACTATATTCAATACCTTGTAATAGCCTATAATGGAAAAGAAAATGAAAAGGAATATATATGTATATGTATAACTGAATCACTGTGCTGTACACCAGAAATTAACACACTGTAAACTGACTATACTTCAATTTAAAAAATTTTAATAAAAGAAAAAGAAAAAGAGGCGTATTCCCCAAATTTTAGCAATTGCCGTTTCTTAATGGAAGTAATTGGAATGCATACTTTGTTCCTGTGTTGGAAGTTACAGAGAAACCAGCCCCCCACAGTGATAGTATTATTCTGTCCTAGCCCACTGTTCCCGCTTTCAAAATATGCTGAAACACTGATAATAATAATAAAGCTATTTCAAATATGCCAAATCTAAGAAATCTGCACTCCCAGACTCCACTATTGTGACTGTGTTTCTAGTTGATAGTCTATAATCTTATCACTTTTGACCACACATCCACATACCATCCTGGCTTATTTATGAAGATAAATCCTGTGCTGAGATCAAGATCGACAATCATTTTTGCTGCGTCTAAATTTATTTTTGCTGCTTTAAAAAAAAAAAGATTTTGAAAATATTTTCCAATGGGTTTATTTGTTTTAAAAAGATTTTGGTAAAGAAACTACTCTGAACAAAAAGCAACTCTTGGGGTATCAACTACCAACCACCACATATTTGGAATATTTTGAATTATTATTATCCAGGAATAGACAATTCGGTTTTAGGATTATTTGTATCCTTGGCGATGTTACTATGTTTTAATGTTTTCAAGGCTTGTCTGTCTACAAATATAACTCCAGTGATTAATTTCTGCTGCTCGTGAGCATGGGTTTATTAGCTGATTGAACCGTACGTTACTCATGCTCTCTGAGCTTCGATTGCCTCATCTCTGAAGGGGAAAGAGTAACACCCACTTTATAGAATTGCCATGAGATTTCAGTGATGTAATCCAGGTGAAATGATTTCCCACCACACAGTAAATGCTCAATAAAAGGTTTTAGATGAAAATATCATCTAAAGAGTGAGGTTTAAGATTAATAACTGGGTTACAACAGTTAGTACCCATCTTCTGTTCCCACAAGCCTGCGTGCTCTGGGAGGCAGTGGCGTCCCTTTGTCTCCATCCCTCCCCAGCTTTCAGCTCAGGCCTGACGCAGACCAGCCTCTCCATGGGTATCAGGGAATGAAATTCACCCCTGTATGAACTTGCCACGCTCTCTACTCGCCATTGCACGAATGAGTCATCTATGGTTGACTATATTCAGAATTGGTTTCTCTTCTCTAAATGCATTTAACATTTTTCAACTCTGCTTTTAAAGGTGCTGTTTTGTTTCACTCTCCTGTTTAAGAAACTGAAGTTGAAATTCTAATGTAAAGTCGGCAAATTGGGGTTAATAGGCTTACCTGGAAAGGCTACCTGGAAAGGCTGCCTGAAAAGAGGGAGCAGATAAATGACGTGATTGGCTTTTCCAAGGAGAGTAAAACTGAGACAACTTGGGGGATCGGCGGGAGTTTGGTGTTTGCGTGGGGCTTGGAACGGTCAGCTACAGTCTGGAGAGCTGCCCGACAACTAAGAAGAAATTTGACCGCACGTGTGAAGGCGCTGGTCACTCTGCTGTGAGAGGCCCCGTGTCATCAGGGCCATCCGTGTGAAAGGGCAATTCAAGCCATGCTGGGCTTGAACGGGTAGCTTGTGCTCTATCAGGAATCTATCTCCCAACGTTCATCGAAAAGACCTTTTCTATTCCTCAAATACATACAAATAAATGTATGGGCAAATGCTCCGAGCCAATTCACAGCTATTTCTGGTGCTGCTGCGATGTTTTAAACATACTTGGCTCAGATTTAAATGTTAGGTGTGTTTAAAGAGAACTTTATTTCGTAAGATTGTATCAATATTAGTCTAACAAATGTTTCAGACATCCAGCATGTGCTATGAACATTGCAAAAGACTACATGCATGGCACAAAGGAGGAAGAGGAAAAATGCCACGATGCTAGATGGAAGACTGGGGCCAGACGGTGTAATGCTATGCTTTAGAATTTGGAACCTATTTTGTCTTATAGGACAAGGTTGGAAAATATGCTTACCTTGGATGAAAAACTGTATGAGTATTGGGTACCTGGAAAGCTGTGATGGAAACAGTTCTATGGCTTGAAAGCAGCTTTGGGGTAAGTCATGCCAGGGGAGGTGGCAATGGGAGTGACCGCCCACATGCTGAGTCTTTGTCATTCTTTGTCTTGTGATTAAGGGCAGCCACTGAGGTGTCTGTCAAAGGAAATGGGTCTCATCAAGTCTCTGCTTAGGAAGACTGCGTGCGAACAGTGAAGGGGTGCCATTTAGAGAAGGAGCAATTAATATATTTGATCTCACCCCCTAGGTCGCTCATTTCTAGACACAGCAGACGCTAGCCATCTCCCTGGGCCCTTATCTTCTCAGTCTGGGGGAAGGCAGGTTACACCGCAGGACGGGTATTGGGATGGGGCCGGCGGTGGGATAGCTGCTCTGCTCCGCTCTGCCCATCCCTTTTCACTCACTCGTCTTGAAGGAATTGCGCCACGCGTGTGTTCACATTTCAGATACAGGACCAGGGCTGTGTGTTTAATAAGAGGCATCTTCTAAACCCCCAAGTTGAGTATCATCCTGATAAATATTACAAATTTGTTCAGGAAAGTGAATTCCTATCTGTTAACCCAAAGTAGCCTCCAGAATCTGCCGGTATCTGAGCACATTTCACCAGAATGAGAAGCATTTCTGAGAAAGAGAAATAGCAGCCAGTCGTGCAGTGTGTTAGAGTTCCAGCAGGAAACAGATGGCACTCTCAGACTGAGTAAGTGAGGAGTGTTAATAAAAGAGTGATCTACAAAGATATAGAAAGATTTAGAGACACATACAAAAGATGTTGAAGGACGTTGGGGCTAAAACAGCAGGTGATAGCGATGGGTAAGATCTCTGTTTCTGCCAGGTCAGAAGGAAAATGTGCCAGTTCCAGATCTCAGGATAGGTAGCTATAGGGAGAGGGTCAGTGGATCAGGGCTGTGACATTTGATGGAAAGATGCAGCCGACCTGTGTACACTGCAGGAAAAGCATTACGTGCACAACCTTCCTCTCCTCCCTCTGGGGCTGAGAACCCATTGACATAGCCTGCAGGGCACAGACTGGAACAGAGAAGGGTGGAGAGTGGGTCTGGAAGGCAAAGAGAAAATAACCAGCTCAGTGCAGTTTTTGGTATGTGATAAATTCACAGAAGACAATAATGATGAGACATGAGCAAAATGGTGAGCCGGGACGCTCCAAACTCCACATTCCTCCATAACGTCATCAACAAAGAAAGAAACAAAAACCACAAACCCACACTTGCCAGAATGGAAACAGTCTTGGCCTTGAGTGTGGCGACTCAGTTCCCAGCTTCTCTCTCTAAGCCAGAGGGAGAGAGCAGAACTTATTTGCAAATTATCGTGTGCATCTGTTCTAGCCTGGCTGGGGACACCTGAAGATCCGACTCGCTGTCTCTCTCGTGACTCAGAACATATGCAGGAAAGTTGGGGCGCTGTTTGTAACAGCTGTAAGGGGGTCACACACTGCACACACCCCCAGAAACCTGCAGCAGTGAACGCCCACTGGAGACATGCAACTGACTATCTAAGGTCCGGAGGAGAAAGCGAGGTGAGACTCTTTGGGAAACCAAGAGATTCAAAAGCAGCCATTTGTGTAGTGGAATTTAGAAAGCCATGTGCATAACCAGGTAAGACATATGCTCAGGAAAAAAACTAAGAAGACCTTAAACTTTCACCTAAAGCTGATTCTTAGTGTCAAAGTAAACTAAATGGCAGGAGTTCCCCCCGCCCCAGCACAGAGTCAGTCTACAAGACTGGGAGTGGTAACCGCACTCCCCCTCTTTCTTGTTCTCTGTGATTTTTGTTTATCTGTTTCAGCTCCTGGCATTCAAGGAAATTTCTACCAAAATATTAGCAGAACACAAGCTTAAAGGAGACTTTGGTGAGCATCCATGGTAAGGAATACACTTTGCAAAAATGGTTTGGAAAAGTCTCAAAACAAATGAACTATCACAGCCTTCAGCAATCAAGCAAACAATAAAAAATCAAATTCTGGGGAAGCGGGGAAGTCTGATTCCCAGACTTACCACATTATAATCATCAAGTGCCCGGTTTTACTGTATCTCTAAAGACAGAATTAGGTTGGAAAGGAAAGGATGAAAAAGATATTTCGTGCACACAGTAACTAAATGAGATTTGGGGTGGCTATACTAGTATTAGGTAAAATAGACTTTAAGTCAAAAACTATTACAAGAGACAAAGAGGGGTATTATATGTTAATAAAAATACCAATTCATCAAGAAGATATAACAATTATAAACATATACGCACAAAACATCAGAGCTGCAAAATATACCGTGCAAACACTGACAAAAGTGAAGGGAAACATAAATAGCTATAAGATAATAGTAGGAGATTTTAATACCCCCACTGTCCATAATGAATAGAACGACCAGACAGAAGATCAATAAGGAGACCGTTGACTTGAACAACTGTAGACCAGCTGGAGCTATCAGACATGCACAGAACACTCTACCCAGCAACAGACTACACATTTTTCTCAATTGGACATGGAACAGTCTCCAGGGCAGACCCTATGCTAGACCACAAAACAAATCTTATTAAATTTAAAAAGATTGAAACCATATAAAGTTTATTTTCTGATCATATGGGAAAGAAGCTGGAAATCAATAACAGAAGGAAAACTGGAAAATCCACAAATATGTGCAAATTAAACAACATACTCTTAAAAACTGTTATGTAACCAGTGGGTCAAAGAAGAACTCACAAGGGAGATTAGAAAATACTTTGAGACAAATGAAAAAGAAAAGAAAAACATAACATACCAAAACTTACAAGATGCAGAAAAGTGATGCCAAGAGGGACATTTATGGCTATAAATGCTTACATTCAACAAAGAAAATTCTGAAATCAATAACCCAACCTACTCTTTAAGGAACTAGAAAAAGAAAAGTAAACTGAACCAAAGGAAATAATAAAAATTAGAGCAGAGATAAACAAAACAGAGAATAGGAAAACAGTAGAGAAAAATCAATGAAACCAAAATTTGATTCTCTGACAAGATCAATAGCACTGACAAACCTGTAGGTAGACTGACTAAGAAAAAGGGGAGGAAACTCAAAGAGCTAAAATCAGAAATCAAGTGGGGCATTATGACGGATTTTACAGAAATAAAAACTATTTTATAAGAGAATATCATGAACACTTGTATGCCAACAAATTGGATAACCTAAATAAAATGGACAAACTCCTAGAAACACACCAAATCTACCAGTACTGAAGCACAAATAAATAGGGAATGCAAGTAGATTTATACCTAGTATGAAAATTAATCCATCATCAAAACCTTCTAACAAAGAAAAGTCATGGGCCACATCGCTTCACTGGAGAATCCTACCAAGCATTTAAAGAAAAATGCACACTAATCCTCAACTCTTCCAAAAAATTGAAGAAGAAAGAACATTTCCTAACTCATGATATGAAGGCAGCATTACCTTGATAGCAAACCCAGCAAAGAGGCTATAAGAAAACTACAGGCTAGTATTCTTTAGGAATATTGATGCAAACATCCTCAAGAAAATACTAGCAAACTGAATTTAACAGTATATTAAAAAGATTATATACCATGGCCAAGTGAGATTTATTCCTGGAATGCAAAGATAATTCATTATACAAAAATTAATCAATGTAACACACCGCATTAACAGAATGAAGGAGAAACCCCTACGTGATCATCTCAATGGATGCAGAAAAAGCATTTGACAAAATAACAATTACGGCTTCTCTTTATTTGGGATGTGCCATGTGCCAAGCTGTACAATCAGGCTGTACAATCATTTCATTTGGAAAGGTTTGAACCCTCAAGGCAACATCCTAAAATATGTAATATTATGTTATCACATTCTTTGTACGTCTGAAGATACTGAGGCTCAAGCTTCAAAAACTGGAGTAATTCATCAAATCGTATGTATAGTGAAAAGTGGAGCCAGTCTGTATGTCCTAGATTTCCAGATTACAAAGCCTAGGACATTTCTACTGTGTACTGTGTCTTTTGCTTCTGTTTATTTGTTTGATCAAACTTTTTTATTGAGGGAGATCAAAATGAAGTTACCAAGAGCTGATCTGAGAAAGTCACTACCCAACTGATGGATGTAATAAAATGGGCTTTGGTGTCTTCACCCCTGTCCCCATCCCCACTGGTAATAAGGTGCTATGATTTTGATCGTATATTAACTCTCATTGCTGGAAAAGGGGTCTGGCCTGTCTCACTTCCAAACTGAGTTTGGGCGGCTGGATGTTGTCCCTTCACTTTCCACGGTCTCCCTAGGGAAAGAACGTCCACGTGGAACCAGTGGCCCAATGATAGAGCAGCACCCGCCGTGGCAGCAGAAAACCAAAAGGAAGCTCATAAATCAGAAAGCTGGAATCAATTTGGTTTTGACTCAGAGTCATACTGTGTCTCTCTTGGGGAAAAATAAAGTCTCTCTAAGAGATTGGTGCCAGCTCACTGCACTGGAGTTATAAATAAAAGTCAGAATTAGAGTTTCCAATTTTTTAATGAGTTTTAATAGGTATATTGTTTAGCTTCCTGACAAACTGATGAACTGCAGACCTGCTAAATTGCAAAAATGCCTGTGACATTTGTTTACTTGGACTATTATAAGAAAAGAGATCATTTGTGATTATATCCTTTGTGCAGTGAAACCCCAAAGTCTGCTTCTGCAGGCTTCGGAATGTGTACATTTTCAACTTTGAAAATCGCTTTCTGACAATTACCTTGCTTTTGCACTGCAGCTGGGGAGTGGGGTACCTCACCAGGCCAGATGTTCCCGCTCCATAAGTGACATTTCCAGACTAGGACACGAAGAGCAGACAAGGACCCAGTTTTTGTGACACAGTCTGAGGTGAAGGGGCGTTCGCTTAACCTAAAAGCCTGAGTTTTTCTCAGACTTAGAGATTGGGGATTTCTGGAGCAGCGGAGCTGTCACGTGAGCTGCTTTTTACTGGAATTACCCCCAGAAGCAACCCGATGTTTTCATTTAGGTTCCATCGACTATCCTCTGCTCTTTGATAATTTTCGCAACACCCCTTCTCTGTCACTGGCCATGTGCCTAGAGTGACAATGACAGGACACGCACTTAATCAAGCAACTGAAACCCTTAAACGCTACATGCAAAACCAATGCTGGATCCTCTAAGAAGTTATATGATGCTTTAATACTGTACAACATGCCAGTTTCATTATTCCAACCGGAGTTGTCGTCTATGAACCTGGTCTATCAAAGGTAAAGCCAACCTCCCTCAAGAAAATGGAAGCTTAAAAACGAGGAGGAAAAAAAAAAAAGAAGAAGAAGAAACCTTTCATTTATACTTCACACCAGGTCAGGTGATTTCTGTTATCTTCTCTAGCTCGAATGCTGTAACCACGGGAAATAGAGTGGCATTAAGCAAGAATTTTCCTATCTCTGAGAAGATCTGCTTATTAAGTTCTCCAGAAGCGGTCCTCCCTCCCAGCCAAAATGACAGGCTTGTGGATCCCAGTGCCAGGGGGTGTGGGCAGCTTATCGGGCGCTCATCTCTGAAGGCGGAGGATACAAGTAGGTCACAGGCAAAGGGACTGGTGGCGTCCTTTCAGTCCTGCCTTCCCAGGTTGAGGTAGTTGGGGTTTTTAAGAAAACATCTGGTGTGGAGTTGGCAGAGGGAAATTAGCAGGTCCGGGACACCTGGGGACCAAGTGGCCCTGATAAGCAAGGCTTAGGAGGAGAAAACCCACTCAAGCTAATTAGAGCCTGTGATACCATCCCCTTCCTGCCAAAATATTTGCTAAACCCTTAAACAAAAGACTGGCAAATCCCCAAAGATCAACTCCGCCCTGTTGGGTGTGTCGAAATCCATCCCACCCTTGTGGGTCTCAGGGGCTGTCTTCCCTGCCTGGGGTCCATGCACTGCCTGTCTGCACCTCTGACTTCTGGCCATTAGTTAAGTCTGCTGTCAGCAGTCACTTTTGCTTTAGTTCAAATCTGGAAATTTCTTCCCTTTATTTTTTGTTTTCCCTTCCGCAACTGACTGCACACCCCCCTGTAGAAGAACATCTCGGTAGAGTTAGAAGTAAACCGCTGCTTCAGAACAGTGGCCGCCTCGAAGAGGAATGTGGCCTTCGGCTTGGATCACTGTCGTGTCTGAAAATAGCAGAGACGCCCCTCACCGAGCTGGTGACACACAGACTCCTGGGGGATGACATAAGCGTACCCACCGTCCTCTGGGGGAAAGCAACAGAGAACAAGGAGCACAAACGGATCTCAAAATCCCAAAAGGAGTATCACCAACTTCAAAGGGTGTTTTCATTGTAAACTGGGGTTTCCTTCCTTGAGCAATGCCTCTGCCCTTTTCGTCTCTGTTTCTGAAGCCTGAGTTTGCCCTTGTTCTCACCGTCTATTAAAAAGGCTGCTACAGGGGAACATTCACGCTCCACGGAGCTCTCTTTAAGGGGTCTGGCTGCTGCCAGGCTAGAAGAGGAAGACAGTCCAGCATCAGGACCTTCAGGAAGAGTTGTGAACCCCATCACCCCGGTAAAGACACTTCCCCTTCACTTCCCAACGATAAATCCACTTTTGCATTATGTGATTTAGATTTTCAGGTGATTCCATAGGCAGCCATTTCTCCGTTGCAAGTGTAGGGTACTCTTACTAGCAACATGCTATTTTCAATAAATGGTAAAATAAAAGCAAGAACCATTCAATTGGAATGATAAACAAAGTACATAACTTGACTTTTTTCCTAGTTCCTACCAACCTGTCTTCCCCCCTTCTCCTTTAGACTGTGTGCATAAACACTGATAGAGGGCAAGTGTCCTGTGTTTCAGAACCAGAGTGTTTTTGATGATAACAGGGCACAGAACCCTGGGGTGGAAAATCTTAGCAGCAGTTAAAGGTTAACAAGATGAGCAGACGTGCCCATCAGTGTCTTTGGAGAATGGCTGAATTAAGTAAGGCAAAGCCAAGGGTGAGGTCTATGAACCTCCTAGTCTCGCTCTCCAAACTTGCTGACTCAGCAGGTATTGCTCCAAGTTGCCTGGAGCTGGGCGGACGCTTCACAGGGTCAGGGAGCAAAGGAGGCTCAAAGGTGGAAGGCACATTACAGATCATGATGGCCAGTTTCCTTAATTGACAGGCTATTTAACTATGACTGTGTACAAGAGTATCTGCAAGTACTCTACACCTCGTGAGTCATTTTCATATACATTATGCCATTTGTCCCTGAAAATTTGATGTCCAGATATTTGTGGTTTTTTGCAGTGGAGGAAACTGAGTTTTGGAAAGGTTAAGGGACTAGTTCCAAGTCATAAAACTGTGAGTAGTGGGGCTGAGGCTGGGGCTCGGTTTTATACATTCTGTGCTCTTGTCACTAGCTTACGTCACCCCACCTACAGCTACAGCAGTACATCCTCCAGCAAACACGTCCTGTGTGCTTTCTGGTTGCGTATAACACGTAGCTCTGTAATCCGTGTTCCTGCTGCATCTAAGCCGTTAATAAAATGATGCCAATTAATTGGAATAAACTTTATCCCTTGGTCATTTTTATTTCATTAGGGAAGTAACTACAAGGTCTTTTTTTTATTCTAATGTAGAATGTTTTATTATAAATCTTGACACATATTTCTTTTTTTTTTTAATTGAAGTACTGTCAGTTACAATGTGTCAATTTCTGGTGTACGGCACAGTGTGTCCCAGTCATGCATATACATACATATATTTATAGTTTTCATATTTTTGGGTTTTTGGGTCTTTATTTTCCTGTGCAGGTAAGGAGTCTCATTTCGGCTTCCCTCATGAAGGTGGTACGAACGTACCTGACAAAGATAACCACAGAATTTCCTGGGAGTACCTAATCCAACCTTGTCACTTTTAGAGGTGAGAGGATTAACAACAGAGACTTCAAGTAAATTTTCCAAGGCCACACAGCTAGCTAGATGCTGAGCCAGGACTGAAAACCAAAATGTTGGATTGATTTCTCCTAGAAAATGAATTTTAGTTTATTTCTCCTAGAAAATGAGTGGTTTTTAGCCAAGAGTAATTTGACTCTTTCATATTAACCCTTCTTTTTTCCAAGACAGCTTTTACAAAGGGATAGGATCAAAGGGACATTTTTAGGTTTCAGGTTATGTATATATAACACATATAGATCCCGGATACGAGCATACGAGAAAATGAACAATTAAGCACATTCATCTGAAAAAAAAGATGAGAAAAACTAGGAGCATTTCTGTTCTCGGTTTATTTGTCCTTCCTAATCAAAACCATGTGAGAAGCTAGAAAAGAACCCAGAGCCCAGTGTGATTGCCAAAGACGAGGAAGGGACTGGAGAAAAGGAAAACCGAGGGACCCGGGAGCAGAGACGCGATGCTGTTTCCAGTGTTTCAGAGCACAGTCACACTTCCAGCTCTTCATCAGATAAGAGCGTTTTGCGCACTTTGGGCCAATTTACGCTGCACAGGAAAGCCTGCAGCTCAGCTTTCAGCCCACCACTTCCTGTGGGAGGGAGCGAAATGGGCTCAGCCCTTCCATTCCTTTCACCAACAGGCTTCCAAGTCCGAGGAAGAACCTCACTGCTCAGCCTGCCCTTTGGGGGGAAGCGTCCGCAGTCAATTCCTGATGGTCATCAGAAAAATTTTGTCCATTTCTCGGGTGTCGTTATTCCTTTCTTGTGTGTGTGTGTGTGTGTGTGTGTGTGTGTGTGTGTGTGTGTGTGTATGTGTGTGTGTGTGTGTGTGAACGCTGAACCTTCTTTTGGCTCAGGGCACTCCAATTACTCACTATTCATGGAAGTTAATTCTTTGCAGTTGTGATTGTAAGTTTCCTTTTTCCATGACAATTCAAGCAACATTAGGTCCAGGAAAGGGCCTTCTAATCCTTCGGAGCTGACCTCCATTCCACCCCTCCACTACCAGTCCCCCTTCAGCAGGGTTCCAGAACCTTGCCCTGGGGCACAGAGAGACACACATTGTTTCTTTACAATAAGACCTCCTCCTAGAGGGGGAAAAGTTCCTCGCGAGGCCGCATGCTGAGATTCAGTCTTTTGGATTTTCATTATTAGATCAGCTTCTCAGGAAGCCAAATGGCAAAGACAGATACATGATATGGGCTCATATCATTTGTTTGGAAACAGTGTTCAAAAATTTTTGTCCATGGTCATCTTCAAACGTCTTCCCAGGAGTCCTCTTCCCTCTTCCTGCTCCCCTCCGCCCCTGATCACCCCTATGCGGTTAATAAGATCCTGCACTTTGTTCCCCACGTGCCACCACTACCAAGCAACTGTTAAGAAATTCTGCCCTCCCAGTCTCCCTCTTGGTGTCCCAGCAGGTGTGATGTGGAATGGGAAAGAAAGTGCAGCTGGCTTATCTTGTTCAAACCCCTGTCCCCGGAGCGCTGCTTTTCTGGTCTGGCTCCCCCTGGAGGGTTTTCCCCATGGGCTCCTGCCCCTCAGCCCAGCCCGAATCTACTCATGGGAAATATACTGTTGAACTGGAAGGTTCTTTAAGTCCAGAAAGAGCCCCCAGAGTCTGCTCTCCTGCAGTAAGGGCGTTCATCTGGGAGCCGATTCTAGGCTGGCACTCTTGAGTACAGGAAGCAAGATAGTGACTTGTCAATCCAGGGATTGAGCCCCATGAGATGAAATGACATGCCCCCCATCCACACAGTTAGTGCTAAACTACTCAGATCTGAGTTTCAGCTCAGTTTTCTTTCCAGCATCCCAGTGCTGGCAGAGCGAAGCATCGGGGACCATCGGCGGACAGTCAGCTGAGAACACTTCCTGCTCAGAGGACTTGATTTTTTGGGTTTTGATTACATTTCTTACTGAGTAGAAGGAATTATTTATTTTCACTAGGAAATTTGAAGGAGTAGAAGACCAGAAACCCTGGGTGGGGACTGTATAATTTATAGAGAAGTCTGTGGAGGGCAGTGCAGAGGAAAAAAGAATGAATGATGGGACCAGAGGTTCAAGAAATGAAAGGCACCTGAAGCTCTTCACAAGTGTCAGATTCTTGGATATTTTAAAGACACTCTTGCTCAGTGTTTTCAACATTTTGCAACCCATATTCTCACTCAATGCTTTTTAAATGAAGCCTCTATGAAGATTTTGAGTAATTTCACTTCATGTATTTGGGATCATGAAACTAGGCACCCTTATGGACTCTCAGGTGTCCCCAGGGCAACTGGGTACTTCCCCTCCCCACGTCCACTGAGATTGCCTGTAGCACAATCCCACAGATGAAGAAAATGTCAAGCGATGACCTGCCTAAGATCGGAGAGCTGGTTAGCTGCCTGCCCAAGATAAGAACATATGTTTCCTGTCTTCTAGTCAAGAGCTTTGTCCTCTATGATGTCCTGTGTCCCAAGAGTTCAAGTGTATCAAGAATGTGAGATGGACTTAGAGTTTTCAATTCTTCAAATTCTTTAAAGTACTCAAAATATTTCCTTGAGGAGAGTTATTCTAGGCATCTTCTGGGAAACAAGCACATGGTATATCCATTATCCAAATGGCTCTTTAGTGAGAGAGAGAAACATTGATGTCAGAAGCAGAGAAGAGAGCCCCAGACAAAGTCTCGATCTGCCTCTGAACAAAAGGGAGGGGAATGAATGGGAATGAGGGTCCCAGGAAAGAAGGCACCAGTGGCCACTTGAATTTGGCATCATCAAACCTGATGCATGCATAGCCCAAAGCAGTGCAAGTCCTCATTCCTAGACTTAAGTTTTTAAGAATAAAACTAATCAGCCAAGAGAAATGAGAATTATTAAATGCTTGGAAGTGCCTCAGGAATCTCTAGAAATTCAGCAACACTCTGTAATTAATACATATGGGATTTTTTTTTTTTTAAAGAAAGGAAAAGTGCAGCTGTACTGTGGACTCACAAAGGAAGGTGAAGGATTTCATCCTGAAAGATGCAAAGTGATCTCTCTCTGAGAACATGAAAGCAGGTGGACTCACACTGGAACAAGCCTGAGAACAGCAAGGGACAGGAAAGGACAGCAGTCCCTGGAAGGAATGCGTGGGCAGGAGGATTATCAGAACTTTCAAGGCTTTTATAAAAGGACTGAAAAGAAAAGAAACAGGAGGCCCATTAGCAAGTCAGAGGAAAGATGAATTTAATGATGAACACGACATTATGGAGATAATGAACTGCATCATTAAATTCATCTTTAAAAAGAAGAAAGAAAATATGTCCCCAGGAAGCTTCTGTGTTGGCAGGGGGAGTGGCGATGAGGATAAAAATCTGAATCTTTTTAAAATTAGCCACTGGTAAACAAGCAAATTTTAAAAGAAAATGAATTCAAAAAGCAAGCAAAACTTATCAATGATGGGAGAAGTTCAGAGAGGGATAACCTTGGAGAAGAGGGATGGAAGGCTTCTGGGATGCTGGTGACGTTCTATTTTGATACCTGTGTGGAATTCTGGGGGTGGGGGAAACGTTCTTTATGAAAATTCATTGGGCTTGACCCTGTGACCCATGTACTTTTATGTACATGTTACACAGGAATAAAAAGTAAAAATAGAAATGAAATGAAAAGAGTTTTAAAATAGTAATTATTAAAATTATAGTGATGTGTAAACCAGAATCAAAGTTGGGAAGGTAAGCTAATGGAGTTATAAAGTAGCACACAGGTATTTTCAAAGATCCTTAGAGAGCTGAAGATTAATGGAATAGCAATCAGTCAGGGTCCAGCCGCTTTCTACTTTTGCAGTGTATTCCTGTGCATTTCTATACACGCATTTACACATTTAAATTTTGTGGTGGATCATTCTCATTAATGGGAATCTTATATCCTATTTGAAATTAAATCACCACTTTCTAATTTTTCCTTTTTAAAAGCAAATCCAAGTTTCCGTATATATAATTTGTTTAAGTTGAAACGTATCCAAATTTGCAGAGAGGAATGAAATCGTATAGCCATATGTGACTTTTAAGAAAAAGACTAATCAATCAACCAAAAATAATTTGATTGCTAATTATGTGGCCAATCCAACACTAGTTATCAGTGAGGATACAAAGCAGTAAAAGATTTCATTTCTGCTAAGAACTAAGAATGTAGTTGGGGAGAAAAGGCTAATAAATACGAATGGCACAGAAATGCTACATTGTTCACTGCTGTCTCTATATAAGTAATAATATGAATGTGATAGTATGAACACATGGTATCTTAAATAAACTGATTTTGACTCTCTTTTTTCATATAAATATGTTGAAATAAGAACTACTGTAGAGACCGAAATTTGTACAGACACGACATTGAAGACTCATTTATTTCGTAGGAATTATCTAATGGAGATCAAATTAGATGTCATTTTATTAAGCGAGTTGGTTAAAATTTTCTAAGAAATTATTTACCACAATAAAATATGCAGTTGTAACTAATGCACAACACTCTGTGAAAGCCCTAGAATGTTTAAAAATGGGGAAGGGGGAAAAATCAAGAGGGAAGAAAAGGAGAGGAAGAGGAGGAATTAGGGACATCTCTCAAGTCAAGTGCCAATACTACTGGGGATCAATTGCCAACATGATAACGTGGGAAGAAATTGGTCTGGACTAAATGCCAAAAGCAATGTTGAGGTAAGAGTGCACACCAACCTGCATTAGAACTGCGAACATGACTTAGCCAGACATGACTAAACAATAACCAGAGTCTACGTCTGTCTCTGCAGCAGGAAAAACTCCCATGCTGAGCAGGGGAAAAAACAGTCTAGTAGAATGAGCAATAGCTCATCTGAATGCCCACATTTCAGCCTTGTTTCCAACCACATCTGTGAGTGAATCAGAATTTTCCCTCCTTCGAGCTGACTTCTAGCTGAGTGCAACAGGGCTGAACAAGGGCCCCCCAAAATATCTTCGTCCTAATCCCAGGAACCTGTGACTCGCACCTTATATGGCAAAAGAGACTTCAAAGATGTGATTAACATAAGGTTTTTGTTATGGGAAGAATCAGGGGCCCAGTGCAATCACTATGGTCCTTATAGGAGGGAGGTGGGAAGGTCAAAGGAGGACCTAGGCGATAGATGACAATGGAAGCAAGAAGCTGAGCATCTAAGGAATGGGTTGTGCAGGAACCAGAGGATGCGGGCAGATTCCAGAAGCCAGAAAAGGCAAGGAAAGGGATCCTCCCCCAGACCCTCAAGACAGAACCAGCCCTGTGGACACCTGGACTTTGGCCCAGTGAAACAGATTTCAGATCTCCTGCACGTGAGGGAGTAGATCTGTGTTGTTCTAAACCACCACATTTCTGGTCATTTTTAAAATGGCAGTTTGAGGAAATTATTACATTGACTAAGATATTGGTCCAGTTAGATCTAGTTTTCTCTAGGATGTCTCTCACGTCAGGCATTGGATTGGAAGGTAGCGTTTGTAGAATGACAGATAGTTCACAGAGAAGCAAGGTTTTCTTTCAGAGTATTTCTTATGTCATTTTCTTTCTTTTTTTTTTTTTTTTTTCTGCTGTATTTGTGACTTTAGAAGCTCTAAGCTTGAATTTTAAATCCAGAATGGAGCCGTTGGTATCATCAGCTCTTTGGATTGTTACAGGAACCCATTCACTGAGCCAGTTTCCTGAAATTCTGATCTACCAAGGCCATGGTCCACATCCAGAATGCATGGGACTGGTGCTCAGACTCCAAGAAAAAAGAAACTGGCCACACGGCTTAAGAACGATTGTTACAGCACACCTAAAACTAATATAATATTGTACATCAACTGTATTTCAATTAAAAGAAAAAGAAAGATTGTTACACTTGGGAACACTGTGGAAGATTAAAGCCTCAGCTCTGAAGAGGAAGTCCTAATGTGCTTCTGTAGGGACCCTTCGGCTCAGATGTCTTTTTGGCATGTGTTTTTTTCCCCTATCTACACAGCAGCAACAAAAATGTGAGAAGGATACTTTTAAAGAAAGGGTTTCTCCATTAGCACGTTTTCCTCCCTTACTGAACCATCAGCTCTCTGAGGACAGAGTCTATGAATAATTACTCTTTGGCTCCACAGCAACTAGTTGGTGCCTGGTGAACAGTTGCTAATGAGACATATTTTCCAAAAAAAAAAAAAAAAAAAAAAGAAGAAGAAGGGAAGAAGGAAGAAAGGAAAAAAAGGAAGCTTTAAAAAAAAAAAGAGAGGTACTGGGGGTTGAACCCAGGACCTCATGCATGTTAAGCATGCACTCTCTACCATGAGCTATTACCTTCCCCAAGAAGCTCTTTTAAAAATTATTTTTCTTGAAACTGTGAATTGGAGAACCAGAGTGAATTTTATCAATCGGTAGATACATAATTGAAAAATTAATTGATAAAAATACGGGTTTACTTTCCCACCAGTATCAGCCTCCCAAGTAAGCTTACCACTGAGCCTAGATTCGGTACCATGGTTTGGGTATTGAAAAATGATAGAAAATAGTAATGTTGGTGAATGAAGTTTCAAATGGAATTTGAAACGAATAATTTGGGTATTTTCACCCTAAATAACTAGCTCTATGGTGTGTATGTGCGTGTTTTTGTGTGTGTGTGACATCTATTGTAAAACTCAGCTACCTGTAGGCAGAACCTTAGGGAAGATTTCAGATATTGTACAACCACGAAAATATTGGCATAAGAAAGACATTGGCAATATTTCTGAAACTTAAGTAGAATGATAAGTTATACATTGAAAGAAAAAGGTTAGTGCTTCAATAGGAAGGGCTCAACATACATTTATTGTTTGACCGAATCTTTAGCAGGGATGGCAATAAGAAGAGAAACAATTTAACGTGGATACAGGAAGTGCTCGAGTTACTTGCTGGACTGATGAAGAAACAAACTCTTACTAAATGTCGTAAGCTTTATTCAACTCTTCTAGGCTTATGGTTTCTTAAGTGGGCTCCAGAATTTGCAGTATCCAACCCATAGTGACAAAGATGGTCTACATTATCTGCACGTGATTTGTAGATGGTATGGCACTGGGCCAGCCTTGCGCTGGACCCCCGGGAGGGGACCCTGCACTCTCCGCAAGTGAAGGCATCTTCCCAGCAGAGAAGCAGCGGGAAGTCAGGAGACCTGGACTGCCATCCAGCTGTGGACCTGGTGAAAGCGACTTGTTATCTCTAGACTTTGGTTTCCTCTTCTGGAACACGACAGGGTTAAGTCAGAGGACCGCCAAGGTCCCTGCCTCGTCTGAAATTCTGTTCTCTTACATTTGGCCTAGAGAACAGCGCTATCCATTAAAAAAGGAATTTTGTCCTCTGTCAGGTTCTTTTGCCCCAAATATTTCAGGTCTTGACCTGTGCACAATAAGGAGTAAGAAACACCTCCTTTTGATCCTGCGGTTAAAAATATTTAGTTCTTTGGTGTTTGAAACATTCTCTTTAACTAAATACTGTAACCTTGACATAGCTGGATTTGTGCTTAACTATAAACACATACTATCGGCAAGACCCCATGAAATAACTGACTTACAGTGACCTTGGGGCTGGCAGCATAATAGCTCATTGTCATTCTGTGCCAGATAAGAGAGTTTTCCTCCCATTCAGCTGATTTTCAGCCGTTGTTGGGCGGTGGGTAGTGGGAGCTTTAAAATGCTCAACGTCATCTGCTGGGATGTGAATTTCAGCTGCCTATTTGGGGGAGCTATTTTTAACCTCTTAATACATGATTAATGTGACCATTTTTCTCCTTATCACTGCCTTAGATTTAATTAACAACTGGTGTGATTACTGTTTCTGGTTGTGATGCCAGACTATTAAGACTTTGAATCGTGAATACAGCCATGTAGGTTAAAAATCCAACAAAGCTGCTTTTGATGGGACGAGATTATGAGTGTCTCTGTGGGCTAGTGAGTTCTGAAAGTCTGTTTGCAAGACCACAGAAGTTACTGATTATAAAGTAAGTGTAAGTGGTCCTGCCATTCAATTGGAAAGGACTATAACAAAAATGAACTGTATTGCTTCACAAAACCTCATATAGAAACTTAATGAGCAAACTTAACGAGCATTCCCACTAGATAGAATAGGACTTGGAAAGGTTAGTGTTCAGCCCAGGTTTTTCTCTTTCTTTGTGTTTTCCTTTCCATATCAACTATGTAACTGAGGAAGGAAGGTGCTGACTGCAACCCAGTATATGACTGTTCCAGGTAAAGACTATTTGTTCCTCTCGAGTTAGAATCTGGTTAAGTGGTGATCCTATCCTTGGGGATAGGATCTTGATTTACCAAAACTGATAAAAATGTGTTTAGAGATCTCTGGGAAACCACATGACAAAATAGGACCTTTTAATCAATCTTCGAAAAGTAGATGTTAGCAGGAACTTACCATCTTTCCTTACTCCTTCCCACTTGGTTAGTCTCATCACAAATTAAAAACAATGCGTCAACCAAAAATGTTTAATCCCCTTCTCATTTACCCACACTAGCCCAAAGTGGGCATTCCCAGGAGGTCAAAGTTGCAGGACCTTGAAGAGAAAAGAGGTGAGAATAAATTCATGGGAAGAGCTTAGTACAAGGTCTGATAGATTTTAGATGCTCAGTAAAAATGGGAACTGTTATTAATAGCATAACATCTTTGACTTTGCCATTTGTCTTTCTGTTAATTTATTTCAGAGCAATCACACACCAGCCTTGTTTTCTCTCCTCTTCTTGCTGCTTAGGAATGTGATGCCTAAATTTAATATTCACTATAGCAAAATTCCTCTGCAAGTAATTAACACATCCCATAAAGTTAGTTATAGTGGGATTTTGACTATATCTCTGAAAACTGTACTGTTACATTTATAAATTAAAAACCAGTTTTGAAAGGGGATTCAAAATGGAGTCATTTATAGAATCAAAAAGCAGGAAGCTATTCAGAAGTTGATCATTTGGGCTTTGAATGAATTTTAATCCAGACTCTGTAATAAATTTGTTTTGATAGTTTAGGAAACTTAATCATCTACATCTGTGAGAATTATGGTATAATACAAGATTTGTTTTTTAAAACTATGGTAGAAGTGTACATTTCTGAAAGAATAACTCCAAAGTAACGTTTATCCCTTCTTAGCGTAATGATGTAAAGTCGCTTCTGGCCCAAAGCAGGCAGACGGGTGATGCGGATTTTCATGGTGCATGTGTCTCTGTGATTCTGTGATTCTGTGATTCTGTGATTGTCCCAGGTTGGGTAATGCCACTAGTTCTGAGTAGCTAAAGTCTAGAGGGTATAAAGAGAAGGAATCATGGTTATGAGAGAAAAATAATCTAAACCTCCATTTTACCTTTCCAGAAGCTGATAAAATTTGCTTCTGTTCAAACATGAGAGAGTCCATAGAAACCAAAAACATTTACTGGCTGATCACCAGCTCTGATCGTAGTGATGCCAAATCAAACTGGATACATGTTGCCCAGGACATAGAAGGCCTTCAGTCAATGTTTGTTAAATTAAACCTGAGTATAAATGATGGCAAGGTCTTTTGGAAATAAAAAATACTTATAAAGATTAGATATCAATGATATGAGCCAAGTATTATTCAGGAAAAAATAAAGATTAAAGGGTAAATGGTTAGATTCCTAATCAGTGATTCATGTCATAGGGATTTTCTCAGAAATATGTAATTAATGAATATAAAGACTTTGGTTTTTAAAATGTTTTTTGAGTGCATTTTTCTGCCTTTTAGCTTGTTTTGTGAGTTTGTACACTTCAGCTCTTTATCATAAATATCAAAATATTTGTGGGGTGACCACCAGGTGTCAGATACTATTCTAAGCCCTGGGGAAGCAGAAGTGAACAAAACAGGAGAAAAATCATAACTTCGTGAAACCTACGTTAGAGTTGGGGAGACAAATAAATATGTAAGTGACATAGTATATCGAAAGTAACAAGTTATACGGAGACAAGCGAAACAGGAAAGGAGGGTAGGCGAATGCTTGGAGATGCATCTGAGCAAAGATGTGCTGGGGGAGGCAGGAAGTGAGCCCTGGGGGAACCCGGGGGACTGGCATCCCAGCTAGAGTGAGCAGCAACGTCCGCAGAGGTGCCATGCCCCAGGTGTTTAAGGGTGACAGAGGAGGTCACCATAGCTGGACTGGAGTGAGCGAGGGCGTGTAAGGCACTTAGATGGGGGTGGGGGTGGTGATGTGGAATCAGATCACATAGAGATTTTAGGTCCATGTAAGAATTTGGGCTTTTCATCTGGGATGGGTGACCATTCAAGACTTTTTTTTTAATTGTGGTAAAATAGACATAACATAAAATTGACTATTTTAACCATTTAAAAATGTACAGTGCAGGGGCATCAAGTACATTCACATGGCTGTGCAACCATCACCTTCATCCATCTCTAGATCTTTTTCGTCTTGTCCAGCTGAAACTCTATGCCCAGTAAACAGTGACTCCCTCTTCCCTCCCACGCCCAGCTCCTGGCAGCCACCATTCTCCTTTCTGTATCTATGAATGTGCCTACTCCGCAGGCCTCACATAAGTGGAATCTTACATCTGTCCTTTTGTGACTGGCTTATTTCATCCATAGACGGACACTTGGGTTGCTTCCTTCTCTTGCCTATTGTGAATAACTCGGCTATAAACATTGACATACAGGATCTGTTTGGATCCCTACTTTCAGTTCTTTTGGGTATATACTCAGAAGTGGAATCATTCAAGGTTTTTGAGCAGAGGAGTGACAGTTTTTTTCCTGTATTACTCCGGCTATTGTGAGGCAAATAGGCTGTAAAAAGACAAGAGTGAATTGAGGTGACCTCTGAAGAAGATATTTATTATTAGACCTGGATTACCTTTTGAAGGAAGAGCTCACAAGATTTTCTGGCAGTGAGGCTGCTGGGAGTGAGAAAAAGAGGTACCTCAAGGATGATTCCAAGATTTCTTTTCCTATTATAATACTAAACATGTTCTTTACAAGCCATTTTGGAATAAAAAATTGACTAACGAAAGTTTCTTAATGGCCATATCTCTGCACATTTCAGTGGCATGATACATTATTTCCAGGGAAGAGTCAAGTGAGTACAAAGAAGCCTATGCGTGGACGTGACTCTCCAAAGGCATATACTTGGTAATGGATATATCACCACACATCATATATCACCAAATATATATACACACAAGTATACAGTAGGGCCCACTGAGGTTTTACGAGGCTTATAGGAAGCAAGGGGAAAATGCTGTGTTCAAACATGACAAAGTTTCAGCAATCATGACCCAGCATGAACGCCTAGGGGTCTGACATAAGTTTGGTTTATTTTTGAACAAATATAATAGAGCTAATATCTAAATGTTGATTTCCAATTTAAAAAAATTCCATATTTAATGTTAACAAGGTCACACAGTGTTTTAGTAGGAAAATGCTAAGGGATGTGAATCAATCTGAGGTTCACTGGCTAGGCTTTTGTTTCTCATCACTACTACTGTCACACATATGCTCCGTAATTATTATTTGTGAAGTAAATGCAACTAGAAGTTCAAAGAAAAAAAAAAAAACACCTCCATTTCTTAAGCATCTGTCGTGTGCCAGGCATTGGTCTCAATCCTTTGCACGTCTTTTGTATTATCCCGAAAGCCCCTGGAGTCTACATGATTATTTTATAGATGGGGAGACTGAGTCTCTGAGAAGTGGACTAACCTGTCCAAGATCACAGAGCTAGTAAGTGGAGAATATTTTTGAAACTAATAATCTGAGCTAATCATTTGCAGACTGGTTGAGAATTCAATGCCATAGTCTCCAAAGCCTGTTTATTGTACGCACGACACAGCCAGAAGGCAGATGGGGAGGGAATTTTATCAACCCTTGTACCTACTTATGCCAGAGCGTCTTAGAATTGGGGGCTCTGGTCCATCCAAGCACACATCAGCTGAAAGAATGGCTTTTCAGAAGCCTGTGAGCTTTTGGGGAAAAAAAAAAAAAAATCTCTCCTTCCAAATACTCAATGTCACCACAGTTTTTCCAGAAAGGTTACCTGGGGATGACACGTGAGGCTGCTAGTTTTCACCATGTGTGAGTCCAGGGTGAAATATGCAATGTGAGACTGATCGTGTCACTCACTCAAAATACATCCAAACTCTATGTACAGGCGCGAGGCAGCCAGGTGTCCAGGCAGCTAGCTTCTCTGGCTTGGCTTATCGAGGTAACTGCCTTCGTAGGGCGTGGAAAACCCTCCACACATTATAATTGGTGACCAGAATTTCAGTAGTTTATTAACGGTGTTGTCAACTGCTGGTCCATTATTCTCTCTGGAATCACTTTCTCATGCTTTGGTTTCAGTGATCCTGCACTTGTGCTCCTTCTCTTACTATTTTATCAACCTCTTCTTAGTCTGCCTAATGTGGACTCGCTCTTACTCACTTCTTAAAGTAAGTATTCCTAAATTTCTGTTCTTAGCTCTCTCCCTTGGCCCACTGGATGCTGCCCAATGACGACTTTCTTCATTTCCAAGGCTTAAACTTCAAATCTGTCCCTTAATTGATTCCTTAGTACCAAGCATTATTTTCAATAATCTTGTCACTATTTGAACTGTGATGTTATACACACCACGTTGCTGAGTAACCCAGAGAAAGTCACACCTCTGACACAAACTCTCCTCTTTTGTGAGATGAAAGGGTTTATCTGGTCTCACATGTACGTAGTCAATCAAGGTTCTTGGTTGGAGAAGGAAACTTGAGCAGAAAGTGATTTTCTCGTAGGCTATCTGTGAGATCTTTAGAATTGCTAGTCAGGCTGAAGAGACAGACTTAAGGACTGGAGTTCACATGAAATTACAGCCAAGTCCTGCTAACGGGAAAGTTGAGCGTTGCTGACAGCCTCGCTCGGCAGGCAAAGCAGCCACGACCCTGGACACCGCTGCCCCGACCACCATGACTATGTCTCATGTGAGAGGAACGGACTCTACCTGGTCATCATCCTAGTAACACCCGCAAGACTCAGAGTCTCCGGCTGGCACATCATACTGGCTAATCCTGGCTCACGTTGCCGGTGCCCTGGGAGCCGGCAGAGGAAAGATCCAGCTGACCCAACATACAAAAGGGATTTCGCCCCTTCACCCATTCACAGGAATGGGGATTGGATGTGGGACAGACAGCAGATCCCTCTCCCAGTAAGAAACGTGCACCACGGATTTCTCACAGCTACCTCAAACTCAAGACATTTAAAGCAGAACACGGTTACCCAGGCAACTCGTGCCTGAAACTTCTGCCTCATGCAGTCAGGATAAGGAATCTTGCTTCAATAAATCAGGCTTTATTTTCATAGTTGCTTGGTTTTATTCAGTAATTGCATTGATCAGATTGTTCACTTTCCGATCACTTCTTTCTTTTCTTTTCCAGTCCGAGCACACAGATTGCTGTGAGGACACGACTCATGAAGGAGTGATTTAGGGACTCAAGGCAATAAAAGCAGATCTCAAGGCAGAACATCATTGATCCGGGACAAAATAACCTTGACTTGAATTCTTGCTCTTCTAGGTGATTTTCATGACTGTTTCTTCCTGGTAATTCTCAATGAGCTTCAATTACCAAGTAATGCTTTCTCAACCCCAGGAGCGGTGATGACAGAGAGCAGAACGTGGTGATTAAAGGCTTACCTTCTATTAGAAAAGGAGAAACACTTTCTCCAGTCTTTTATTCTTTCACTGTGAAGCAGATCACAACACTCTCAACACTCCGAATCATCATAATCTTTTGAAAGTATATTTAATTCAAATATTTAAACATTTTCATGTGTTGATGAGGGAAACATTCACTCAGTTAAGGCTGGTGTGTACCTATGGAAGTCTACAGGTGAAGAGGAGGTGAAGGTGTGTCATTGCTCGAATAGACGTATTTTCCTTTGCTTTTGATCGTGAAACTCAGCCTGTCCCCTGCAATCACGAAACAATAAAGGAGATAATGTGATGTTATTTGAACATCTATAAATATCCGCAGAGGAGAATAAACGCCTTCACTACCTCTAAGCCCATGTGTGATGTGAATTTTCAGTGTCTAGCGTTGTCACAGATGCACTTTGTGGTTTTTAAACTTGAGATCTGATGACATACTCCCTGGGCTCGTCACTGAATTACCTATTTGAAAAAGCAAACTATCCGTCATATTTAAAATTAGAACCTGCCCCTACCACCTAGGCATTCTTAATCCCTGACCCATCTCTGCTTTTTTTTTCCCCTATAGCAACCTGAAGCCTTCTAAAATACTAGATTTATGTGCTGTTTATTTTTCTGTTTCTGCTAAAGGGTAAGCTCCGTGAGGACAAAAGACGTTTCTGTTTGATTCATTTATGTCCTAAGAGCTTCAGACAGTACTTGGCACATGCTAAGTGTGTAATTAACGTCTGTTGAATGGATGAACACACAGTGCCCAGATGGCACTGAGCCCGGCTGTGACACCTGAGACGTGTGTCCCCGAGGTGTCTCCTCGCTGTGCTCAGTTCCTGGTGTGGTCCCTTCCCCCATGGAAGTCTGCTCTTCCAAAGGTCTAAAACCCACCCACAGCAAGCCTGCAAAGACTGCTCAGTTTGACGCACTCCTGTTTCCTGCAGTAATTGTGTTTTAGCAAGGATCACAAAATCAAGCTAAAAGAATACAATTTGGGGGAGACTTTATTTTTTTTCACAGCAGTTTTGTGTTCACAGTCAAATTGAGAGGAAAGTACAGAGAGGTCCCATAGGCCTCCTCTCCCCACGTAAGCCTAGCCTCCCTCATTATCAACAGCCTTCACCAGGGGGGTGCGTTTGTTACAACTGGCAAACCTACACTGACACATCACAGTCACCCGAAGTCCACAGTTTACACAGGGCCCACTCTTGGTGGTGTATGTTCTATGGGTTTGGACAAATGTATGATGGCATGTCCATCATTATAGCATCAAACAGAATTGTTTCACTGCCCTTAAAAATCCTCTACGCTATGCCTGTTCTGTCCCCACCCTCCACAACTCCTGGCAATTGCTCATCTTTTTACTGCGTCCATAGTTTTGCCTTTCCCAGAATGTCATAGCCATTGGAATCATACAGTATGTAGCCTTTTGAGACTGCCTTCTTTTATTTAGTAATATGCATGTAACTTTCTTCCATGTCTTTTCATGGCTTCATAGCTCATTTCTTTTTAGTGCTGAATAATATTCCACTGTCTGGATGTACCACACTTTATTCACTCACCTACTGAAAGGCATCTTGATTGCTTCCAAGTTTTGGCAACTATGAATAAAGCTGCTATAAATATCTATATGCAGGTTTTGTGTGGATATAAGCTTTCAACTTCTTTGGATAAATACCAAGGATCACAACTGCTGGATCATATGGTAAGAGGATATTTAGTTTCGGAGGAAACCAATTTGTCTTCCAAAGTGGCTGTACCATTTTGCATTCCCAGCAGCAGTGTATGAGAGTTCCCCGTGCTTCCATTTTCATCAGCATTTGGTGTTGTAAGAATACAATTTCAATTCCCAAATTTCCACCACAGTTTTGTCTTTGTGCTTGGCTTAGATAGTCTAGCAGGGGTAATTTTGGGTTGAAGAGAAATAGACTCAATCCCTAGGATCATTAAATAGGATTCCTAATTTATGCATTTGTTGTGAACAGATGTTTGTCCAAAGAGAATTGTGCCCTCTTTTTCAAGATTTTGCTGAAAACTATGTGTTACCTAGAAAACAAGATAAGCATAAATCATAGTTTAATCATAAGGTGCTCTCGTATTTTCATCAACTGCTCTGAAGACCTAGCCTAACCATCTTTATGTGAATTGCTTTTTATTTTGCTTTCTTTTTGGAATCTATAAATCATTTACCATCATCATCACCATAATCTGAGTCATCACTATCATTAGCATCAGTATCACCACCATCAGCATTATCAGCACCACCATCACCATCACCACCCCCATCATCCTATGGCGTTCACAGTGTATTGTTTTAAACTTAACCAAATACAGTACAATCACACTTGTCTGAAAGTCATAACTGGAAACCTCCCTTCTTCTAGGTCAGGGACCAAGTTTTCATTGGTTTTCTGTGTCCCAAAAATTTGGTAAAATCTTTCATGCGCTCTAGCTTTCTCTTTGCTCTTGTGGAATATAACTTTTTTTAAAAAGCTCTGTGCTATCCTGCTAGTGGGATTTCAGAAGGGAATTCAAAGTAAGAGGCAATCTGCCATGTTTAACTGGAACTCCAACCAGTACTTCCCCAAACGCTCCCTCTTGGAACCCTTGGACTCCACTTCAGTCCTGCTGGTTGATGGGAGTGACAGAGGGGAAGGTGGCAAGACAGTGAGTTTCTAATGATGCTTCAACTGGCATAGTGCTGCTCTGTCGGTTGTATATACTGGGTGTCTCAGGGTCCTAGCGTCCTGGGCTGCCTTCACAGAATGCTACAAACTGAGTGGCTTAAACAGTAGAAATTTATTCTCTCACGGTTCTAGAGACTACAAGTCCGAGACGGAGGTGTCGGCAGTGTTGGCCGCCCACAAGGGCTGCGGGGGAGAATCGGTACCCGCCTCTCCTGCAGCGGCTGCTGCTCTGCCGTCCCTTGTTGGCCTTGGTGTGGAGAGCATCACCTGACCTGCGCCCTCATTTTCACCTGGCGTTCTCCTTGTGTGCATGTCTGTCTCCAAATTTCCCCTTTCTATAAGAATACCATTCGTATTGGCTTAGAGCCCACCCTAATGAACGTAATTTTAACTGGAGAACCTGTTACGGACCCTATCAGCAAACACAGTCATATTCTGAGGCCCTAGGGTGAGGACCTCAACATATGGATTCGGTGGGGGACACAGTTTGACCCCCCGGCACTCAGGAACCTGGGTGTCATTCCTGGTACCTGACTCCTTTCCCGCTCTGCATCCAATCCATCACATTCAGCTGGTTCTACCTTGAATATACTGAGCGCTCCCCAAAGTGCATATTTGATTATATCTCTCCTCTTCTTACATCCCTCTATGGCTTCCCACTGCCTAGAGACACACGTAGGACACCTTCAGGTGGCTTACACGCAATTTGGCTCCAGCCTTGTCTCTATTTTCTTCTCCCAGTGCCCCGAGCAGGGGCCAAATAGGAACTTCTTTCAGTTCTTTGACTGCACCATGCTCTGGCCTCTAGGCTTTGAACATGCCGTTCCCAGTCTGGAACCACCCCCAGCCCCAACTCCCCGGACACTGACTGATGCTTTTGGGTCTCAACTTTAATGTCGAGCAGCTTCAGGAAGGCCAGCTCTCTGTAATAAGGCTGAGTGGTGGCCCTCAAAAAGATGCGTGTCCGTGTCTTGATTCCTGGAACCTGCCACTATTACCTTGTTTGGAAGCAAGGTCTTTGTAGGTGTAATTAAGTGAAAGTTCACGGCGATGTCCACCGTGCCCGGCCCAATGCCTGTGGCACATCACAGGTGCTAATATTTAATATTAACACTGTGAATAATAATAACTTTTCTTGAATAAATAAATGAATGAATCAGTCAATGCTTCAATCTAGGCACTGTCCAAATGGTAGAGACTTGGGGGGAAAAATCCGAGGTCTGGCACCTGTGAGCACTCCACAGTTCTGACCTTCCTCGTATTTTAAGAAACTCACAGTCTCCCCAGCAGACAAAATGCTCCCATCTGGTGAGATGCTTCAAAAGGTCCCCAAATGACACCACTCCCCCAAAATGAAAATAAATACAATCTAGTTTGATTTTTACAAGGATTGTAAGGGATCCTTTTATAAAGACATTTGTCGAAATGTAATTTTTATGGAAAGCCACGTGAGTTATTTAAAGCTGCTTTTAAAGGAATGATGTGGTCTTTAACCTAGAGAATTCCAACTCTACCCAGAGGAGAGAACTGTAGTTTTCTTCTCATATGCAAAAAATCAGAAATACATGAAAAGATATGTGTTATCAAAGACTAAAAGAAAGCTAACAATGACAGGAAGGAATAATAATGAGTAAATTCATGAGTTCCGTGTCTGTTTACATCCCATTCTTAGAGCCGAACGTCATAACCACTGGTACTTCCTTGAATGGCCGGCTGCTTTTCCGTTCAGAAACTGCTCTTTCCCAGATTCCTGTTGAGCAATCACTCCCACAACCCTGCCTTTTCTGCCATGGGAGGGGCTGACCAGAGTATCCCTTATTCCTGAGTATAATGATTTATTCCATGGTGGGTGTGCATTTCAGGGAAGCTGTCAGATTTATTTTCAGGGATTGCTGTGGATTTCAGGAAAAAGGGGAGATTTGATGGTTTTCTTTTCTTCCACGATTGCTGGCTCTAAAGACAATGCAGTCCAGCTTCTAATGGCCATCGTACGGAGCCAGCGTGTGGTGACTGCCGGCCTGAGAAGGACACCGACAGAGAGGAAAAGCAAAGGCAGGAAAGAGAGACAGAGCCTTGCTGGAGCTGCTGACGCCCTGGGATCCAGGAGTTCCTGTGACTCAGTTTACCCTTAGACTACCCTTATCTTCAGATTGAGATACAAACTATGAAGGGAGCTGGGCGATGTGATGGAGAGAAGAGGGGTGGAGGGACTTAGCGAGGTGCTTTTAAAAAACTAATGCTCGCTTCCATGGCGGTGGGGTTGTCACTGGGTGGTGACTGTCTGGTAGGGACTACAGCGCCCAGCCCCCTGGCGGCTAAATGACAAGTGACCTGTTTTTGCAAGTGGAATGAGGGTGGGAATGAAGTGTGTCCCTTCGCTTGTTTCTTTTCTATGAATAGACTATTAAACCTTTTTGAGAGTCCGTATGAATCATGCTGTTAACATCATAAAATTAAGCAACTTTTTCCAGTTTTTTCTGACATATAATTGACATATCACATTGTACAAATTTAACAAAGTGTGTCCCTTCAGAGCCATGGCCTGTCAGACCTGGGAGTGCCTTCTCGACCTTCTCCTGCCCTCTTTTGTGGTTTCAAGGGCATTTTTATTTAAGATCAATAGAAAAGGGATTCCTGAAAATTAGCCTGAAATGCAAAGGAATTTAAGACTAAACTAGTTTTTTTAAAAAAGGCATTTAAAAAATATCTCTGTGCCAGATTTTGAACTAAAATCAGGTTAATGGTGATGATGATTAAATGACCTACCCAATCATGACCTATGACTTGAATACCAAGCATCAAAACCTCACTTTCCTGGTCTGGAAGCTTTCTCACTCCCTGGCTAAGCGTTTGGCTTTGGTCACTTCTTAAGCCCTCGGTTTCATCACACAGACCGCTGTTGCCTTCCAGCCCTGAAGCCCTGATTTCCATCGTCTCGTTGCCTTCTTGGAGCTCCTGCAGCCACCAGCTATCACTTCCTGGGAGACTTTTCCACCATGCCTCGGTGTTGGAGCCAAAGGGTGAAATGGCCAGGCCTCTGTAGTTGACAGGCTGTCTTGTCTGTTTAAAAACTTGGTCCCATTATATCTCCAGCAAGGCCACCTCTGTTCGGCCCATGCTGTTTGACTACTTTGATCCTTTACTCCACGTGTGTGCAAGTTTGAAATCTAAGCTCAAATGGGACATGGATGCTTGAATTGCATCCTAGAGTCTCCGTGAATATTTGAACTTTTGAGTAAGAATTAGTCAGTGAGCCACCAAAAGAGAGGAAATGTTTCAATTGTTTTGAGATAACAATAATCTTATTGTTTTGAGCTGGAAACTTGAGCTTTGAAGGAACCTTAAAGAATTTGAGGATGCGTCCACACGCCGCCGCGGGCCAGTTTGCACCGTGAATGCCAGCTTCCTGGGATATTCATTAAGCTTCATGAAGCAGCAAATTACAGGTCCCCTGGAGCCAGGACTTTCCTCTTTTATATTGTCCATGTGCTCACCTATTCCAGAAGCATCCCTGGAGGTCATGAACGTTGTATGATTGAGCAACGCGCTTTCCTCCTCGCTGAGTCAGTTGGTGGTAACCGGGTTATTATTAGAAGACAGGTAGTCAGCGGGGGGACCACTGCCGGCTGCTGGCAGTCTCTCCCCGGGCTCTTTGGATGAGCGAACATCCTTTTTTATTGTCTTGTCATTGTAGACATGCCCTGAACTAGTTTGGAACAGGAGTGGAATGAGTGAGGCTTGGTAGATAAAATTGGTGTGGGGAACAACAGATTGAAAAGAAAGATGTGTCCTGAGGAAGTTTACGGGGATGAGAGAGGAGAGGAAGGAAGGGGAGGTGTGTGTGTCGGGGGGACTGGTCCAAAGGCTGCCCAGCTGGGATGATAGCATAATATTGTGGGAGCAGCTATGTTGGCTCTAAGGAGTTCTAGGGCTGCCCGCGTGAAGACTATGGCAAAGCACATTTGGATCACCCGTCCACTCATCATTATATGCAGAAGCATTTATTGAGTTGCCCACCATGTGCCAAACATCACATCGGTAGCCACATCTTATAAAAGAAGGGCATTGTTTTTTATCAGTGTTTTGCAAGTGTTTCATGGTCATTTCCCTGCTTGCTGATGATGCTAATGTGCACATTTTGCAGATGAGGGAATGAGAACCACTGTGAGGTTAAGTGATTTGCCTAAGGTCACAAAACAAAGCGCTGGCTGCCTAGTGATTAGAAGAGAGAGACTTGAAATTTCAAATGTGTCGCCTCTGGCTAGATGGTTACTAAGGTTTAATTTCTCTAATATGATTTTCTGAAATAATTTTCTTCTAAGAGATATAAGACCAGGCTTATCAGCAAGTAGAAAGCTCATAGTGCTTGCCCTTTTCGGGGACCATTCCCTCGTGGTGTGAAGCAAAATTATTTAAGGCTAATAATTCATTTTATCTCTTTAAAAACTTGTTATCAGATGATGTCCTTGGTGTAGAAAAGGCTTTTCGCTTTTTTAATGTGCTTTTGCAAATCAGTGCAAGAGCGGTGACACTAGCGTTGGGGCTTTCTTCATAAACATCAGCCCTTTGTGACTGTCATCGCGTCTCCTAGACTAAAAGTGCTCCTAAAATTGGACTCAAGAGCAACGCGTGCCAGAGAATGGAGGGACAGGAATCCAAAGTAACGTGAGAGAGAAGAGAATCATAAATCAAGGAATGATAACTTTAAGAGGAACCAAATAATTTGAACTCTTTAAAGTATAGGAAATGCTCAGGTCCAATCATACTGCACTCAGAGCTAAGCCAATGGGCACAGGAAGAAGTGAGAAGAGGGCAGGAGAAAGGGTGGAGGGCTGCAGGCTGACCGAGATCCCATCTGCTCCAGCCTGATGTGGGTCATAGATAAAGAATTCGAATCCTCGCGGCTCTGCTCAGCATTATCCTGCTTGTTTTAGACCTCAAGGCTAATGGCCACCCTGTCCTGCTCAATGAGTAATGATGGAAGCCAGTCTCTCTTGGTTGCTGTTCAGCAGTAAAAGCACGTGTCTTGATTTACACACCCTCTGAAAGGGACAGAACCTGACATCCTGTTTGTTGTCACAGGCAGCTATAAATTGGAAATTAGGTGACAGCCATACTCGTCTATTTAAAGGACATCCTCCGTTTTTTAAAAACAGTCTTTTCTGTCTGTTGTCCTGGTTTTATAGCCTTTCGAAGCAACCGTTTGCAGCGTGAGGGTTTCCCGCAGTGAATGCACCAGGCCTCATGCCAAACGCCACCCTGTCTCCTTGACCAGAATGTACCGTAGAGCGGACGGTAGGTGGTCGTTAGAAACTGTTTCAAGTCAGACAGGAGCTTGAGAAGTGTCTTTGCAACAACTCAAAGTTGCCTATTCTTTATTTTGGAAAGGGAGAACTCACATTCAGTGGTTAAGAGGCCATACATGGGTCCACATGCCCTGGAAATTTTAAGCCTAACTTCCTTTCTGCTTTTCTCTGAGACAGAATTCCATTGTTTCCAATAAAGTTATGTTTTATTTTTTTTTAAGTCTAGAACCTCATTGTGGTGGTGCATACCTTACTGAATTTTACATTTTGGATTCTCTTTAGCCAAGTCTGATACACCATATATTCAACTAGGGGGCCAAAAAGTGAGCGCCAGCCTAGTCTTTATGTCTGCTTATACCTGATCATTTTAAGTTAAGTATAACCAATGTAAAAAGTTCCCACGCCAATGGAAAGCAAAGATGTAAAGCAAAGATGTAAATAATACAAAGAAAGGTGACTAAAAATGTGATACTGTCTCTGGAACTCCATGGGAAGTTCACATCGCATGAGACATACAATCAATATACTCATCGTGTTTCTTATTATGTTCAGCACAGTTCCATCTCATCTCGAACGTATCTTTGAACGTCTGTCCTGGTGGGTAGTTGAGGGGGTAGACCTTATGTCCTTATGAAGAATTCACAAAACAGAAACTGTTCTCATGGTTGATGGAGAATTACTCAATTCTTTTCCTTGGTGCAGTGTGGTCCCCGTCACGTCTGCTGGGATGGGAATCAGTGGGTTCTACTGGGGGGAGATAGTCCTGGCGTGCATGCATTAGAAGGGATTGGAAAGAGAACTTTGGAGGAGGTGACCCTTCTGCCTGAGGAGGTGCTGTGAAAAGGTATACAACTGACCATGACCACTTCTTTTGTCAACAAGAGGTGGCCTATTAAATGTCTGCTTTTTCACACGAGCCAGTCTTCTGGAGCTCAAGAAAGAAGTGGATGGGGAATGTACTGTTCTTATGGTTTAAGACAAATAATTGAGACCATTGAAAGGGATCACTTATATTTATATTTTTCCTTGAACAATTCCAGACTCTTTAAATCATAATTCATCCCTACATTTTCCTTCTCATATGTTTCATTTTAATTGTTTCCAGCAACTTCCTCTCTACTATATATAATCGCGTAACACTCATTCTTCTCATCCCAGCAAATGTGTGATCAGAGCAAAGATGGTGAGATGGAGCTCAAAGCTGGGAAAGAGAAGGGAAGCTGGTGCTTTCTAACAGGTGTCAATCAAACCATGTCAGCCTGTGGCCAGATAGTTGAGGAGGGCGTGTGGGCTTTGGAAAGAAAACGTCTCTATACTTCCGCAAGTTTGTTTTGGCCTTTTGATGTGTTTTCTCAGTATAGACTCTTGAAAAACTAACCTTGACTGTATTGAAACCTAAGAGAAAAGGGATTTTCCCACAGCCTGTCAAGAAGAGTTACAGGCTTTACTGTCAGATGAGGGGGAGCAGCAGAAAAACCAGCTCTGATGGCAGGGGAGTCAGTAGAACCAGTGGGATGCAGCTGGGGGACCGCAGGGAGTGGGGACTGCAGGGGCGGGGAGCCAGGATGGACTCAGGCAGGCACAGGTGGGTGTGCTACCTCCTTTTCTAAGTCTTTGAATGAAGGCTCTTTCCAGTGGTGTGAACCCTTTCTCCTTCTCCAACTCATTAAAAATAGTGCACATCATGAATTACTGCAGGCTTTCCTCTTAACAGTTAGGACCAGATATTCTGGTGGGGCTTGGCATCCTCCTCCAGCATTTCAAGGTCCACTGTGTTCCATTTCCACTTCCTCCCCAATCCCAGCATGCTTTGGGGAATTTGGGTAGAGATGAGGTTGTCCCTTTCTCTGTTTTGTCCTTCTCCATCTTCTTTCATTCCTTAATACCTTCTAATGTAACGTATCTCTCCCTCATGCTTATCCGTGAGTCTCCTTCCACGATTCTACTTACACAGATTTTTAAAGCTTTTGCTAAAAAGAAAAATCAAGATTATACTTTCACATGATTTGAATAATCAAATGTTTTTTCTTTTTTTTCCTTATTTTTTTAATTGAAGTAGAGTCAGTTACAATGTGTCAATTTCTGGTGTACAGCATCATGTCCCAGTCATACATATACATACATGTATTTGTTTTCATATTATTTTTTATTAAAGGTTATTTGCAAATCTCAAACTCCCAAATTTATCCCTTCCCACCTCCTACCCCACAAGTAACCATAAGATTGTTTACTATGTCTGCAAGTCTGTTTCTGTTTTATAGGTGAGTTCACTAGTGTCTTCTTTTCCCTTTTTTTTAGATTCCACATGTGAGTGATATCATATGGTATTTTTCTTTCCCTTTCTGGCCTACTTCACTTAGAATGACAATCCCCAGGTCCATCCATTATTGCTGCAAATGACATTATTTTATAATGGAATACTATTCAGCCATAAAAAGAACAAACCTTTAAAAAAAAAAAACAGCAATTGCATCCTCCACACTTTCCCCTTTCCTCTGTTTCTGAGAGGCTACCATTTTCAATTTTAGTAAGTATTTACCTCTATATCTCCAAATGACATATTTCGTGGTTTTTTTAGTTTTAGGCCTTTTTTGGCCTCCTGTTATAGGTGAAGATTTACCCCCTTTTACCTTGCTTGGCCTTCATCCCCTCTGCGTGTCTTACACAATCAGTGATTCATAATTATCACTATGTAAATGCTGCTTATAACTGAATCACATGAGAAATGTAAGTTTTCTTGTGTAACTTTATACCTTCCCTGGAATTTTTGTCCAGTTTTATTTAGATAGAATTGACCTATAATGCGGTTAAGTTTAAGGTGTACAGCATAATGACTTGACTGATATATATCGTGAAATAATTACTGCAGTAAGATTAGTTGTCATCCATCATGTCATACAGATTTAAAAAAAGTGTTTTTTCCCTTGTGGTGAGAGCTCTTGGAATCTCTTAGGATTGAATGGAGGTGATCAGAAGGTACGAAGTCCCAGTTACAAGATACATAAGTACTGGGGATGTGGCCTACAGCGTGATGACTGTATTAATACTGCTGTCCGGTATGTTTGCAAGTTAAGGCAGTAGAGCCTAAGAGTCCTCCTTGGAGTTAATAATGGCCTTGGTTTGGGTTCCCTCGGTTTTCTATGTCCTTATTACTACGCATCCCTGAATTCTCCCCCCGTCTCTCCATTGTCTGTCCTAGAACTCCTAATTTCTGCACGTTGGCCATCCTGGACTGACCCTCTCATTTTCTCCTTTTTTCCTTCCTATGTCTCTTTTCTTTTCACTCTCTTTTTCAGAGGTTTCTCAGCTTTGTAGTCCAATCTCTCTATTGAGTTTTTCATTTCTTCTAGCATATTTTTAATTTATATTCTTTTTTTGCAGAATGTCTTTTTTAAAGAGCTAAGTCTTCTCTGTCCTCTCTGAGAATATTGATAGTTTTTTTTTTTTCAACTCCCTGCATAAGTTCTGTGTCCCCAACTTGCTTTTCCCTATTTGTGACTGTTGGTCTCTGTTATTCATGTTTGAGACTTTTCTCAGATACCTGGGGATCCTACATTGTCTGCTTATATTTAAGAAAGAGGTCCCCCCAAAGCTGAAAGGCATCCCTGTGTGTGGCTCTACCTTTAGGACACAGACGAAGATGATCCAGGAGCCCTAGATGTCAACCTCTTTGGACCTTTTCTCTTGGGATTTTCAGATCTGAAGTGAAGAACTTTTGTCCTCAGTAGGATATGAGCTTGGCTGCCAGTGTCCTGGAAGCTAAATGGGAATAGAGATTTTATAGTCCCAGCATTCAATAGCCAAGTGGACTTTGACTTGATTACCTGATTTCAATAGGCACCCCCATCTTCCATTGTTCCTGTTCTCCCACATTCCAGAGACCCCCCGTTCATCCTGTCCTGAGAACAAACCTCCAGGCTTCCACCGAGGTGGGAAACTCTGAGGCCGAGCTGTGTTGAGTGACAGCTACACAGGGAATCTGACAGTCTGCGTGTCTCTTATACAGACTTTCAAGTAACCACCCTGCTTTCAGTCAGTTTGCTGTCATTCTCACGTTCATAGGTACCTAGTGCTGCCAATTTCTAATCTTTACGGGGGCTCCACACTGTAGGTCACACTCAGCTTTTACCAATGCTAAGTTTGGTATTCTTCTTAATTCCTGCTGCTCCACTTATCATCCACCCTTTTGCTTTTTAAGCTTTTACAATTTTACTGCCAGTTTCTTTCTCTCCTACTCTTTGACCTTGGGGGTGAATGCCTTAGCCTTTTTGTCTTTTACTTTCATTTCAGTGAGGTTTCAGGAGAGTGAGCAGTTGTTCAACCTACTATATTTAACCACAAGTCCTCTTGAGAGCTCTAAAAGTAGTTTTCTCAGGAGCAAGAGCACAAGAGCTGGGTCGTCATGTACGGTGGTATAGGTTGCACAGTGCACAACTCTAAGGGAAACCATTCCCACATGTGTTGCACATTTCCATAATGATTTTGACAAATGTCTGGCAAATGACAGTAAACTGTCTTGTTCTGTAAAAATAAGTATAACATAGCAATTTTTTAAAACATAGAAGTCAAGTTTCGTCATGAAGAGGTAACTTTTTCTAAATTCATGCAAAGGAGCCATATGTGCTAATAGCTGTTCTGAAAGATATTTGAACTGAGACTCCTGATTTCAAGGATGTTTCTGAGTCTTTTAGTTTAAGTTGGACCAGCTTGAATTCCACAAATGGACTGAGCAGAGAGTCTTCTAGTGCCAAGTAAATAGGGAGCTTCAACAGGTGGCCTCCGAGTAGTCTGATCAGGATTTTTTAAATGTCTGCTGTGAGGGAAATAACTGACATTTTTCTTAACATGGTGAAATAAGATCTTCCTAACTGGTAATAGTTGTAGATAAAATTGTATTTAGAAATAAAATCAGCAGTAGGTTTCTGGTTTGAAGTCCGTTGGCTAACAGATCTGGACAGAACCTTGCCTCTCTTCCCACTCAAATAACCACAAAGACAGCAAAAGGAATGAACACTTACACAAAACCAAATCTCACAGCCGGCACACGGCCAGAATCTGGGAAGAAAGTCCCCCCCAAAAATGAGGTCTGTGGAGTGGAACTAGAAATCGAAATTATTGCCCTGGTGTGCTTTTCCAGCTGAAATGGAACTCAACTGGCTGCTTTAGATGAGGGCGGGAGCTCTGTGGAACCTGTCCCAGTGCTGTTCCCTGGCTCAGAGGTCTAAGGTCCACACAAAGCCCAAAGCAGGGTGGCCACTATACAGGCTTTGCGTGGATACTTCTTTTTGGTTCACAGGACTGATGTCTCCATATGCACCTGACCCCCATTTGGAGGTTTTAACCCCTTGGGAAAACACATAGCAGGAAGCGTGTCTGGAGGGAGAAGAGAAGAGAAGGCCGCAGGAGATGGCTCTGCAGTGGTGTGTTGCATTCTGCAAGTTGAAATCCCAGCAAATAAAGAGTTAGAGGTGAGAGCAGATACAGAAAGCGCATGCTGGGATGAATGTGTCAGGATGAGGAATCAGGCACTGGGTCTAAGAGCACATCTGAGTCCATGACAGTCACGCTAGTGGATGTGGGCCAGTCACTGGGAATTAGGCTAAAAATTGTGCACCTTAACTTGCCCTCCAATTGGTAACCATTTCCATTTGTAAATGAACAGCATACGAGTCCGAGGGCAAGTCACAGACCTTGTCGGCTGGAGAACACTAACTTCTAAGATGAGCAAATAAAAAAGCCTCAATAGCACAAGGAGTATGTGAGAAAAATACTGCAGGACAATAAAGCGGAGACCTGGAGAAACTCTCTTGAAACATCACAGAACGATTTCCTAGAGGTTTGGTAAAGTTGGTATCAAGATTTCAGGTTTTATACACACTGTCACCATACCGGTAAGAAAAATCAATATTTAAAAAAATGGAAAAGCCACAGCTGTGGCCACCCAGAAGGATGCACATCTCCGTGGGCTAGAGGTAGGGCAGAGGTTAGAAAGCGGGCAGGGGCTGTGTAAGCTCTCATACTAGACTCGATCTAGGCACCTGGGGGATTGATTCCGTTAGCAGATTGGAAACACAGGATGCCCCGTATGTGTCAGCAGCCCAGCGCCAGCCCACTGCTGAAACCGGGCTTGGTGTGTGGGGTACCTCAACTCTGAAAGGAAGTGGAAAAACTTAAAATTGCTGTTGAGACCTTCGGCTTGCATAAACCTATTACACACGCTGCACAGAAGGAGCAGAGATAACTGCATAACCAGGACCCGCTCCAGCTGCCGCCGCAGGCTCAGGAACCGGATCTAGGATGCACCCCAGTCTCACGATGGAGAGGAACCCAAGCACCAGTCCAAAACCTGGTTTTAGTTATGCCGCTAGATGTGTGCGCGCGCGCGTGCATGTGTGTGTGTGAGAGAGACAAAGAAATGAGATAAAATCACTGAGAAATAGGAACAATAAAACCAACTAGAGAATAAACTCCTGAAGAAATGCAAATAATAGAGCGATATGAAAATGACGTTATAAAGTTCTCATAAACTGTATCTAAGGATGTGTAGCTTATAATGTAATCCAACCCTCTAAACCCAGCTCCATGTCTTATTTGCCGTGTGACCTTGAGCAAGTCGTTTGACCGGACTGAGTCTGGGTTTCCTCATCTGTAAAATGGGGATTAAAATAGTACCTATTTCATTGAATTATCGGGACTAGTAAGGTAATTATAATTGTGCCCGCCATATAGCAAGCCAAAATGCAATGACGGAATTGAAGTCCTCATTAGAAATGGTAAAAAATTCAGAATTAGTAACACAGGAAATCTAATCAATAACATAGAGGATAAACTTGAGAAGTTCTCCAAAAGTTTCTAAGAAAATGAAAAGAGATTTAAAAATGATAGAAGTGGGGAGGGTATAGCTCAGTGGCAGAGTATGTGCTTAGCATTCACGAGGTCCTGGGTTCAGTCCCCAGTACCACCATTGAATACATACATAAACCTAATTACCCTCCCACAATTTTTTTAAAAAAGATATTAAAAAATGATAGAAAATAAAATAAGCGTAGAGGACATAGAAGAGCACTCTGACATTTAAATAAGGACATAAATTTTTGAATTACTGTCGGTAACCTTGAATTAATAACAGTATATAAATCTATATGAAAAGGTAATGTGCCTTCTTTTCAAGGATTCATAAAAAACATCTCTTGATTATGTACTAAGACACATTGTGCTATGCACAGCTATAGGTGTTCAAGAGATCCTCTGGGCTGCTTTTATAAAACTCAAGGGACCCTAATTATAAGCAGGTTTCTAGGACTCTCAATTCTCCATTCAACTAAAAGTTTTCTGCTTTTTATCGTTTTACATATTGTGGTTTCAGTTAAGGTTTATTTTTTTAAAGTGTTGCATTGGTTAAACAATAACAACAGTTTGAAAATTGCTGCCCTGAAAGTTAATAAATTCTGAAGAGTGGAAATAAGATGCATAGACTCAGCTCGCAGAGACACCAGAAAAGTGACACCAGAAATTAGTAATTAAAGTTAAAAACAAAACAAAACAAAACAAAACCCTCTGGCTGCTTGGACATTCAAATGACTGTTCTAACTCGTTATCGACTCAATGAGTTAATCAAACTACAATTATAGTCTGTATAAACATGTAAATGTTACATGTAAAAACCTGGAAGACGTGATCAAAACAATGCTCAGGGTATAATCATAACGTCATCTTTCCAGTATTAAATAAGAATTTAGAAAATAAGCACTTCACTCTCCTATTAGGAAAATTAAACATTAACTCAAAGAAAAGGGGAATTTTAGAGATAAAAGTAAAAAATAAGTGAAAGCAAGAAATAACCAATATCATCAATTGATCTGTCAGTTGAAACTTTGGGAGTTAAAAAACAAACAAATAAAAAGAGCCAATGAATTAGACAAATCCCTGACAATTATAATTTTAAAAAGAGAAAAAAACCCACAAATTAATAAAAGTTAAGTAGTGATAAGGTAATAATGAATAGTAATGTGTGACACTGAGAAAGTGGTTATAATCAGAGACCCAAAGGTGATCATGGTTTTCTAAGAGAATTTATACACTATGGGCAGGGAGTATACATAGACCCCATATATTCAGAAAGAATTTGATATATGAATCAAAATCGTTTAAAATGTGCCACTTTTTTGACCCAGAAATTTGTTTCTAGTTATAAGATTGATAAAATTATTAAAGAAGTGAACAAAAACTTATTTAAAAGAGTTTATTTTTGCATCATCTGTAAGAGCAAAAATTAGAAATTTTGTAAATGTTCAACCATAAAGAACTATTATTAAATAAGACATGGTACCTTTATTCAGCACAACACCATGTAACCTTCAACAAGTTGCAGAATATTTGGCATATTTATTCCACATAGGAAAGTGAGAAAGGCCAGTTTCAAAACATCAGTCCAGGCTCACTGGGTGGATTAAATGATCTAATTAATGTATGTCAAGGCATCAGTGGAGAAGACATTCAACATGCGTGAGCTTTTCCTCCCAGGAAACACAGGATTATTTTGAGAGCTTGTTGTGTATGACATGGCTGCTCCAAGCCTGGCATGTGGCTCCTACTTATCAGATGGACTCTGCCCCTCTACCTCTTATCTATATTCAGGAGAGCTACAGTTTGACTCTAGTCCACACTGGCGTTTTGTACCAGGATGCACGGAGCTAAACTGTGGTTTCTGAAGCAGTGATGAGATGACCACAAGATAGTGTGTGTGTGTGTGTGTGTGTGTGTGTGTTACTCTCTGACCTACTGCTCTCTGTAGACGTGTGTTTAGCACTGAATTTCTTGCTGATAATCAGGGAAAGGCAGCTGCATGAAAACTAGAGATCATTCTAGGATCTGGCCACGATTTCTGAGTTAGTCTGACCACGAGCCAAGCGCTTTATGTGTATGTCTTACCTAGAGCTACAGCATGTATTCAGAGAGATCCTGGAACTTCCTGCTAGTTGTCACATCCATAAGAAGACAAAGCAGCTTTTATGATCGTTTTCATTAGACTTGGTGTAGTTTACCAAGAACTTTTTATCAAATTCTCTAGGTAGGAACCATTACAGTTGATTTTAATTTTGATGATATGGTCTGCTGAGTTGGAAATGGACTTAGCCTTGCTTGAAGGAAAAGTTTCACTGAATTATTCAAAATGTGAGCTTGCTCCTGACCCCTTCTTTTGCCTTGGCAAGGTCAAGGTAATGGATTCCTATTACGCGTGTCCAGTAGAGGTTCTCGTGGAGTCTGCGGCAAGTCTGTGCAGGGTTCCTTAGCATCAATGACCGTTATTGATTCCTGCATCAGCCCTGCATAAACTACCCTCTTCGCAAAGTGTAATGGAATAACCTACCTAGGTTCTTCTAGCCCTACAATTTGGATTTTTAAAACTATCATTGCAGGAACCTGTGGGTACAAGCCCTTCAGGTATGTGGTTCATTATGTATCTTATTGAGTAGGATTTCTTTATTCTCCTGTCCTTCGGTACTTCTGATAATCCCAAACACTATTTTGGATCTATTTCAAGCTTTCAACGATCCTTCTATTTTGTGTCTGTAGGGTATATTTTTATTCCTAATTAATTAACTGTTACCTCATCCCAATACGGGGCAAGGCTTCACTGCCGCTAAGGGCCTTGGGAGTCATCTGTTTTGTCTCTTTTGGTAGCATACATACAGGCTTTGTTTCTTTCTTCAAATTGGGAAATCATGTGGTATCAACCCATTACACTAGAATTGTTTCAGGGGTCTGGTTTATGAATGTATAATAAGGTCAGGCTATAGGCCCCCGGGCAAACACGACCTCTTTGCAGAATGAGGACATCTGTCCCGTGAGAAGTGGAGACCCAGGGATGTTGAAAAGGTTTCCTGGTCACCTGAGTAATCTTACAAAACAACACTTTAATGATTTAAGTGTAAATAGATTGGACACATATGGATTCAATTTCCCTTCAATACACATGACTTGCTAAAATCCAGGGGAAAGGGCTTAGGGCAAAACTTGTTTTTGGTTTCTAAAAACCCAAACATTGGGAAATAACAGCTGGAACATTTGTCTAGCCCCAAATACCACGGTTCAGCTTATTCCTCAATTTACAACTTGTTCCGGGAAAGCAGAACGTGTCTCATCTATTCTTGTCTTAAGTGATAAAGTGCTCTCAAAATAAGCAGACCTCTTCCAAAAGAAAATCTTTGAAGAAAAACTTATCGAACTGCCCAAATGTAGGGTATCACCTGCTCTGTCCAGTGCAACTCTGATGTCTCTCCCCTGACTTTTGGTTCCATCTTTAGGGCTTTCCATTTGCTTGCTTTGTATTTTTGGTGAGTATTTGCAGCTCCTTGGGAGAAACTCTTTCCTTAACAGCAGTAATGAACTGTTTCCAAATATATATAGCTTTACAAAGACTCAACAAGCTCGAAAATAAAAAGTACTTTGAGGCACAATATAAAATTGTTGGAACTCCTCGAAGTCCACTGGGCCTGTAAGCTCAGCCCATTTTCCTACAGCGCCTCCCGAGTTCTTGTTCAAAGAGGGTAAGCTCACCACATCTCTTTGTCAAGGTGATGTGTAAGAAAGGACAGTGATGGTGTAGCCAGTGATGACAGCGGGTGTTTAAGACTTGGCTGCTACACAGACAGGGGATCCCATTACCTCCAGCACAGTGTGTACGTGTGTGTGACTGTCTGTTTAGTGGTGGTGGTAACTTGTCCCTAATACCTTAGTGACCAAACAAGAGCTCTGAGTGGGAAAAATGTGTTTAATCTGTAAACCGAGTCAAACTGTTCACGATAGACCCTGTCTTCAGCCTGTTGTGACCATTTATTCTGCATTGTGCACTTTTATCTTGAATGTTAGAAATATTTACATCTACTTATGTGAGGTTTTTGTTTTTAACAAATACAAGGGGGTTCCAGTGTTGCAATTTTGGATATAAACTAAAAATAAACAGGGTGGCTTTATAATAATGGAAATTCGACAAAATGGTTGTGTGTGCACTGATGGGTTGATGGAGGCAGCATTGCCACAGATAAATGAAATTAGTCTTTAATCAAAACCATCTATCAGTCAGTATTATCGCACCCTCCCTTACTGAATCATTATATCAGAAGGGCTCACCTAAGTCATAAGGATGGTGACAGTTTTGAACATCTACCAAGTGCCATGTGTTTCATCTCAAGTATTTCTCATCATTACCAAAACTCTTCCACTTAGATGCTCTTAACCCCATTGTCTGGATGAGAAAACTGAGAATCCAAGTCTATTAGTGACTTGACAAAGGCCACATGCTTGTAAGTGACGGAGATACTATTTAAGTCCAGATCTGGGTGGTCACAAAGCCATTCTGTTCCCTTTCCAAGGCCACCGTCAGCCCTTTGGTTGTAAGATGGTCAGGAGGGGCAGCCAGACTATGATAGTGGTAGTGACAGCAAAGTATCAGCTCACAGTTACACAGATATTATGATCTGAGAAGCAACATGTTAAGTTCCTTGTGAAACAGTCTTCATAACAAGCACATTTATTGAGTGCCTATTAGGTGGCAGATTATGTTCTAACCTTTAATGGCTCTACTGCTTAATGTAATCAAAGCTACTCCTACTCTCATGGTGTCAGGAGTGCCATCCTGGTGGGTTAGATAACGAAACTAACTGAGTTAACTTTCCCAAGGTCATCCAGCTGGTAAGTGGCAGGGCCAGGATTCAATGGCATGGAGTGTGGTCTAGAGCCTCAGACCTATCATCTGTGATGCGCTGTCTTTCCCAGCCCAGCTGCTGGAAGAGGAAGAAGCCAGAGCCTACAGATTTGGTGAAGCTGAAGTTTCAGGAAGCAGCAATATTGGCAAAGACTGGCGCCTTCCTCTGAATTGAGTGACACAAAAAGATTCGCGGTGGAAAGGTCAGAGAGTGAGCAGACTTGCACTGGGCAATTTAGATGCTCTTAGAGAATCGAGGACAAATCTCTGATTTGAGGTGAGATTAGAACAGAAGGGCTTGCAAACCATGGAAAAGGAATAAAACATCCTCACAGGACGAGCCAAAACGGAATCCTGGAGAAATGAACGGAGCTGCAGGGAACCCAGCTTCAGCAACGCCAGATGAACTGTGGGGCGATTGATCCAATCAATCTTGCAGAGTCAGTCAGGGAGCTGCTTTGCCAGTCTCCCAGGAGACTCTGGGCTGTGCCCCGTGCCCCCACCTCCCCTCATCGCCAACACGAGGCTCTGAAGCAGCTTCCAAGGCAGGAGGGTAGAGCCTGTGACCCCGGGTGAGGGTGAGGCTGCCTGGACCACCATGGGGAGGAATGTGTGGGTTTGCCCCCCATCTTCCTGCTGGGCCCACCTGAGGTGGTCATCTGCAGAAGGAAATGAGACACATTCACACATTCTCTACATCCAGGGACTAGAGAAAGCCCTTCTGATGATGAAAAAGCCCCCAGGATTTACTATTTCAATGTCGCTACTTTTCCCAACCTCTTTTTCTTTTTTTTTTTTAATTAGTATAAACATAACTTTTATTTATTCTATGATTCATTTCTATGGAAGTCGAGTTGAATTAACAATATTACATTAGTTTCAGACCTACAACGTAGTGATTCGACAATTTCTAATAGAAATCTCCGCCTGTATAGTGGCTGGGAGCTCTAATTTTTTGGAATGGTTCTAATTAAATATCAGATTGAGTCTGTGTCCCCATCCTAGAAGAAGTAAGCAGATAGTCCATTTAATTTACCTTAGCTTGCCGCATATACTCAACGCATCCATTCTAACCTTAGGGGCATAGGACGTTAGCCTGTGTGTGCGTGTGTGCGCGCGCGTGCACAAATAATTCCAAGTTTTATTTGCGCCCCTGCTCTCGGCAGCTGTAAATTACGCGGGGAAGTTTCTATAATCTAATCTGCGCTGCTGCCTGTTCCAGGCAGGGAGACTCCCACTACAAGTCACAGGCAGCCTGGCCTGACTGCTTCAACAACAGGAAATTTATCAAATGTGCAACTGGAAATTTAGGAAGGCGGGCTTCGGAGTCGGTATCCTACAGTGGCTGCAACTCCCTCTCCCTGCCGCTCCCCAGCCTGTTCCTTTATCTGTGCAACAGAAAGAGCTGCAGGAGCTTCTGGCTTCACATCCACACACCAGTGTCCCGAGGGAGAGAAAGCAGCTGCCTCTTCTGGTGGATCAGTCTTAGAAGCGAGGAAATGTCTTGCCCAGGAGCTCCCATCACACTTCTTCTTTTATCTAACTGACCCGCCTTCCTTTGGTTCAGGGAACTCCATGCACCGATCAGCTTAGTCCTGCCAGCTCTTATCAGCCAATGGCAAGGGGGCTGGGGCTGTCCTGAGACCAACCGGGTCTGCTCCTGGTCTGGGGTTGGGCAGCTTCCTTGAAGCCCACAAGTGCTGAAAAGAGAGGGGGAACCAGCCCAAAGCTGGGGTTCCCTTAGGAGAAGGAGGTGAAAGTGATTTGGGGCAGGTTATTCCTGAAGGGCATAGTGGGGAATGGGGTAGGGAAAATTAGCAGCCTCCTGGACAGCTGACCTCTGCCAGTGGTCCAAAGAAATGAATCACGTGAGGCAATGAATCAAACGGTGGCTCCTAATTCTAATTCCTGGGCAGCGATGTGGGCATTCCTTAGACTCTCAAAGCAGCAGAGCTGATGGCTTCAACAGCTAGCTCCCTCTGAAGGGGTCTCCGTGGAGCACAGCTGCCTGGCTCTAAGGAGCCCGTCCATGGGACCAGGTCCTGCTCCAGGCAATGGCTGAAAAGAGTTGGTTGGAGATATGATGCTTGCAGTGCTTCTGTGATGGTCCCTGAATGGGATCTTTTCAAAAAGTTCTGGAAGAGCTGTGTTGCCATGGTCCTGCGCATTCTGACAGCGGTCACTAGAGGGCTCACGGGGACACCTTTCGGAGCTGCCCTCTAGAGGTGGAGCCCAGAAAGCTGATGCTAAGCTGTTCTGCAGCTCAGGGGAGTCGATGGAAGGGCAGGCGGTCGCAGGAGACCTTGGAGGAGCAGCCCCAGAGATGAAAAAGCTGGTCGAGATCTTAAAGACAACGTGTTATCACCCACGAGACCACACGTGGAGCAGGTGTGTCTGCAGGGTCCAACATGGAGCCACGAGCCACGTGTGCTTCCCGAGCACTTGAAATGTGGCTCATTCAACTGGAGATGTCTCAACGTGCAAAACACACACCAGATCCTGAAGGCTCAGTATGAAAGGAAAAACAATGTAAAATGTCACAATTTTATATGTTGATTATATGTCAAAATTACAATATTTGAAAATATGGGGCTAAATAAAATAAATTATTAAAATTAATATCACTTGTTTCATTTTCATTATTTAAAAGTAATTTATTTAGTTTATTATTTTTAAACAATGTGAATGGACTTAGGGTCTTCTGTAAATAGCCATTTCCCCATGTAATTCTTAATGTATGTGTGTTTTTTAAATCGGAATAGAGTTGACATACAACATTATATGAGTTTGAGGTGTACAGCATAGTGATTTGACATTTATAAAAGAAGCTGAAAATTGCCAATGTTTGTGGCTCACCTTATATTTCTATTGAGTGAGGCTGTGCTGAGCCATTTGCTAAGGAGAGACAGTGAGTTGGTGGGGGTGGGGGCAGGGGGGACACACTGGGGAATCCTTGGGGGAAACTTGAGCCAGTTGACAGATACCCTTCCCACATGTGTCCAGCCTGGGGTAAGAGTTTGGCAACGATGATGTTGATGACAATGGTGACTTCCCCTTAATGATGTGGTCCAGCTTCTATCAGGTGCCACCTTCATCCACTGGGCACCTCTGAGAAGCATCCCCATCACCTGGGTATTCATGTGGCTACGACACAGTTTCTGATTTCACATCTCCACGGCTCACTGTCCTCGGATATAAAGCCTTCATGCTTGATGAACCTGCCCCAAGTTGCACCATTAAAAAAATTCCCAGTGTCAGATTAAACCCAACACCCAGCATATTAAATGCATCCCACGGTTGCCCCAGAGTTTCTGTGTGAATCAGTACAGATGACTAATGTCAAACCTGGATACAAAAAAAAAAAAAAAAAAAAAAACCAAAACCCCAAAACCACACCTTACACAAGCATTTATCATTTTTTTTTTTTGCAGTGTTTGACCATTTGGCATTTAGAGGTGGGAAAATGAGATTTCATGAAACACTGTGGCTTATGTGATCTGCCTCTGATGAGGCAGACACATCTGACCTTTCTGTTAACATCACCTACCACCTGCTCAGCACGTGTCAGGCAGATAAGCATGTCGTGTATCACCTTTTTTTTTCAGAGGACACAATGGAAACTTCCAGCGTCTTCCTTTTTCAGAAAGCAGGAGATCATTACTTTTCAATACTCTTTATGTAACTTGTGGAAGACGATGAATAATGTAAGCAATTTCAGCAGAGGCTTCCCCAAAGTTTGGCCAATATTAAGGCGAAGAATCAAAGCAGATAGAACTGGGAGGAATCCATCATGTGAAGCAATGACTAAAACAGTGACTCTAAATTCTACTTTCTGAGGCAGCGATGTGGGCATTCCTGAGACTCTCAAAGTGGCAAGGGCTGATGGTATCATTGGCCAAGGTTCTGTTACCAGAATAGGTCCCTGGCTTTCTTGTGCCCCATGATCATGCCTCTTCACCATCTCCGCCCTTGACCTCCATGGCTTTGACTTCAGAGGCACCTCCAAGGCCATCCCATAGGGCACTTCCTCCCTCTGCCTCTCCCCTCCAATCCTCCCAAAGTGAAGAAATCAAGTTTCCTCCACCTGCCAACCAAAGCTGAAAACCCTTGTATTCCATAACTGGTCACACTGATAAAGATGTAAATATGTATTTCCCATTATGAAAGCTGGGATGAGCCTTGAACAATGGACTGGGTCTCATTCGAGAAATCAGACAACAGAACTGTATGCATCATTCAGCCGCAGAGTCAGAGGATGCTCTTTAAAAACACCCATTCCTCAAATATGCACAGTCCCCAAATGCTACAACTCTAACGGGGACGCCCCTCATTTGTTCACGTACAAGTTCCAGTGCATCTGGCAGAGGTCAGCCCGCCACTAATCTAAGCGCAATGTGATTCAGTAGCAATACGTTCCTTTTTTGCCCAAACTCTGTTTCATCCCTTTCAAAACAAAAGCAAAGCTCATTTTGCCCTCTATGGAGGGGTTTTCAGACAATTTTTCAGACCGACTGAAGGGATAGCACAACTCCTGCGCTCACCTTCCACATCCAGCGTGACACAAAAACATGGGCTCCAAGCATTTGACAAAGACAAAGCACTATGGAGGCTTAATGCAAAGAGAAGATGCAGTGAAGGTTAGCATGTTAAATTTGCTTCTTAATCTTGTTTAGATCTTAGATTCTGTGTATACATTTCATCAATTCATAATTCCACTCTGCCCAAGACCCAGTAGTAGGAAATGTGAGAGAAACAAAAGTTAATAAAAACAGGATTGCCGCCTTCAAGGTGTGGTCCTCACAGGTGGAACTAAATCATTACCCAGATAACTACAGCTCCCCCAGAATGGGCACGTGCTCGGGGCGGACGCACAGCAATAGTCCTTTAAAATTCCACTCCACAATTTCAATTTTTAATGTTTAAGCTATATCTACTATTAATTAAGACTTGTTTTAAAATGCAAACCAAAAAAAAAAAAGCTATAATGATCTGAGACAAAGTTCAAGCACACGGCAGGTCTTGCCAGGAGCTGCCTCTGTTTCATTCTGTGGCCAATTATTGTGTGTCTGCAGGGCAAGGTGGGTCTCGAAGCCACGGATGTTTCAGAAGGGCAGCCACAAAGCACAAATGGGTGGCAGGGGAGGGGCAGGAAGGAGGGTCCGGGGAGGGGAGGGACCAGTGGGAGTGCCACACAGGGAGAGGAATGATGGAAAAGCAGAATAGGGGAAACAAAACTTTGGGCTTTGTCAGGGGCATAGGCAGAGCCAGTAAGAAGGAGATGGCACGGGCCATGCTCCCTGCACTGTGATTTGGGGCCAGCTCTTTAAAACAAGCACTTTGAAGCTTCTAGGGCAAACTGCTTCCAGCTGCCTTCCTATCAGCCCAATGTTCAAGAGAAAGTATACAGTTCCTTCCCATTTTATCTCCACACTTTATATTTCCATGGAGCCTGGAACTTTTAACGAACCCATCTTAACGAATACATTTTAATGAACACATCTTTCTTCTATTAAAAACTCTGTTATTCAAATCTCTGGTTCTATCTCCTAAGAGTCATTCGATATCTTTGTATTAGGTTTTATTTTTACATTCAGGCAAAGAATTCTTGGGTTTTCGAATAATTTTTTGTTGTTGTTATCATGTTCCCAGTAGTTTATTTTAGAGTCCTGGGATCCTTGAAGAAAGCTCAAAGAACTGATATATAGTTAGTGAGCAGGACCGGCAGCTTTGATTCTTGCTATTGTTAATGTGAATATTATCAGGAATATTACTACTGAAAACAATACAGCCGTCCTCAAAAGCAACGAGGAGACAGCAAGCTCTCCTGTCGTGAGAGTCCTTGGGATGCCGTAGAAAGGTAACATCAGGTTTTTAAAAGGGAAAACTTAAATATAGACGTCCCCCCCCTTCTCAGAATATAAAAGTAGTGCTTTTGGCCATGGTAGTAATTTCATACAATGAATAAAAATTAATAACCATTAATACATCTGGAAATACAATTTACCAAATTTCACTGACTGGTAAATTATAGACTGCCTTGAGTTACTATGACAAATGTTCATGGAAATATGGGAAGTGAAATGCTGTTTTCCCATTGGCTGGTGGCTGGTCTTTAACTGTGAGGAAGGACATGCCCCGTAAACAGGAAGTCATCCCCATGGCAACGGGCCATTCAACTTAACTTTTTAACACATGAAGAGGTAATTACTTTATTTTTTATTTCCATTTTTATAATTTTCACAGTTTATAATAGCAGTGAGGACCTTTGGGTCAGGCATTTCCTGGCTGTTAATAACAGGCTGATTTAAGGCCACCAATGCTTGAAAGTTGTGCCAATTTTTTTTTTTTAATGAAAAGAGAGCTGTGATTTTCTTTTTTTTTTTTTTCCTTCCTGAAGTCTATAGCATAAATAAATGACAGGATTTTATGTTCACACACATGGTGTTTTGATTTCCTGCAGATGATAACATCAGGGAGGTGACTGGTAATACTGGTGGTGGGGGTGCGGTGGGGGCGGGGCCGGGGTGGGAGAGCCATGGGTAAGGGGGTGGGAGAGCCATGGGTGGGGGGGTTCCTCTGGACAGCAGGTCAGAAGATGATCCCGGGGGACGGAGGGCCACACAGAGCAGGACTCAGAACATGAAGATCCACAACCTCAGGGACCAGACAACTTTCTGGTGGAGGCCATCATCAGTCAAGCCTTTCGTCTGAACTCACGGAGACCAGAGTCCTGGGCATCCTCCCTGACCTTCACTCCCCTAGGAAAATTTGTCTTCCTTCCTAGATGGTAACCTTAGCGATCTATGCATTAAAAAATCCTAAGGCAGTTTGCAGTCACGAGTTGCCTTGGGAACGAAAGGAGAGGATTGGATAAAGCCATTATTTTAGGTCCTAGAGCATCACCCAAGGGAGCTAGAATGCAGCATCACTCAGTCTTTGCCGGAGAGGACAGGCACATCCCTTCCCAGCAGCCTTCGGGCCATTTTAAAATCCATGTCTGAAGTCTCTTCTCCCCCAGCTTCCAGTCTCTGAAGGGAAGATGTCAGGAAAGGACACAGGAACTCTGCAGCAACCCTCTCCAGCTTTTCCTGCCTACAAAATAATCCTATTAACCATCAGTGTGGATGCATCAATGTGAAAAAAGAGGAGGCCTGAGAAAAATCTCTGACAGCTGCAGCTTTTGCCACCAACGCCCTGGGAAGCCAGCCCTGGCACTGGGCCCCAGAGAGGGTAAGAGGAAGTCCAGGCCTGGCCACCAATCCAGTACTCAAACCTGAAGGGTCTCTCAAAACAAAGAGGGATGTGCTACTCACGGGGAGAGAGGGAAGACTGATGCCAGAGAAGAGGGGAGAGCCCTGCAGAAAACAGAGACTCACACAGTGCAGGCGCCACACCCCAGACTCCCAGAGAGCCTGCACTTCCTTTGTAAGTGCCCGTATTCAGATGACAGTGCAGTCTGAGATAAGATTATTTTTTAAAAAATAGGTTTTTAAAAAATTTTTTTATTTATAAGTTTTATTTTTTAAAAAAACCCAGAAAAAGAATCTTAAGCTGTATTAGTAGCACACAGAACCCATCACTGTTGGAGAAGGGATAAATGTCCCTGACGGGGAGCTGGACGACAGCAGGGACATGTGCTCTGTCCCCTTCGTGTCTGAGAGGATTTCTCCCGAACCCCTCTTGCAGGGATTTTGTGCTCATCACCCTCATCAGCCACGCTGACACAGATGCCTTTGGTTGAGGGGCCATTAGAGTTAATTCTTTCCTTTCCCATCTCTCTTCACAGATTTCGTTACTTTAAAACCTGAGCTACTGGGATCTGCTCCACGCTGCCGTCCAAAATCAGGCCATCTGGATTTTCCAACATTATCTGTAAGACGGCATGGCTCCCGGGGGCCAGACCTATTTTTCTCAGATTAGGGCTTCTCAGATTCAGAATTCCGTTATTTTCCTTCAATTCCCTCAAAGTCAGGGTCAGCTTGTGAAAGTTGTTATAGGACGTCCTAACTGTGGGAGTGTCCATCCTCCCTCTGAACTTTTCCTATCCAAACTATCCGATGAAAACACCACTAGGTTTGATCATGCTTTAATATTTTTAGCATCCACCAGAGGAGTTTTATTCTCTTATATAGCATCACCCAGGCCTCACCTAAATTACCGTAAATATTAATAAAAGAATCCTTAATAGAGTGGGAAAGAACTGAGGGCCGGTGGCAGTGCCTCTCACACGTCTTCTGTATCCAGACCACTCTGCAGCTAAAACAGGGGTGTCTGGCCCTCCGTGTCCCAAGATTCCAAGGTTGGTTGAATCTGCAGATGTGGAACCCACGGATAAGGAAAACTGCCCGTACTCTGCTAGATTCTGGTATCCATGGGGTTCCTGGAACCAATCCAGGAAAACAAAGCAAGCATGGTGCCCTGCTCCCCAGCGGGCTTGCAGAAGAGTCTTTCCAACTGAGCCCTTCTTCTAATCAGGTTGAAAGAAGAATCCAGGCATCTCACAAACCTTCATCATCTCAAGAGTGCCCCTCAGCTGTCGAGTGATGCTGGGACCTCCCTGGGGGGTCATGGCCACCCCTCTCCCGCTCAGTGAGGACGGGTGTGTTCTGATTTCCTCTCAATGTCAGGCACATGGTGGGCACTCAATATTTTTTGAATGACTGGAATTGACTCCAGCCTGCACTGCTGTTCCCCGGGTATCTACCAGCTCACCCCTCCAGGGGCAACTTCCAACTCTCACTCCTCCAGCCGGCTCTCTCGGCCTTTCACAGGAGATTTCCTCCCCAACACTTAACAGTATCATCAAAAATGCATTGTCTCTCTCTCACACTCAGTCTTCTGTGATAGACCATGTATCGCAGGTTTCCCATGACTTACAGTCTGTCTTAGGAAACTGTCCCTCTAGTAACAGACTCCCCTTCCCCTTTTCTTGTGCCTGTGTGCTTTCAACAGCCCTGAAACATCACTTGAGTAAGCCATAAGCAAACTCAAAGCTGTTTCTTTGGTTTGAGGCCAATGGGCATGGATGGATATACTCCTTACCTAGCTCAGAACCTCATTTTCCATTCTCTGACACCGGATCATCTTGGTGCCCCAAGAAGTAGACACCAAGGGCTCCCTGAAGCAGTCTGGTGTAGATGGGGAAATCTTCACAGGGCAGGCGGGCGATGGTGAGGAGGGTCTGGGACTAGATGTGAGGACCACAGGGGAGCCAGGGTAGACTTCTCCATTCATGCCACACGTATTTATTAAATATCTGCGGTGACTCGAGCACCCGGCAGAGAAAGGCTCTGAAGGCGGGGTTCAGGAAGCTGACCTGGGCAGCAGGCTGCAGGAAGGGGCGGGTGAGAGGCGGGGACAGTAGTAGGTCTGGGGGGAAAGGAAGCTGAAACCTCCCTCGGGCTCCAGTCACACTGACACAGTCACAGGCCACAGCGGGAACCGGGGCCTCCACGTTCCCTCCCCTTCCCTGCTCTGTTTAATTAATGTCCTTCCTGGGGTAAGGCGAGACAAGAGTCCCTGTGGTTTTTGTCAAGTCCTGAGCATCCCTGAAAACAAGTCCCCCTAAAAACCCAGTTCCTTTACTGTTAATCCCTCCGTCCAAACCTTTATTCTGTTTCTTGTCCCCTCTGACCTCAATCCTGTGCTAACTGAACACCCATCGACCACAGTCAGGTGAGTAAAACCGCTGTTGTGATAACACCGCTAATGTACTAACAGCGCCATAGAAGTATCATCCTTGATGCACAAACTCAGGTTGTTTCTCCAGAGTAAGATGAGCTAACAGATCCCTGAGCCATGGACCACCTGGCCGGAGGATCGTAAACCACAGACATCCTGACTCCAGAAACCATGATGAAGAAATGCCACAGAAATGTCACAAGATGATGATTAATCCCAGCCTCTTTGTTCTTCCCCTTAAAAAAAAAAATTCCTAATTCAAAGACCAAGTTGGAGTGGATCTGAGTCTTGTCTCCCACTCCCTTGCTTGGCGCCCTGCAAATAAACCCTCACTCTGCCATAAACAGCCGCTGTCAGATGTTGGCTTTCTGTGCTGCAGGCATACGAGCCCTTGCTAGGTTACATACCCACTTTATTTACTCTTATTCTTTCATTTGACAAATATTTATTGATGACTCACTAACCTCTTGGTACTGTGTTAGGTACTAAGGACACGTTGACACTCAAGACAGACACAGCATCTGCAATCGTGGAGCCGATGGTTGAGAATAAGTGTTGGCAAATATTTTTTTTTTTGTAACAGGACAGGTAGTAAATATTTTATGGTCCCTTTGCAGCTATTAAACTCTGCCATTGTAGTGTGAAAGGAGCCGCGGACAGCATAGGAGATGAATGAGCATGGCTGTGTTCCAGTGAAACTTTCCTTACAAAAACAGGTAGAGGTCCAGATTTCGCTTGTGGGCCATAGCTTGCTGATCCCTGGTCCAGAAGGGCAGTGCCTTGGCACGTGTGATTACAGCGAGCATGCTGACTGTTCTGAAAGGAGAGGTGTGATAAGAGAACAGAGAGTAAGGGATCCTAAGTTGTCAAGCCTTCTAGAACTGAGGACAAGCATGAACAAATGCCCAGGCATGAGAGACAGCATGGGAGACATTTAGCATGGCTGCAAGGAAGACTAAAGATGGAAACCGGTGAAGATGAGACTATAGAAGTGTGCAAGGTCAGATTATGGAGCACCCGGTAAGGGGGGCTGAGAAGTTCGGATTTGCAAAGCTGAAGACAACAGGAAGCTCTTCCCAGGTTTAAACACTGGAGTGTCACGGCCACATGTGTGTGTTGGGAAGCTCTCTTCACTGTGGAACGGAGCCAGGGAGAAGTTATCAAACTGGGAGCCACCGGGAAAGCTGAGACCCAGTCCACACAGGGGACAATGGCGGTCTTGAGGGTTGTGGTGGTGGAGGTGATGGGAATTAATGCCTGAAGTTCACAAATAGTTAGGAGGTAGTCCCGGAATAAGCTACAAGCTCAAAAAGTGCTTCTGTGGTTTGAGGAGATGCCTCCTCCCTCGGGTGGAGCCTCACCTTGCTGCCTTTTGTTTTCTGGGAAGAGGAAAGAAAATTTGATGAGGGAAGGGATACAGTCAGAAGGGCAGGAAGTGACCGGGGGAGAGTGAATGGAAGGGTGGGATTAAGAGGCAGCTTGAGCTGAAGTGGACCATCTCTTCCACTTCCTTCCACTTCTCAGTACACAAGAATGTGTACGAGGTTACACTTTCCTGATGGGTTGTGTGGGCTTCGGGAAATGAAATCTCTTGTTTATACACAGTTAAACCTGTGCTGGTGGGGATGAATGACTTCCCTGGGTCTAACACTTCTGATCACTTGGATGGACGTCTTCTCAGTGTGGCAGCCAGCTGTGTGCCCACTGGTTGCTCAAAATTATCAACTGGCCCAATCTGACATCTTGGAATGTCTCGTGGGCAGTAGAACCTTCTTTCTAAGCACCCTCAGAGGGCTTGAGGGAGCACAAGAGAATCAGCTTCATCTCAAAACATGGCAAAGGCCTTTGAAAGGGACAGGTGATTTCAAAAAGTCTAGAAATTTTAAAGGTAGAAACGTTACTCCCAATTTCACTAAGCATTGCATTGGGTTTTATCTTGGTAATCAGTCAGGCAAGAATCACGGACAGAAAAAAGGAAAAAAAAGAAGTCTCTTCACTTGTGGCAAAAAATTGTGTGATGATCACTTTATTTGGGGACAAAAAACAGGTATGGTTGCTAAGGTGGATGTGTGCATAAAGCAGGTTACAAGATTTTTGTTGAAAATCTCACTCACTTCATGCATTTCGTTCAAGTACGGACAGAAGAATAAAGTAAAAGCCAATGTGTGTGTCTCTCAATAGAAAATAATCCAACACGAAGGGTGAAGTGCAGGACAAACCATGCCTGCCCGCCTCTTTCATCCAGCACCTCCCGTTGCGTAGCCATCAGTCCTGAATGTCCAAGTTGACAGAAAAGGGTCGGCACCATCCAGTGAGCCCTGGGCGCACTCGGGATCTTGAAGCGCAGGGTCACGACAACTGCGTGACCTGACATCGCTGTCTACGCAGGCAAAGGGCCAAGTGCTTAACGCCAGCTCCCTCCAGCCCTGCCCGGCATGAATAACTGCCTAATTGTTCTTTCTTTTTTTCCTTAAGAAACAGCTCAAGTGGTGCTATTTTGGGCAGCATGGAGACGCATCCTATCGTAGACGCAATAGGATTGCAAACCAGTTGCAGGCAGAGACAGTTTGCTTTGCTTTGCTTTTTACAAAAGATTTTATTTAATTTATTTTTACAGAGGAGAGGTAATTGAGTCTATTTATTTTTGGAGGAGGTCCTGGGGATCGAACCCAGGACCTCCTGCATGCCGAGCATGCGCTCTGTCACTTGAGCTGTACCCTCCCCTGTGGAGACTGCAGCCTGTACTTCTTTGTATTCTTCACAATGTCATGAATACAGAGGCTCAACAAACGTTTGCTGAGAAACGCACAGTTTGGTTCATGGTCTTCCCATTGCGTTCTCAAAAGGGACTCACACACCAACCCAACCCACTCCTCAGGAGGCTTTTGGTGAGGTACCGCATGATGAAACTGCTTCGAAAAAACTGGAGCTTTTCTGACCCAAACTTAATACTAATTTCAGGCAGATTCCTTGCAATGACTTGCAGCTGTGGCTGTCATTCTGCCACAAGGAACGTGTCAGCAAGACCAAGAATAGTAGCAGTCTGTCATCTCCCTGTGTTTGACGTTCTCATCTAGAATGTTAATTAAGAAGTTGCTCTGCACAGAATGAAAATAAAAGTCAAGAAAAGTAGCAAAGGCAAAAAGTGCAATCGTGCTTGTGTTCAAACGCGGACTTTGTTTTCTTGTGTTGTGCGTGAGCCCCGTTCTGCTCATTTTGGCTGTAGACACGCTGTAACTAGCAAACAAGTAAACAGAGATGCCCACCGAGTGAGAGAAAAATTCAGTAGATACGTGATTTTCGTTTGTTTAAAATGATTAACAAAGTGAGTTACTTAAATAGATTCTGATTTGATTAATCCATTAGTAACTGTGTTTTTTATTCCCCACATTCGTTTGAGTTTTCTAGGTCTTGCATTTCCCAGCAGAGAGGCCGACTCAGTCCTGTCTTCTTGAGCCAGCCCCTCAGGTGACTCCACAAGATCTAAATTTTGTAAATTAACTTTTTAAATGAAAACATGATCAGAAGATTTTAACTGTTAATTAGCAGTGTGAGACACACATACGTACTTTGGCAACCATGTCAGAATTTGAAATCTGAAGGCTATTATTTCTAAGAGTCGTTTAATAAAAATTCATGTTTACTTTAGGGTTTATATCCTGGTTATTGTTTATGTTTGAGGTGAATTCTTTCCAGAATAATAAAGCTCCTGGAGAGTATTTGAAAATGTTTTTATTTATTTATTTATAAACAAACAATGGTCTCATTCATATGATCAGAGCTCTCTCTGCCTGCGGAAGGAGTTACTGTCAGACATAGCAAAGTACGGATGGAATGGAAGTGTGGCCTTTAACCTTTGCTGAAAGCATGCTATTTCAAGTATCTTAAGAATGTGTCAGATAAGGGAAGTGAGTCAACAAGATAAATAGAGAGAGAGAGAGAGAAAGGAAATTATACTGGACCAGAGAAATCAATGAACCAACAGGACTTGTTGATCAACTACTACACACGGATGCTAGGAAGAATAAAAAAATAAAGGCTGAAAAATGGATTACTTATCCTCAACATGTAGATGGAGATATGGGACTAATACAGGGAAATAACAGCAAACAGTTTAGGAGAATCCTGGGTTACATCTTAGGTATGTTAATCCTTATAGAAATGCAGAGGAGACAATGGTCCACGAAGGCCTGAATGGACAGGGGAGGGGTTCGCAGAGGAACGGAATCTGAAGTGGGCTTATTGCCAGAGTCGGACAGGAAGAGAAGAAATGGTGGGTTTTGTTTGTTCGGCAAGGGAACCACCTCCTGAAAAGAAGAGACGTGAGGACCATGTGCCTCTGGAATGTTGAAGTGGATGGTCTGATTTGATGACTGGGTTGTCACTGAGAAGTCAGAATAAATGACACCGGGAGAGAGGATGGAGTCATGGGAAGCAGGCCTTGGCAGTCCTATTTGTTGACTGCTCTACATGCAGAGTAGGAGCATAGTGTTTAGGGAAGATCTGTCTGGCCATGGGCCCCAGAATGGATGGATGAATAGATGCTCTCAGGCTTTGGGGGCAGGACAGGAAGTGGTTGGAGCAGGTACCATCAGAGAAACCAGGAGCAAACCGCCACAGGAATGCAGGGGCGCCATGATGTGGGCCTGGACTAGAGGGGAGGAGGGCTGGCCATTGGGTGGAACAGCTTGTTAAGTGCACTTGGGTCAGATGCTGAGTGCATACGTTTTCTCGTCAATTTTAGTCTAGAAGAGCACGCACACACAGTTTTGTAGATGTCCTCTTCTAATTTCCCACCTCAAAACGACCACTGAGGACTGACGACTCTCTCCTCTGCTGAACCTTGAAGAGTCCAAATCCACTTTGGAATAAATTTCTCCTCTGTAGCCTAAAACGACCCCTTACAGGGCGATGATGGCTGTGGTCCGAGGCCTCCTGCACCTCCCCCAGGTCGGTTCCGGAGTCTAAACCCCTCTCACTCTAGCGGTCTGTATGGCCATGAAGGCCCAGGGCAAGGACAGTAGAAGCTACTTTTATTAACATAAATATAAGCTGTTTTGAAGAGGTCATAGTTCTCTTCTTCTTTTTCTAGTGTTTTCATTACAGACTTATTGAATGTCACTGTTGTCTTAAATATACGGTACTAAAGCTTTATCATTTTGCACTCCTATAAAATAAAATACTTTAGCATCCTCTTCAATATTGGTATATTTATTCATAATAATGCATTTTCTTATGTTAAAAGTCATATTTTAGCACAAATAAAAAGTGTAAGTATTCTTTATAATTTTTAAAACCTCAGTTTACCACCCTGTGATACAATGATTTGACATTCAGGATACAAATCGGATTTATTTACATACCTGGTTTAAACCTGTCATAGCTGGCAAGGATACCCCAAATTATGAGCAGTCCAGGTGGAGGAAGTGTATCTCAAGCTGCTTCTGCTAAATCATGCTTTTATCCATCCCCTCCAATAATTATGTGAAGTTTTAGCTGAAACATGGCTAGTAATTTTCCACCTTCCTTGATGTCAATCAGATGTTCTTTCAACAAATCAGAACTTGTTACATCTTAACATGTTTAACAAATGGGTTTAAAAACTACTGAAACTTATTTTGGGGGGGAAGATTTTTCAGCATGGTAGAAAAAAAGTTTCCAGGTTTCCTAAAAGTGTAAGTTATGAGTTTTTAAGGCAAAACACATTGCTTCTGGCACTAAAACAGTAAAACAATGGAAACCTTTTCAGACATTTGTTTCCACAGTGTTCTCGCTACAGCCAGAGTTCCTTTCGAGAAGCAGGTGGCCCTTTTTTTCTTGTTGTAATGTCACCTTTACACTGAAGGGAACATTTACATTTATGCCTAATAAAAGTTTGTACTGGAAGGAGAAGCTCTGCATTTTTCTTAATAACTTGCTCTCTCACTATTAGAATTGTATGGAATGTTATCTGCATTTAATTTATAGAAACTTTAAAAAACCACTTGCATAGCTGGGGGGATATTAGTTTTATTAAAATTAAATGGTGCAGTCACTTTACAGCACGTCTCAACTGCAACACATCACAGTTCATGGAACTCAGGTAGGTAACTGACTTCCCTCTTCACCTGCCATTGGTGACCTGGGCCACTGGACATATAGACTGAACGAGAAAGCCAGGATTAATTCTTATATCACAGATTATATTTCATGAGTATATTTCATCTCATTTATCTTTTTATATATGATAATATATAAAAACAGAAGTTCAAATATTTTCCCATACCCTAGTGGGTCATCTTCTTTTATACAGACTTAACTTTTTAGGGCAGTTTTAGGTTCATTGGACCATCTTTGTATCCATCCCTGACCATCATTATCTTACATGAATGGGAGCCTCGTAGCAAAAGTATAATAATGATGTCTGATGGCTGTATAATCGGCACCTCCCTAAACCTCACAAGAAAGGCTGATAACAGTGTCATTTAAAGGTTCACAGTCATTTTGAACTTACCTGCCTACAGTAAGACATCCAATTTCCCCTGAAGCCCTGATAAATAATTGCTGGGTCTTCTGGGAACATCTTATCCATATTTATAAAACATCTTTTCAAAAGCTCTCCCCTATGCCCTCCATGCTGGTGTCTGCTACCCAGTCGGTCACCCAAGGGGAACAACGCCACCATCCTTGGTGAAGATGTTGATTCTTTGCCCAAAGCCCTGCATCCTGGGACTCCCTCAAGATGCCAGCACTTGTCATGTGTGTTGGAGGAAAACAAGGCAATAATTCAGTTGAAATGATAACACGATCCAAGTGAAATATCCCCAATTGATATTTATGTTCCTTGAGAATTTGTTCTACTTTTATAATTTTTAATTTCAAAATTATTTCAGCCAAATATTCCTGCCTGTACTATTTGTAATATTGCGGAGTTGGAAACAACCTTTAAATTGCTGCCACATCTTCACTAGTATGAGCTCCACAGAGAACAATAATTTCATTGGCAGAAAATGTAGTGGAAGGAAGAAAATCAGGGAAGACAGAAATGTATTCATCTACTAATAAATTCTTTTTAAAAAAGCAAAAATAATTGATGTTTGTGTAAATAGGCATAAAACTGGCTGAAGATGAACCCTAATTATCAACACAGGAAAAATATAGCATTTGAGAAATAGTCATTTTTTTCAAAAAAGTTACCCAAATACTCATCCTAAGACAAGTTGTTGATTTTCATCACTGCCATTTTGTTTTGAATTTAATTGCTTATGATCAAATTATTTTTAGCCAAATTACCTGAAGGAAACATCCTTTTCCCCAGGTCTGAGTCACTTTCTGTCACTCAAGCTCTAAAGGTACAGTCCTTGGGTCATGGTCATTTTCAAAGCCTTTCATGGAAATTGGTCCTTACTTCAGTCTGCAGCCCCACCCACCAGGAGGCATCAACCAATCACTGCAGCCTATTGGATGCTCTCTCCTCTTCCCTCTGGGAGCTTTTCTCAATTGCCCTCCCTCTTCCTTCAAGACAACTCAGAGGACCTAAAAGTTTGATAGAGTTGCACTGGGTCAGCATTGAAAACCTCTAGGTTGAATAGCATTTTGTAATTTTTTTTAAAACCCTCAATTTAAAATGCATATTACAAAATAACATTCACATCTATTATTAGTTGTTTAATTCTGCCAACACACCTGTAAGGTAGTCAGAGAATTCATTTGACCATTTTACCAATGAGAAAAACAAGGTTTTGGCCAGGAAGGAAACTCCAGTATAATTTAAAAGTCCAATTCCCTCATTTCCCATGGTGCATACAGCATTCCAGACAATTTCATACTTTTTGTTTTTAAACAGAGACATCCCACCTCCTCACTCCCACCCAACCAGCTCTTCCAGGGAAACACAACACATACATAGGTCTCAAGATACACTTTATAAATGTGAGTCTATTGGTATGAGTTGAGATGGATTAGCAGTTCAACCAGTGGAAATAATGAAGTTTCCACTGAACATCAGAAGTTGAAATTTCAAGTGGGAGATGACAATAGCTCTCTTATCCTTAGCATCAAGTCATTTCTCACTTTTGTTTTGGTTTCACAATGTTTGGAATATAATGGTCCACCAGGTGTGGTAAGATGATTCCTATAATGGTCCCCAATGGTCTTTGCTTCCCAGTGTCTATGTCTTTATGCAATTTCCTCCTTTGCATTTAGCCTGGACCTGAGTGGCTAGCTTTGAAAGACTAGAAAATAGCAAAGGTGAGTGGATGTCACTTCTGAGATAAGGTTATAAAAAGCCTCTGGCTTCCATCTTGCTGGCATTCACTTTCTCTGGCTCTTCTCCCTTGCTTGCCCTGGTGAAGCTATAGCCGCCATGCTATGGACTGCCCAATGGAGAGACCTACTTGGCAAGGAACTGAGAGCGGCCTGCAGTCAACAGTCTACAAGGAACTGAATCCTGCTAACAACCAGGTGAGTGAACTTAGAAGGGATCGTCCCCCAGTGGAGCCTTTAGATGGCTACAGCCCTGGCCAACACCTTGGCTGCAGCCTGAGAGAGTCTCAGAGAACCAGTTAAGCTGTGCCAAGATCCTGACCTATAGAAATATGAGACAACCAATGTTAGTTTAAGCCACTAAATTTTGAGATAACTTGTTATGCACCCATTAACTAATACACCAGGCAAGCAATTGCAGAAGGTAATGGATTTTTAACAGCTTCCCTTGCAATCTCCAGATTCTTTTGAATTAGGCAGAGAAGGTGGGCAGAGGAAGCATTAGTACATTTTCCCTGTAAATTTAATAAACCCAACTGCAGAAAATGGTGAATATAACATCCCCAGTGTTGTAACCTGTTCAATAAAACACATTTGAGTGTTCTTCTTGGGTTTGTTACAGTGCAAACAGTAAATACAGACTTTTAAAAAGTGAATTTTATATGAAATGTTTATGGAAGTCATGGAAGATGACACACAGAGTGGAAAGAGACCAGGTCTTAAAAGCAGACTGACTTGTGGAAGCTTGGTTTCCTTATCATAAACTTGGAATAACAATCCTAGCTCACAGATCCCAAATGAGAGAGGCACTCAAGTTCAGTGTCTGGTTACCTGATGCTCTTTAGCTCCCCTTGTGGCAGGTGACAAAGCTGAGGCCCAGAGGGATGAAGTGACTTGAGGTACCCAAGGAAGGATGGGACCTAGGACCCACCTGGAATCCGATATACCCCAAGTTGCCAAGCAACTGAGTGGCAGATTTTAAATTCTGAATTTAGGTCTCTGGCTTCTTCCATATCACACAGTGAGCCCCAACCCATCAACTCTGTGCATCCAGCTCCCAAGAAGAATGCTCCCTGGGACTTCTGTCCAAGCCAATAACTCTAGCGGAGCTTGTAATACACTGAGAACAAAGGCTTACAAAGATAGACGGAAGAAATGTGGCATTCCCTTTAGATAATCCACTTTTAAAATACCATCTTTCTAAACACAGTCTTCCCCTCCACCCTCTATCTTTGATTTTGACATTGATAGAGAAGCTTTCAAGAGAGTGGCATAGCTCAATTAGATGAAGCTACTAATTTGAAAGAACAATACATGATGTGTGGTACGCACACGTGGCGATGGTAACAGCAAATGTCTTCTACCATTTTTCTCCCTGAAACATTTTATCTTGTCTTTTCCTCCATTTATTTATTGTTAAGGACTATAAGGACCTTAAGGGCACCGACTCAATCTTTCATCCTCCATTTGGCGTGTAGCTAACATCCTCTCGGGCATTAAAAGGAAAATCTTTGAGCTAACGAATAACTGGCTGCAGATCCTCCTATAACAAAAGCATCTGGGTAAATATATTCCAAATAAAAGCCATTTATGAATACATAAATGGATGATAAAAATGAAAATACAAAACTGTGCATAATCTCTCGCTCACTTTTTCTCCCTTCGTTTCACTTCACACATCCGCGTCACTGATGTGGGATACTTCTTGACAGCACTACAAATCAAAGGGATTGGACTGAGAGCAAAAAAAGTATTTGCCCAAACTTTATAAGTCTTTATACTCATTAGAGTTTACATCATGTAGTGGAAAATCCACTGCCAAGGAGCGGGAAGACCTGGTTTCCGGTTTGGGCTCTGGCAGTAATTAACCAGCTGGGTCATAAGCAGCATGTGGTTTTTGCAAGGCTCTCTCGTCTCTACCGGATCCAGGGCAAACTCTAAAACTGCTCCGCCTCCCCACCGTCATTATCTTGTCTGACTCAAGTTCCTCTCTCACCTGCACCATTGAAATAGCCTCCCAGCTAGTCTGCTGGCTTCACTCTCACCCCCTCCAGGCCATCCCTTCCCACACAGCTGTCAGAATGTACTTGCAGAAGTGAATCAAGGCATGTCACTCTCTTCTGAAGATTCCCCTGCCGTCCCACCGCCCACCTTTCCCATCTCATCTGGGGCTGGTCCCCCATCTGTCCGTGGCCCACCTGACAGTCTGGTCCTTGGTCAGTCCTTAGGCCAAGCTCTTCCTTATTCCAGAGCATTTGCTTTTCTTCTTACCTCTGTCTAGAAGACACTTTGCCCAGCTCTTCTCCCAAGTCACCCAAAGTTGGTATGTAATAAATATTAGTTGAAGTAAATGAATAAACGAACCCAAATCCTAATTTGCTCCTTGTCATTCTTCAGTGTAAATATCGGGTCCCAAGAGAAGCTTATCCTAATCATTCGAGCTCAAGAAGCAACTCCTTCTCATTGTTCTCACGTGTCCATCTTAATTTTCTTTTTAGCACTTACCACAATCGTGATGATTTTTTCTTTTATTGCCGTTTGCCTGATGTGTACCTTTTCCGTCAGAATTTAAGCTCCCTGAGGGCAGGGACCACTTCTGTCTTTTCAGTATTGTATTCTCTGCGCTCAGCCAGGCACGACGCCCAGCACAAAATTGGTTTGTAATAAACATGTGGTGAATCAAATGAATAAATGAATGACGTCAACTTCTACCATATGTATCCCTTACCTGAAGTCCCTCCAAGGCTGTCCACAGCCTATCAGAGAAATACTAGACTCTCTGCATGACCCAGAGCTGTCACCTTAGTGAGGCTCCTCCTCTCCCCTCTAGCATTAAGAAATTCCTTGCATTTTCAATTAAGCCATATTTGTTTTCTTTAATTGAAGTATAGTCAGTTTACAGTGTTATGTCCGTTTCGGTGTACAGCACCATGTTTCAGCCATATATATTCTTCTCATTATAGTTCGTACAAGATATTGAATATAGTTCCCTGTGCTATGCAGTAGAAAATTGTTGTTTATCTCTTTTACATATAGTAGTTAGTATCTGCAAATCTCAGACTCCCAATTTATCCCTCCCCACCCTGTATCCCCCTGGTAACAGAAAGTCAATAAGGCAATGAAGATACTGAATGACACAATAGCACAGTTAAACTTAATGGATATTTTCCGGATATTACACCCCCAAAAAACAGAATCTACATTCTTAGCTTCCGTCTTTTGCACACAAAGTGTTTGCCAGGAATGGCAGTCATGACCTCTCCTGCGCATAATCCTCTTGGCTGACTTCTGTTTGTTTTTCAAAATTCAGTTTGAGTGCCCCTTCCTCTGGGAAGCCCTCTTTGATTACTTTCTCCTCCCTGTCTCTCCTTCCCGGCACCTTTTGATCACCCACGCTTCCTTCTGTTGTAGCACATGTCACACTCGAGTGGGATGTTTTCCTGACTGGGGGGTTTGTTTCTCAAGGGCCAGGATTGTTTCTTCTTACTCTTGTCTCTTTGTTGCCCATGACATAGTAAGTACTCAATAAAAGCTTATGAATAGACATTAGTGGGTGGCTGACTCACCCCTTCTGCCTGGTATAAGGGTATAAGAGGTACCATTACTACAGGGTGCAGTCATGCTCAGCTAAGTCAAGTGCCCCTGAGTGCTAAACAAAACCATCCTGACACCGTGGCTTAAATTCATATTTCAAGCTGCCAAAGCTTCTGACTTCGCAAACCCGTATCACTCGAGGTCATCCTCTCCAGGAAGGCTGCAGATAGCCAGGGCTATAAGGCTGTCTTGGTTTCGTCCTTGCAGTGCAAATGTAAGCCCCAACTTGCATACAGAGTTGTCTGCTTTTGACCGTGGCACTGGCCACTTAGATGGCATAAGGGCATGACGCGGTCAAGTCGAAGTCTGAGTATCATATGAGTCTTGGGACTTTAAAAGCCGTCAGGCAAATGAAGAGATGAAGGGTCCTCCGCGCCTTGTTTGGCAAAGGTGGCTAGTGGCCAGCTTGTATCTGAGTCCCCCGGGGCTCAGCCGTCGCTGGGGGCCTGAGCATGTCTACCTCGAGTCCAGCCAGAGTGAACTCGGTTGGAGTCTCTTTCTTTCTTTGTCTAATTCTTGGTGTTCCCTTTCTTTCTCCCACCTTGTAAAGTGAGGGAAGACTCAAGGTGATCTGAGGTAGAGCCAAATTTACCCTAGGAAAAATATTCAAAATAATAAAAATAGCACCTTGTATTTGTCTACCCGTCTAATGTTCTCTTATGGTAGGATGTCGTCATTCACGGAAAACAGCCGTCAGCATGATGGAAAATTTGAAACTATTTGGAAATGAAAACCTTCTTGTAAGGCAATGTTTCTCAAAATCTATCCAAAAACCACCTGGGATTTTGTTTGTTTGTTTGTTTGAAATGCAAGTGCCCAGACCCCTGAAGGACAGACAGAGGCGGAGCCCCCACTGGGTGCAGCCTAGGAATCTGTACTTTTCATGAGCGTCCAGGGTGAGTCTTCGGCACACTTAAGTTCGAGAAGCCACAGGGAAGGCACGTGACTGTCATTCAAGGCCAGCAAGGCTGTGGAAGTAACATCAGGACATGCGCCCCTGGGAACATGTAACCAGAGGATTTGGGCAGAATTGAACAGGTAGGTCATTTTAGAGGGAAAGAATGAAAGAAACCAGATTCTGAATTGAAAGCTGATATTTATATGGTAGAAACGAGGCACTGACTACAAAGGGTGGCCTGTTTTTCCCAGTGTAGCGACCGGGTGTGGGGACCCAGTTACCATCATCAAAGGGCTGTTCCATGCGTCACCAAATAAAACGTCGCTCCGGGACCACAATCGCCTATTATTAGAAATGCAATAGTCATATCTTATTTTAAAACCTGTTTTTAATCTATTGCCACCTGTAAAGCTAGACTAAACAGATCAAATGTTAAGGCTAGCTAAAAATACTCGGAGCAGAAACATAATTAGGGCTCTAATTGGATTATCATTTAGGAGGGAATGGTAGACAGCTTGAAGAGATAAGCCTCTATCAACGGCATTAAATTCTCAGTGTTTATTAGATTGATGGGACAAAGCCGTGTGTTTTTTGGACACCACAGAAGTTATGTTGAACAGGTTTCAAAGCCCGAATAAAGATTGCAATTTATTTTCGTTTAAAGAAATAGTCTAAGTGTAGTGATTTCAAAAGACTAAACAATGGGTTGTTTGGAGGTTTTGGGCTCATGAGAAAACTTAGCTCTAGGTCTTATGCCTCTGGATTTTCAGATACTGCTGGGGGAGAAAACCCAGAGCAATTTTGATTCCGTTTTTCAAGGTTATCACATTTGTGCCACGTGCTATTGGGACAGTGTGAAATCTCTGCATTTGATTACGTATCATCGAAGCTACTCTGTGCAGAAGACAAAGAGAAAATATTTTCAGATAGAGTCAACACTTCATTATTTTTGTTCTAACAAGGACACCTAGTAGTGTTTTGTGTTTTTTTTTTTTTTTAGATATGCTCTTTGGTATTTATATATTAAATGATCATAGTAAAGCAGTCATGAAAAAAATGCACTCAAAATTAACAATTCAAAATAATGGAAATACTGGAGTTTCAGTGTAGAAACTCATCTTAAAATGAGAAGAGAAATGTTGGAGCCTCTCTCTCTGGTTTCCTTTTTCTAATATTTCACTCTGGAAATGAAGTCTTAGGCAGATGAAAACAGCTAGCTTAAGGAGAATGCTATTTTCTGTCTCCTTACATCACTTGCCTGACTCACAGTTTCCTTGAGATTGGAAAAGGTTATTCGATATTTTAGCTGAAAAGATGGGAGGCATTTAAGGGAGGCTCAGCTCCAATAGTCGGCAAGTCCAACTGGTGAGCTTGTTGGCCACGGTGGCGTCTGAGCTTTTGTGCCAGGAATGTGTTCGCTCTGGAACTGGTGAGTCTACCAAGTTTCTTATCTCAAAAATGTGTCTCAGATACCTCATGCCTTCCTCACCCACAAACCAGCTCGTTTCTCATAAACTCATAAAGGTCACTACTGTTCTTCCAACAGAACCTTGAGTGGTATCTCAAGAGCCAAGACTATTCTTCCCCATCATCCCCATATATAATCACCCCTAAGTAGATTTACCACTTTTTTCCCTCCAAATACATCTCAAATTCTTCTCCTCTCTGTCTTCAGTGACGTCATCACGTCTTGTCTGACTAGAGCATTAGTCTACGTAGGTACCCTGATACCTACTCTTCCCATTCTCCGATACATTTCACACATAGCAGCCAGAGTGATCATAACTGTAAGTCATATCACTCCCCTGCTCAAAGCCTTTAGTGACTTCCCATTGCATTTAGAATGAAACTCTAAATCCTCAACAGTGCCTACAAAATTCAGCATTCCCTGGACAGTGCCCATGTGTCCAGCAGGGTTGCCTGCCACTCTCCCTTGCCTCATGCCCTCTAGAATTCTTTCTTCTTTTTAAGAGGTCATGATCTTTTCTCCCTCACTGTTTCCTAGCCAAGTGGTCCATCCCCTCCCCCAACACAACTTACGGCTCCAACATCATTTCCCCAGAGAGGACGTCTCTGATTCCCTCTCCCATCTAATTTGAATCCCCTCTCTACTTACGTGATGGATTTAATCTCCACCACTCCATGGGTCCACAAGGGTAGGGACCATGTATATTTTGCTCACCGCCATGTTCCCAACCTTGCATAGTTCAGGAAAATGTTGTAGAAGAAAGGAATAATTGAGAGAACAATTTCCTTTGGTATCTTAACGTAAAAACTTAAAATGCCCAGAGAAATAGCAGCAAGTGGATTTCCAGTTATTCTAGCTCTGGCTCCAGTTTTCCATAGAAAGGCTGCAGCACAGCAGGCGTCACGCCAGGGCCCGAAGTTCTTCCCCCCGCCAACCGCATCGGCATGAGCTCCCAGGACCAATGACACTTCTTTTCCCTGGGAAATGCTAACGTTTGTTTTTTAACCAGTGCCAGAACAGATATTTTCTCCTGGTGAACGGCATTTTCATTAGCCAAGTTGTTTCCACATCCTTTGAAGTATTCCATCAGACTCTTCAAAAAGAACAAGGCTCCTTGAGAGAAGCAAGCACCTTGACATCGGTCTGGGCAACAATTTTCTGGATATGACACCAAAAGCACAATCGACAAGAGCAAAATTCAACAAGTGGGACTACATCAAACTACACAGCGCTGTGCCACAAAAGAAACAACCCGCAAAATGAAAAGGCAGCCTGCAGAATGGGAGAAAATATTTGCACATCATATATCTGATAAAGGATTAATGTCCAAAATATATGAAGAGCTCATGCCACTCAATGAAAATACAGACTATCCAATTAAACAATGGGCAGAGAAACTGAATCGTCAAAGAAGGTATCCAAATGGCCGACAGGCACATGAAAAGATGCTTGATGTCACTAATCATCAGGGAAATGCAAATCGAAACCACAGTGAGACATGACCTCACACCTGTTACAATGGTTATCATCAAGGAGGCAAGTGATAACAAATATTGGCAAGAGTGTGGAGAAAAGGGAACCCTTGTGCATCGTTGGTAGGGATGTAAACTGGTGCAACCACTATGGAAAACAGCATGGAGATTCCTCACAAAATTACAAGTAGAACTACCATATGATCCAGCAATCCCACTTCTGGGTATATATCCAAAGGCAATGAAAATAGGATATTGAAAAGATAGATGCACCCCCATGTTTACTGCAGCATTATTCACAATAACCGAGGTATAGAAACAACCTAAGTGTCTGTGTCTGTCAATGATGAATGGATAAAGAAGATAGACACATATATACAGTGGAATATTATTCAGCCATGAGAAAGAAGAAAATCTTGCCATTTGTGACAACATGGAGGGCATTATGCTAATGAGATAAGTCAGACAGAGAAAGACAAAAGAGAATAATTTCACTTATATGTGGAATTTTAAAAAGTGAAAGTCATAGAAACAGAGAGTTGGGGGAGAATTAGGGAGGTGTTTGTCAAAGGATATAAACTTGCACTTAGAAGATGAATACACCCTGGAGATCTAATGTACCACGTTGTTATTATAGACAACAATACTGTATTATATACTTCAAAGTTGCTAAGAGACTAGAATGTAAATGTTCCCATCACAAAATGAAATGATAATTACGTGATGTGATGTAGGTGTAAGCTAACTCTATGGTGGTAATCATACGGCAAATATATAAATATGTCAAGTCAACATGTGGAAGCCTTAAATTTACTTAACATTATATGTCAATTATGTCTTTAAAAAAGTCAGACAAAAAGAACAGGGAAATTGAAGGACAGATGTTGAAGAGCTGCTGATATTCAGCCGGGAATTATCCACCAGCCACCTGGGTAGTCTTGTCAGGTTCCCTGTGCTTGGTTAATCCTGGCTTTTCCACTTGCACTCCATTTCCCCTCTACATTCCTGCCCTTCAAATGGGTGCAAGAGTTAAGAGAGAGTTACTTTTCTGAGCCTTTGAGGATATGGAACTTACAGGGGTAGCTGAGGGTATTAACATGAAATATAAGAAGCATTAGGTTAACAGATTGAGCTGAGTCTTCAGGGATAGAGATCTGAACTCACAGACCTTGTCTGAGAGCAACGATACCCAGCCTGACTGTCAGGCTTACATGAAATAATAAGAATGTGATGTTTGCCAGCTAATCATTTGCATTAATTACCCTGATACGGGCACTATTCTGATGCAAATGTTCAATAATCTTTCTTCCCTCCCTCCCTTCCTCCTTCCTTCCTTCCTTCCTTCCTTCTAAATTAAAGTTTTCAGAAAGTGTTTGAGAGAACACATTCAATCAGATAATAGTGTTAAGAATTCTGTCAAATAAAAGACTTGGGAGATCTTAAGCCAGACTCTGAAAATGGATGTCCTTTGTGCCAAAAGATCCTCGGTAAACTTGCTTGGTATTGGTTCAGTTTCTAAACTGAGTTAGCACAACTGAAAAAATTTGAGATGAATTATGAGAACTTTTTTTTTTTACCCTTGTCTTAGTTTAGTTTCTTAAACAGGAACTAAATTATTTAAACCAAAGGTGGGTTGCCGATGTCATTTGGCCCAAACAGTGACTCTGAAATTGAAACTACAAATTTGAGTGCCATGAATACGCAGTCATATTCATTGTATCTCTGAATGGTGAAGACGTTACCTGAACAAGGGTGATTATCTGCTAACCCTTAGATAATTTACCAATGACAAGAGGTTAGAGGAATCTCATTCAGGCAGCCAATGGGCATGTACTGCCTTCATGGTATTAAATAGGGCTTTATGAGTGTTTCCGTCCCAAAGACACTTCGGTTAATTCCTTACAATGTGGTATTCTAATCACGAAAGGACTTTCTATTGAAACGACATAGTTCTTTCTGTATTCAGGCTCATATACTCATCATTTTCATGGCAAAGACAAAGACAGCAATTACCAATGAGACATAAAGAGCTGAAAACAATGGGTCTTTTGAGGTTTTTGAATACATTAACAAGAATGGTATTGTGCATGTGTGGTCGCTATTATGATTATAGGTAAGCTAATACATTAAGAACTTAGTTCCTTTTTTGTTTTTTTTCAGATTATTTCAAAGCTTGTTACATTTATAAATATATCAACTGATGTGGTCATAAATGATGGAAACAAAATATTCTCTTCATAATCTATTCTGTAACTTTGAGCAGCAACGTGGTGGAAAAAAAAAAACCTGAACAATGGAAAAGAGAGGCCGAATCCTGGCTGAATTCAGTGCCAGTTGCTTTATGGCTGTGATCTCTTTCCTGTGAAAAGTGTGCAAAAGGGGGAATTCCACAGATTAAATAACAGTGTCACTGCCCATTCTAATGCATTTAGTAGCTGAATATGAAAAGGGAGTGAGCAGAGGTAGAGTAACCATCCACTTCAATCCACGTCAACGATCTACTCTCCAGCAGAGACAGGCTTATAATTTCAATTTCACAAAATACTGCTGGAATTCTGGGGCCCAGGACCCCTTCTCTGAGACCGAGTTTAGTGCATCTTTATTAAACTCCTCTCTCAGTTTCCTCTTTAATCACTGTTAGGATGAGCAGCAAGTCGTTTTCACCCAGATTCCTTTTTTGAAGCCTCAGTTCTCACTTTAGCAAACTTGTATCCCAAGTTGAGGGTCCGCACCTACACAGTCTTGTGGAACTGCCCAGAGGAGGCTGGTGCCCGCAACGGACAAGATGCAAGTGGGGAGGATTGGCAACTACATCAAAAAGGATACAAAATAGTCTCCGCCCGCAAGTCAGAATGGGAAACAATGGAGGGAAGGAAGATCATTCAGCTGAACAGGAGCCATTTTGAGCATCTCTAATCAATTCAGGGACACCTCATCTCCACCTCCCCGCCCCGCCCCCTCCATCATCTGTCTGCATTTGTGTAGCTCTGAGAGCAGCATTAAGAAGACTTTGACAAGGGTGTCATTTTAATCTGAATGTCTCAAAAGTGATTGGGAAGGAGAAAAGTTCTCTTTTGCCTTCAACTCCAAAATAAAATGATCTGAAGAGGAAAAAAAAAAGTTTCCCCAAGAGATCTACCTCTGATGTCAAGTTTTATAGGACTGCCCTGATAGTGGGGATCATTCGGGGGTAGAAGGGAGGGTGTGACATTTGTCATCAGTCCTTAAGGAAAGGATTAGTCAGGCTGGCCCCACAGAGGCTGGTTTCTCCCCACTTAGAAGGACTTTAAGGAGAAAGAACTTAGAATCTGTAATCAGAAGTCTGAAGTCAGGCTCTGTGCCGTGTTATCCACGTGAACTTGCACATCTCTTTACCATCTTGGAGCCTGTTTTTCTTATTTGTAAAGAAGAGATCATGCCTGAGTCAGGGTAATGTGAATATTGAATGAGGTGATGTATGTGACAATGCTTCCTACAGAACTTGACTTACGTGGGTGAATAACGATGTTTGAAATGAATGAAGACACAGAGTGTAAAGCCCGCAATAATGAAGACTTAACCTTGTGCTACGCTAGGGTGCAAGGTGAGTCCTAGAAGGGGTAACGTGCCTTGAGCCATTCACCCCATACAGAGCCCAAATGTACATGTACATTTCTTAAGCCAGGTCAGCCTTGATCATGATGGGGAGGGAAGCCTTGGAATCAGGACCGTCACGCACGCTCCCTCTTGGCGTGCTTCCCGCTCTGAGGTCTCCCACTCCAGGAGCAGTGACCTCCCACAGGATTTGCTTGCAGATGACCATCCTCAATCATCAATATTTTTGAAACCAGGCCGACCTGTTTCTTCTCCCAAGAGCTCTTGCTGTTTGCATTTGCTTGCTACATCTCTTCTGCTACATTTACAGATCCTCTTAATCCTTCTGTCTCTCCTATTGCAATATACTTGTTAAAGAAATTAGGGGATCTGTTCTGTAGAATTTCCTGCATTCTGGATTTGCTATTTGCATCCCCGTGTTTCAAAATTTTCCTTTATCTCGTATGTTTTCTGTCTAGTGGAAGGTAGACCCCCAGAGGTTTATTAGATTCAGGTTGGATGTTTGGTTAAGAATATCTCACAGATTATGTGGTGCGCTGTCTCCTGTCTCCTCAAGAGGCATCTGTTCTGTGGTTGTTTGTCTTTTTGGTGACATTGATATTGATCGGTGGGTTGGAGCCTGGTCAGCCTGATTTATTGTTTATAAAGTTGGTCTAATGGCTTTAGCAGCCACTGGTCAGTGCTGCAAGATTCACTATTTCAAGAGGGTTTGCAAAATACTAATTTTATAATGTTTTAATATTTCTTGAAATATTCTCTGTGAATTAAGTCAATAACTCAATACAGAGATTCATTTCTTAAATTTGATTTTGTTTTAGGGACCGCTTTTAAAATTTAATTTTGCTTTATAATTTTGTAATATATACATATATATGAATTACAGACTTGTTACTAATTTTATTTATCTTTAGAAGTTCTTCAGATTTTAAAGATACTTACACTTTGTGATGTAAGTTGCAAATATTTTCTTTTATTGCCATTGCTTTTTTTCACTTTGATTTGGTGTTTTTGTCATACAAAAGCTTTTAAAAAGGTAATCCAATTTATCTATCGTTTTCCCTTATTGCCTCTGGATGTTGAGTGGTAGTTTGCAAAGTTTTTCCTCATTCCAGGTTAAGGGTAATTCCTTTATGTTTTCTTCTAGAATTTATATACATGGGGTTACATTTAGATCTTTGATGGATTTTAAATTAATCCTGGTATATGGCAGAAGGCATGAATCCAATTTTATCCTTTCTTTTTTTTTTTAACATTTGTGATTGATTTATAATCATTTTACAGTGTTGTGTCAAATTCCAGTGTAGAGCACAATTTTTCATTTATACATGAACATATATATATTCACTGTCACATTTTTTTCTCTGTGACAATTTTATCCTTTCTAATCCAATTACCTTAGCACTACTCGATAAGAAATCCGCTTTTTCTTCACAGATTTGAGATGCCACCTCTACCATATACTAAACTCCTACTTGCATGGCATTTATTCCTGAATTATCATATTTTGTTCTATTTGTCTGTTTCTTCACATGCTAATATCATGTTCTTTCGATTACAGTCTTCATATTGTATTAGTGTTTGGTAGAGTTACATCCCCTCATTGTTCTTTTTTATGGTTTCCTGTTACTATCATTGCTTCTTTATCCTTTCAAGTAAATTTTATAATTCATTTTACTTAGCTTCGGAAAAAATGTACTGTTTTTAAATTGAGAGAATATTAAGTTTATAAATTCGCCTAAGGAAAATTGACGTCTTTATGAGGCTGAATTTATCCAAAACACATGCTCTGTCTTTTAATTTGTTCAACTCTCCTTGTTTCTCTTTCAATAGTGTTTTAAAATTTTCACTTTATGAGTCTTGTATTAGCCTGCTTGGCCTTTGCTGACCTTCTCAAATCTCTGGCTTGATGTTTCTCATCATTTTAGAAATTCTAGACCATTATCTCTTAAAATATTACTTCTACCCCATTCTCCTTCTCCTGTACTCCTGAAATTCCAATTATATGAATGTCAGACCCTTTTTATAATGTCCCACATGTTTTTCTAGATCTTTTATTTTCCACATAGTTCAGTCTGGATACTTTTTATTGGCTTGTCTTGCAATTCGCTGATCCTCTCTTCTGCTGCGTGTAAGTTGTTTTAGACCCATTCAGTTACCTAATTCAGTTACGTAATTTTTAAAAATTTTTTAGTTCAAGAATATTTATTCTCTTTTATAGATTTCACTTCTTTATTAGGTTCTCCATTTTTAAAATCAATTTTCATCGCATTTAACTCTTCTAAGTAAACATATCACTCATAGCTATAAGGTCCTTGTCTGCTAATTCCAGTATTTGGATCAGCTGTGAGACAGTTTCTGTTGTTAGCTCTTTCTTCACATCTTCAGTCATCTGGTTTTGTGATTTTGTTATTTAATGTTGGACATTAATAAAAATTTTACAGTTTCCAGATGATGTTGTCTTCCGCCAGAGAGACTTCAGCCCGCCCTCTGCCCAGCAGATAGTGTCTTAATCCAAGGATCCACTGAGATCATTAGAGGCTGGGCTGCAGCTTTAGTAAAACTGTTTATCTCTGAGATGTTTCCTCCTAAGGAGTAACCCTTTTGTTTCCCTGTTATTTTCTATTGCTGGAGTAACAAATTACTACAAACTTAGTGGCTTGAAACAACACAATTTGCTGCCTTACAGTTGTGTCTGGCAGAAGTCTGACATAGGTTTACTGGGCTGAGATCAAAGTATGGGCAGGGTTGCCATCCTTTCAGGAAGCTCTAAGGGAGAATCCATCTCCAAGCATTTTCTAGATTCCAGAGGCCACGTGCATTCCTTGGCTCGTGGCCTCTTCTTCCATCTGCATGGCCAGCAGTGCAGCAGCCTCCAATCTATTTCTCTACTTCTGTAGAAACATTGCCTTTTTCTGCCCTATCTCCTATGAGGCCCCTCCTGATTAGACTGGGCCCACCAGATAATCCATGATAATCTCCTTATCTCAAAATTCTTAACCACTTCTGCCAAGTCCCTTTTGACATATAAGGTGACTTTACATGCAAATGTTCAGGGATTAGGGTTTGGGGATCTTTGGAAGCCACTATTCTGCCTACCGAAAGTCCAACAAGTAAGGCTTTCCAAGTTTAACAAACGAAAATACAGATTGCTTGGTTAAATTTGAATTTCAGATGAACAAAAAATAATTTTTAATTTTAAGTATGTTCTAGTTATTATAAGGATCATACTTATAATATAAAATTATTTATTGTTAATCTGAGATTCCACATGAACTGGGCCTTGCCCTGTATCTTCTCTGGCAAGTCTACCCCCAGCGCCCATAGTAAGAGTCTGAGATCCCCTCTTCTAAGGTCTACACCTTGTCTCCTCAGTGTGGCGAGATTGCCCGTAACTCAAAATGCTTTTCAGAAATTTCTTGCTTAGCTCCTTAAACTCCCAGAATCAGGTAAAAGTCTTGAAGGCAAAACCATCCACATGCCAAGCTTAGTTCCCTGACCCATTCTTCTCGCCAGGATCTTAGCCTAAAAGTGTCTAATTGTGACATTTCATCCCCTGTGCCTGCCACAGTCTCTGTTGGTTTCTCTTTTTCTGCAGTGCCTCTGCCAGGGGAGAGTTCAGGTTCCTTTCCTGGACCCCAAATCAGCAACTGTTTTAGGGGAAAAGTCGATGGCAACTCTCAGCTCACTTTCTACTGTCCGACCTCTTTTCAGAACCTTGAAGCCTCTAGTCTTGGTTGTTTCAATAGCCCCCTGATGCACTTAAATCGAGGTTTTGTAATTTACCAGGCGGGAGTATTGTTTAGCTGCAAACCGCTTCATCAAACTAGGGCATCTGATAACAAACCCGGTGCTTTCCCAGGACTGTTTATCACAGCAGTAGAAGCGGTTGGTGGACAACAGCTGCACAGGTGGAAAGAGTGGAGGTGGCGTGGTGACATCAGAATGCAGAAAGTGTGGTTGGCCAGGCTTGGTAGTTGGCTGGACCTCAGGGACCTTGGCAGTGATGTTTGGCCTGGGGCTGAGCCAAGCAGGGCCCGCTGAACAATGGGAAGTTGGCAGCAGTCACCTCCTGCACACGCAGCTGCCCTCCTAGGTAATGTCAGTGAAACCCAGGGAGAGGCTGTCCATAACTCCAGGCCTCGGCCTGGAACTCTGTCCTGGGCACAGCCCTTTAAAGGAGCCGAGTTGTAATATCATGACTTGTAAGCTTTTTCCTGCCTTTAATTGCCCTCCTCTATCAGCAAGCACGCTGTCACTGCTTCTCCAGTGATTGTGGTAATCTTGCTCCTGGACTTGAATCAGACACCAGCACAGCCAGTTGTGGGGATGGACGGGGTTGGGTAGCCAAGGTCAAAGGCAGGAGGTCTCCAGTCTGGGCCTTCTCCTCTTCCTTCCTCTTCCTCATCTAGGGCATTTTGGCTGCTGCTTACTTTGCACCAATGACATAATTTCTGGTACTGGGCACCAGGCCTCCATCCACCATGTCTCAAGGAGCCATAATTTCTCCCTCTCCATTAGCAAAACTTCTCCAAAGATTCTGAAATAACTTGCCCTGATCAGGAAAGGCAAGCAAATCAACAAATGGGACTTTACCTCATTCTGGGATGTTTCTACTGTGTGGAGCTTAGAAAAAACCTGAACTCAAAGCTTGAAACACCGACCATTCAAGTGGCCTTCCCAGGTGAGCGTGGCTTTCTGGCTATTTACCATCTTTTCCCCTATCCTGAAATTTCAAAGTGTTATTACCTATTTATAATGGGATGTTCCAAGTAAAGTCAAAATTTTAATCAATAAAATATTTTAAAAAGGAGTAAGGAGATCACACATTTCCCAGGTGAGATGAATATCCTGGGATAATACTGAGCTGATATCATGGGTTAGAGAAACATAAAATGTCCTTTTAAAAATTATTTTCATACCTGAAGACTAAATGAAATATATCCTGGGTGGCATCTGAAACAGAAAAAAAAAAAAAAAACCCAACGGGTGAAACTAAGGAAATTTGAATAAGAAAATGAATTTTAGTTAAAAATAATATATCCGTTTCCAGTCATTAGTTTGACACATATACCGTCCTAAGGTAAGATGTTAAGAAGAGGGGAAACTGGGTGCAGGGTCTGTGGGAACTTTCTACAGTGTCTTCACAACTTTTCAGAAGATCTAAAATTATCCTGAAATAAAAGGTTTATTTTTAAAAATGATTTCATATACAAAGAAGGTGCTGAAAAGCAAAGGGGTGTGGGACAATAAAAGGTTACACTTATGACTCAAGTTAGAAAATAGAATAGAAGTATTAATATTCCATGCAGGTTTACAGAAATGATGTCAGCAAATCATGTTTATCTAGAAATAGTCATAATGGAGAGCATGTCTAGTGATGAGAGCAGTGCTACGGAGCCCAGCATCCCCAAGTTCTCGCTCACTTACAAATAACCCTGAGGAGTTATTTGTAACTTTCTATGAATGAAAACCTATGTCTTTCCCAGTTTTTAAAGAGCTATGAGTGGGGAGCCAAAACTTACTCTTGGCCCCTATTCTTTCATTCTCCTAAAATTAACCTATTGGAATGAACGCTTCTACTCAGCTGTTTGGAATGGGAAATCTATCTCTAAAAGTAACCATTTTAGTCTAAGTTTTTTGAAATGAGGCATTTGATTTTTTTTTAACCGTTTTTATAAAAAACGTCAAACATACACACCAAAGTGTGTAGAACAGTATAATGACCCCCTGTTCCCATGACCCGGTTTTATCAGTAGTCGAGACTCACTAAGCTGGTTTCAACTATCCCCTCTACCCTCTCATTTTTTTCCCTAGAATAATATAAAGCAACTCCCAGATATCAGAGTCATTTGCTTTTTAAATATACCAAGATTTTAGGCATTCTTCTGTAAACATCTATGGAGCATCTACTTTGAGGCCACTATTTTAGGAGGTGAATGTAGAGATGAGTTAGAGATGGATCTCGTTCACAAGGAAGAGCTTAGTTTAATAAGAAAGCTAAGACATAAACAGTAATCACCACAGTGCACTGTATAGAGGGATAAATGCTCTGACAGAGACCCAGGCAGCGAGCTGCAGGAGTTCAGAGTAGGGGTGGGGAACGTCAGCTGGGAGCGCTGAGAGCCAACTTTGTAGTAGATGCTGCATCGGACTTAGACCACAAATGAGGACCAGATTTAGATGTGCAGCAGGATGAGGGGTGCGGAAGAGCTGTCCGCTGTCCCCCGCTGTGCCCACCACCCTCTCCTTCAGATACACATGCAGTGCAGGGGCATCTCTTAAAAAAAATGGATCCACCACAGTGGGCCAAATATTAGAGGCAACTTCAGCCGAATGTGATAAAAAGAGAAGCTGAAGAAAGTTAAGTTTTCTTCGAACCTGACAGAATGGGGACTCTGAAAGAAATTAAATCATTATTAAAAAATCAAGATATTTCTAGTTCTTTCCCCTCGTGTTTGAGAGATACACCCGCTGTGAGTATTTGAAGATGTTGGCGTGAGAGTAGATAATTATAGAATTAAGTTTGGGTTTGGAGGCAGCAGAATGTCAAAGAACAAAGAGCATGGTGACAGAGCGAACCTTGGAAACGAGCAAAGCCTCTTCTTCAGCATCTTGGTGTTGAGTGTAAAGGAAAAGGAGGGATGAGGAAGGAGGAAATGACTGCTCAGAACTACTTGGTTTTTCTCAGCGAAGTGGAGGCAAAATAATATGCCAACCACGGGAGTCCAACCGGACTGGAAGCAAAGGATTTAGCCAGCGATGGTGACTGCAGTGGCGCTCTCTACACCCCTCCAGGTTCTTCCCTATCATTTCCAGCCAACTAGCAATGAGTCGAGACCACGTGACCCCATGGTTTGTGACCATAAACCACTTGTGTTGTTTCCATGATGAGGCACCGGAAAGCTGGGGTAGCACCTTCATTCAACCCTCTCTCCCCCTGCCACAGCCACCCTGGGAGCCCCGTGGCAAGATGGTAGCATCACAAGATGGGGAAGGCTGGATCCCAAGTCATCGTATGGAGGAGAGCCAGCCAATAGACTGTGGCCGTGACAGAATGGAAGGGTGGACATCTGCTCTGACATCTTGAAGTTTATTCGCTAGTGCAACACAGCAGAGCTTATCCTCAGTGTCCCGCTGTAGCCAGGCTCACCTGGGAAGCACCTGTGGTTTCCTCTAACAGATGTCTGCTGGATCCCAGTAATTAGACAAAACTCTAAGAACAGACACCGTGTCTCACACACCCCTCCGAGGAACTAACCTCGCGTTTTCACTGCATGTGAAAATAGATCAAAGAAAGCCTCAGCGTTTGACCTTTTGGAATTCTCATGCTTCATAAAGAAAAAGGAAGAAATCTCAGACGCTTTAGTTGGAAAAATAAAGTGGTGGTCTAAAGAGATAACTCTGGGGAGAGCGTTTAAATTTTCAGAGTCATCATATTCACTGCGTTCAGTAACAGCCAGACGATTGTGTAGTGTAAGTTCTCATGGGCAAAGCTTTGGTTTAAGTATCAGATCAGGGGCCAGGACGCTTACGCGGAGACCCCGCTGCTTGAGAAATGATACTTAGTTCTCAGTTGTTCCCCCAAATATTTTGATCAGCTATACAGTTTCAAAGCAACTGTAGATGTGAGTCCTGGCTATGGTACAGTCTTGGGGAATGTTTCAAAAACAACAAAATCATTATCAAATCGAGACATTTTAGAGGTGATCCACCGGTATCATAAACCTTTGTACTTAGGGGGGAAAAAAGGCAGCTCCCGCCAACAGCGCTGACGTTAGGTCAGTAGGTTTCCCGTCTTGAATGCCTGCAAAACTCAGGGAACAGAACACGGAGGAGACGTAAGTGGTAGCGTAAGAAACATGATAGAAATAGAATTGCGTGATGCTTTCACAGACACAGCAGTTCTGTACTTCAAAGAGTGAACTAGAATAAACCTAGTTTCTTCTTATAGAAGATAATAATTTTAATTAACATTTGTGTAGCATTTTGTAATAAGATGCATTTTGTGCCATTTATTTCTTACAACAAATGTCTGGCGTAGGTAATGTTATTAGTTCTATTTACAGTAAAGCAAACAACAGGCTACAGACACTGTTCAGTTTCCATTACAGGAACTTTGGCAGAAATTTGGCATCAGAGTAGGTGTTCCACGGAGCCCCTCCTGCTGCTTGAGCAAAATCTGGGTAGAAACATGGGATGGTGGGCTGGACCAGAGGGAGCCCCTCTCCCCTCTTCCCTATGGGCTGTCTTGTCCGTCCAGTCTGTTCGGGGGGATTCTTGCAGTTTGGTGGCCCAAGGCCAGGGAGCAAGTGACACCTACCCCTGGATGAATGAACCATATTGCTTCTTGGAGGCACCCAGTGTTACTTGTGTTTTTTGGGGTGAAGATCCAAAGACAGAAGAGAAGTTTGCTTATGCTGCAAGCTGAAACTGGTCAAAGGTAAGCTTTAAATGTGTTCGGACACCTTGTGGAAGATTTAGGCAGTTGTGTACCTTCTAAGAGGTGGAATCTTAAAACTACCCTTGAGGCCCCCTGGCCCTTTGTCCTAGGAGAAGACCCGGAGTAGGCTCCTCCATGAGGCAACTGGGACTTAGGGCGAAAGTCTGAGTAGTGACGAGCAGACGCGTGTTGGTTAGCAGGTGTGTGCACGTCTTTTAGCAGACTTACGTCCCTTGCACAGATAGAAACGTTCCTAAGTTTGGGTTCACGGTACAGACTAGCCGGTTTGTTGCTCTGAGCACCTGCTGCTCTGTGGCTGGTGCTCACAGTCTTACGGCTTCTTCATTTGCAGAAGATGACTCTGAACACTTGGCTTTACACCTGGCAGTCTCCCAGGTAAAGAGAGGTAGGGGGCGGAAATCTGGATTGAGCATTTTCCTCTAGTGGAGGGAAAAATTCTTTGTAGGGAAAAAAACTCCTCTAAATACAAATTCTACCAATGTAGTTAATTTAGATTAATTTTTTATCCCCACTACTGACTTATGAGTTGGATGCTGTGTCCAAGTTGTTAAAAGTAACAGTCTCAGTTTCCTCATCCTTAAAATAGGGATAACAATAGTTCTACCTCACCTGCTGCTTTAAGAGTTAAGGGATCCCGAGTTTGCGACACACAGCAAGGGCTTGATAAATATTTGCTACTGTCCCAATACCACCATTCCGTCAAAGGCACTTTTACAGGGACACACAGCAGTGTGCAAATGTTCCCTACTTCACTTATACTATGAAAATGTAGTTATGGTCACGTCACCTATATTGGAAATTGACTCTTTCAAAGCTCTCAGCTTACATACAGAAAACACTTTTCTGCTCTAAAAAAATTCTAATCACTCCATAATCTTTATCATCATAAGTCTTTAAATTTTTTTAAAAATTTATTATTATTTTTTAATGGAGGTACTGGGGGTGGAACCCAGGACCTCGGGTATTTAAAGCCCATTGAGCTATACGTCCACATCCCCCCAGCATCGTAAGTCTTTATCATCAAAAATCGTAATTTTTTCCCCCAATACCTGAATTACATGGATATTATCTGACAGTAACACAGGGCCCCTGCCTTGAGGGAGCTGTTAAGAATTAGCAGACAATGCCCCCAAATCGATGTATATGCTCACATAGGCACATATTTGCAATTTTCATCATGTGCAGTAGACACATGTCAGGCATTTTTAAGGGCTGGTCTGCATGTTTCATCTGAAAGAGCAAAATGGGCCCCCGCCAGAGCCAGGGGACGCTTGCAGCTCGCGGGGGGCCCGAGGGCCTGGAGCTGCGTGTCCTCTTGCTGGCTTCCCCACCAGCCTCCTGCATGGCTTTGGCCAAGCTCCACGGGGCGTGGAGCCCAAAGCTTGCCCACAGCATAGCATGGCTCGCCTGGCAGGAAAGCGGGTGTTGCAAATTGGCGCGCTACTTCAAAAGAACTGGAGAACAAAAGCAGATGTGAGCTCTGACATACGCTCTGGGAGCTGGGGGAGGCCAGCAGGCTCTAGAAGGGGAGGCACTCGCTTTGTTTTAAGCCAGCCAAGTATCCAGCTATTGAAGGAGGCAGTTTGCTCAAGTGATGCTTTTATAAGTGAACCAGACTTTACATACTGGATTCTTTCCTCCCAGATGTTTTGATTTGCTTCGGGGGTGTCTTGAGAAATATATATTTCTTTCTCTTTGGCATTCTTAGGCGTCTCCTCTTTGTTTCTCTGTCTCACCAAATAGAAATCCATCGGTGAGAACCGAAGTCTCTTTCTACTTGAAGATGTAGAAGGGCCTTGTAGTAATCCTTTCTAAAAAGGAGCACCAGGAACCCGAGGACAAAATATCACTTGTAACACCTGGTAATACCTTCCTCTTCTGCCAGTAATGTCGAGAGGTTTTGCAGCCGTGCGAAGAATTGATGAGGTCCACTCAATTCCTTTTCCTTGTCAGACCTGAGCGACACTGAAGGCACAGCTTTTTGGAACCTCTGAGTGTTTAGGATGCTGAGGGCGAGAACATGTGAGCTCCCACCATGAAGGGGCGTCTGCAGCCTGGGAGGGGAAGGAAGGCAGAGAACCACAGCAGCATCGTGGCACCCTGCCTGCCAGCGGAAGAAGCTGGCAGCTCTCCTGAGAAATGCAAACGGCGTTCCTCCAATTAGTTAGCTATCATCTTGGAAGCCTTTGTTGAGGAGCCTGTGGTTTGGGGAAGCAGTTGAAGCCCCACAAAGTGATTAAGTCTCTGGTTTTGAAGACCTGTGAAAGCTCATCAGGGAAGGAGGGCAGATGAGAGAAAAACAGGGCAAGGGAAAGCAGGATATGTGTCATAATGTAGGGTGACTGGTGACATTTATACTAAAGGGTTTAAGAAAGGAGAGGCGCATCCTCTTGTCAGCATCCTTCGGAGAATTTTTCCTTCCACTTTTCTGCTTCCTCCTCAGTCTCCCAGGCAAACCAAGCCAGCCCTTCCATGCAAGTGCTCCTTGGGGCTCTGCTGGGCCCGTTTCCTACTCATTCACACGCTACCCCTAGGCAACCCCCAGTGCTCCCGTGGTGCCAGTAACTACCTGCAGATTCCTCCTACCAGAGCCTCAAGTCAGACCCTTCTCTTGAGCCTCATGCTATACCTCTAACTGCCCGCTGGGCTTCTCTACCCCAGTCATTCCAGAAACATCCAACTCAACATGGTCAAGACAACTCACTGCTTTTGCCCAGTCGTGCCCTGAAAGCCCACCCTTCGTTCTCTATGTCACATCTTTGTGAGCAGCGTGGTCACCCACACCACACTCACCCTGAGTGAGTCTCTCACAAACCCATCCCCTCCTCTCCATTCCCATCACCATGACTTTAGTTCAGACTCCATTCATGTCCCACCTGGATTGCGACCTGAAAACCCCATCTCCCGTCTCATCTCCTTTAAATCAGTTCTTCACAGCGTTATCGTGGTACTAATTAACACAAGATGAAACATACTGTGTAACGGGGTTTCGCTCTGGTCTTGGAACTTTGTCTGGAGTCCCATTACTGAGAAACCACAGGCCACTCTGAAGAACCAGGCACTCCCTTCCAGGGCTCACTGACAAGTGGCCAAATTAGCCATAGATCAATCACTCCCACCACGGCTTCCAACGTAGGTCCGCGGAAGACTGGAGCTCATTAAGTTATTAGGGACGAGGGGGTCATTGAGGCCTGGGGCGAAGGGAGAGAATGTGTTGGCTTTTCTCCTCTCTTTCTCACAGGCACACTGTCCCTGGAGCCAAGGATCACAGGACATAAGAGAATTTTTCATGGAGAGTGGAGGTGCCTGCAAAGAAGGTTACTGGAGACTCACTGTCCAGCCTTGATGCTCACTGGATGACATTAAGCTGGAGCCAGTGACCCAGAGCTGAGCACAGGAGAGTTCTCGGGAGAGCTGAACTTGCCTCCTCTGGAGTTCGTGACACGTGTGAGGATAGGGGCAGGAGCCTGCCTTTCTCCTGGAGTCGTCCGGAGACAACTCACACGGGGGACAAGAAGAACCAGTGGATCAGCCTGAGCTCCCAGCAAGGACACACACATCTTCACGGGAAAGGCGTGCCAGGAGGGAAACCGGGCTACTGCCATCTTCGAGGTAGTAAAGGACCAGGGGCTTTACTTTTGGAGACAGAGGCTGGGGAGGTATCACAAGAGGAGACGTCTGGAAGACATCACCCATGTCAGAGAAGGACACAGTACAGAGATCTTTCAGAGTCTCCCCAGAATGAAAATGAATTCACAAATAACCTTTTCCCCTTTTCCTTTAATCCTTCCATCCTCAGACCCCATCTTGGAGGAGCCAGTAACAGGAATGATAGAGCGAACGCCTACCGCAGTTTCCAAGATGCGTTTCAGGATTGAGCTGAGGGAACAGAAGCAGTTAGGGATTGAACGTGAGGTTGGTGTTTGTATTTAGACACTGCTGCACTTTTTGATATCTGTAAATGAGTCCATTGTCAAAGCAAGACTGTTCTTCTAGCTAAACGTGCCGGGAAGCCTACAGGATCTTCTAGAGATGTTGTCAAAGACTGAGGACGAAAGATCTGGCAAAACACATTAAAAAGCAGCACTGGGAGAAAAACAAAGTCATGTCTCACGTTCCAAAGTCAAAAATAACATGTCACTCCTTTGCTCAAAATCCCTTAGTGGCTTCCAAACATAACTCTTGGCGCATAATAAGCATAAATGTTTTTTTAAAAAATAAATGAATGAGCACATCCATATTAGAAAGAAAAGCAAGCCTACTCTTACCCACATATTTCTGACCTACAAAAAATAAAGACATGGGGAAGGCAGAGATTCTGCTTTGTTATTAAACACATTTTTACAATGTTAGGTAGACTATGAATTGACTATTTCTTGTTCTTCCTGGCTCTGCCCCGCTTGCCCCCAATATAATGTCTATATCTGTTTCTGTATCTATGGCTACATCTAAATCCATTTTCTTATCCATGTTGTATCTTATGTCATCAATGAAAAGAGAATGAGAGATGTTCTTTGCTACAGCCTTCATTAGTTTGAGTGCTCATGGAACGTTTTACCATATTCAACTCAGTAACCAATGAAGATAAAGAAATGGGACAGACTTTGTTAGATATTGATATCTGCATAGTTATCCATAGCTGTAGAGATTTATAGATACAGATATTTCTTTTCCTACATGACACCCCATACATGACCCAACCCTTTGTCTCAGCCCATTTCACCTTTGCTACTTAGAGTCCTCTTGAAATGTGGCTGCAACCAATCCCTGGGGACCCTCTGTGGCCACCATACTGAACCTGGTGGTAATTGTGCAGCTAGCATCGTTAGCTATCTTCAGGATCCCCACCCAAAGCACAGGGAGACTTCCTAGAAAATCCTTTTCACTTTTAATAAAGCCTAGCTCCCAAGATTTGATTCTAAGTCATATTCTGGTAATCAAAAAAAAATAAATAAACATTGAATGTTTCTTTCTCTTTGCATTCCTGTATCAACAGCCCTGCAGATGGTATTTTGGGCTGACTTGATAGAAAGTCTTAGAAATGCAAAAGGGGAAATAATTTCTTCTGTTAAATTACCTTGATACAAATTTGAGCCATGAACTGGATCAGGCGCTGTGCTTGTATGTGGAAATAAAAAGATGAAAGAGATATGGCCCCAGGGTGCAAAATGTTCCTTCTGATGGGGATTTATGTAAATGAATAAATATAACACAGAATGAAAAATGCGGAGATAGACTCAACGCTCAAACTCTCCCCAGCTCCTCAGTTTCTCCTTTCTCTGCCTTCATTCTGTGATGCACTGAACACTGGCTAGGCAATGGCAGTCCCAAAGCTCAGACACCTCATTTGGGCTCAGTTGTTTAGCAGTTTATCTGGAAAGGCTAAGAGAACACATCTTGGACTCTAACACGTTGGAAAGCAGTCTCCTCATGGCGCTCAAGGTGAGGAGCTGGGTGGAGTGGCAAGAAATGATTCTTTTACTAATGGGAGAGTTTCAAAGAGATACTGAAACTCTGTTGCCATGTAACATTTTGAAAAACTGAGTTAAATGTGAATCCAAATCTATACCTCCAAAAGTCAACAATAACTACAGATTTAATAGCTTTTGTAATAAAATTGATCTGGAAAGTTGGTAGAAACTAATACTAAAACATTAGTTCACAGTTTTAAGCAGGAGAGAATGGTACCATCTCCACTAAATGTGATTGACCAAAATGAATTTCTAATTTCTTATGTAATTTTTACCAAGCGATGTGTTGCTGCAACGATAATGATTCAAATAAAAATGGAAATGTCCCATCAACTCGAAAATCTTCGCCAATCAAGTACTAAATCAGAATCTCACACAACTACAGATACTTTCCCCTGCAAATAAGTAACTTGAGGACTATTTTTGCTGTGGGGTTTGTGAAGCCAGGATCATTTGTGTGAATCAAGTAACTCCTTTTACAGTTACCTTTTACAGTGACTCCTTTGTTTTTCAGATGCTCTGCTACCCCAAAATCATATTTGACCTTGTGGTTTCCTTTAAAATGGTCCACAGGAATTAAATATGTTAATGGCTTTACTTGGTTCTAAATATTAGCATAATCATGTGACATCTTAATGCATCCAGTTATAATGCACCCGTATTTGGTACAAGCTTTAAACAAAAGGAAAGTAGCTCTTCAGCAATGCACGGTGGGAATGAGGGCTTGTTTTATAAGTTCATTTCCGATACTTTTATAAGGTTAATGATGCTGCTTTGATAATGGATCTTGAAGATCTTTCCACAGTACAAATCCTTCCAGGCATGATTTTACTGTGTGTAGAGAGAACTGTTAGCCATAAAAATCAGGAATCTTTTAATCGAGCATGTACACGTTATTCCAAATGATCTAAATATGAGTTTAGTAAAGAGTTGAATTAGATGGCCTGGAATTAATGTCTAAACCTATTCTAAATTTTAAAACTGATGACGAGAGATCAGAATCTCAGCTGTCAGCAGAAATCTGTGGGTTGGGGCAAAAGAAAGCCTGTGGCCCCAGCCATGGTTGGACTTAAGAGCTCTCCCTACGGACCTGCTCTATATGAGGAAACAAAACAAAATACAAAACCAAAACCTCTTCCTTGGAGAGTGTAAAACACATGGAGCGGAAGTCCGTAAGCAGAGCACAGATCCCCCAAATTCATGCCTATTTTATCTTAACCTCCTCCTTCTAAATGTTCTATTCTTACAACATTTTGGTTCTGTTTTTGTGTATGTTTTAATTTATATACTATTTCATACGTTAAGTAATTTCTGAAAAAACAAATATACAGGTATTGGAGAGGTTCAGATATTTTACCAGGAGAGTGAACAATCTCTGTAATGCAACATTAAGGTACTTCCGTGTGTCCCCTCCACCAAGAAGTTGCTTTCATCTTCGAATGACACAGTGACGAGCAATGAACTTAGGGACACGTGGGATAAAGCTCACTACGTTCTAATGACGTGTGTGATTCGGTCTCCAGAAGCTGCTTCATCTTGTAGTTGTGCTTCTGGAATCTGGTTAGATGTAATGTCTATTACATTCAAATGGACATAGTATCTTCGACTGTGATGAAAAACACCTTTTTAAAAAGATATTCTTAGCGGGTGGGTAAAGCTCAGCAGTAAGAGCGCATGCCTAGCATGCATGAGGTCCGGAGTTCAATCCCCAGTACCTCCATTAAATAAATAAACAAACCTAAAAAGATATTCTTCCAGAAATTAGCATATTCCCTTGCTACTTCAATGTGCTAAACATTTAATAAAAGTTTCCTTAATGTCCACAACCATGTAAATTCACACAGATATGTTTTGCTATTTTCAATCTTGAATTTATTTCCCCCCCTCAACTTGTTTCTTGTTTTACTGGAATGTTTAATGAGTGGGAAGAGGGAAAAAAAATAGAAAATAGAGAAAGAGAAAAATAGAAGCTTTTAAATATCAAAAGTGAAACTGAGATTATTTTTAGGCAAATAATAGTAGAATCTGCTACCATAATAATCCTCTGCTTGGGGTAACGCTTTTCTTCCAAGGAACTTAAAACACTTTATAGACAACTTAAAATCACATGGTGAATCCACAATCAAAACTAAAAACAGAAGTTACCCCCTGCTCTATTTTTATTGATAACTGCCTTTGAGACTTATTCCTGAGGTCAGGGTTTAATTACTCATCTGAGAAATGAGAGGGGACATTTTAATGGGACGAGGGAAAAATAAAAAGGAGAGAAATAGAACAGGAGAAAAATTGAAAGCAAGCATCATGGGTTATTTTCCAGTTAACTTTATTTCCTTCTGTCACTTGCCACCTCTACAAAATTTAATTGGTCTCCATCAGGTGGTGTCCAGATCCCAGTCTGGTGATTACCTTCTGTTCCTATCAGTTTCAATTGTCTCTTTTTTAAGCTGCTGGCGCTGCCACTTGGTGGAATTGCATTTCTTCCAGGGATGAACTATATGCTGAGAAATACGTTTTGTGTGCTCACGCTATAGACTAAACATTCCACTGCATGTGCTTGAGACTTTCTCATAAATAGTCTTCAAACGTACTTATTCTACAAGGTGTGCATGAGCATCTTTCTAGTGGGGAGGGGAGGATATAGCTCAGTGGTAGAGTGCATGCTTGGCATGCACAAGGTCCTGGGTTCAATCCCCAGTACCTACATTTAAAAAAAATTAAAAATTAATAAATAAGTAAAAAATTAAAAACCTAATTACTTACCCCCCCCCAAATTTACAAATTGGGGAGTATATCTCAGTGGTAGAGTGCATGCTTAACATGCATGAGGTCCTGGGTTCAATCCCCAGTGCCTCCATTTTTAAAAAAAAATTTTAAAAAGAGAGATACATGAAGTTAAGTGCCACTAGGAGGCCAGGTAGTATGAACACCAAGAGCTGACCACTGGGTCAGGCAACGTGAGGGTCACTGGTGACCTTGTTGAGGATTTGGTGGGGGAAGGGGCCAAAAGCCTGTTGGAAATGGGTTCAAGAGAAGCTGAGATGTTAGACCAGCCAGTACAGTCAAAAGCTTGTGTTGAGAAGGGAGGAGAGATTTGGGGCAGTGGCCGGCGGGGTAGTGACGGGCACCGCAGCATACTTATTTGCTGATGGAAAGGATCTAATAGGAAAAGAAAATTGACAATGCCGGCAAGATAAGAGCATGATCATTCTAGAAACCGCTTCAAGATATCACCCAAGTCTTCATTTTTAATTTAAAATGGGATAATAATACTTGCCTAACAGTTTTGTTATGAAGATTAAATTAAACAATATATGTGAAGTACTTCAAAAGATGTTTAAAATTATACACATATACAATAATTGCTGAAAATTATAAGGAGCCACATATGTATGTATATATTCACACACAGACACTTTGAGCTGAACTCAAGTTTCCAGGGCTCCGGAGAAGATGAGATATGGTGCAGCTTTGTGGATACTGCCCTTCATCCGTGGAAAGAGAAGCAGTTGTGGCAAAGAAAAGTGGTCAGAGGCTTGCTAGCTCTTTGGTTTCGGGCATGACATTTAACCCGTCCAAGTCTCAGTTTCCTGGCCTATAAAATGCATATTAAAATTCCTGCCTTAAAGGATTAATATAAGGAATCGAAAGGGTTTATATCAAAGTTCCAACACGTAGTAGACATTTAACATGTTTTTTCTGAACTACAGAAGCCAAGCCCCTACCCCCACATCAGTCGCTCCATCTTACAGATTTTTAAATTGTCAGTCAACGTTTTTCAAAGGTGCTTTTCTGAACCTCTGTAATTAAAAAGATTTCAAACCAGCAATAATTTAAAGAAGCTCTTCATTATGTCTCTGAAAAATGGGGCAAAATCTTGGTGGTCTGAGCATCATAGCTATATAATAACCTAGCGCAGTCCCAATACTGACAAAATAAGCCGATCGGCCTCTGTATGGGCCATGAGACAATGTCGCTCCTTATGAAGCACAGCTGTGTGCTTAACGAGAGGGCCAACATCAGTCTCTGCTACTGAAGATATTTAGTAGCAATTTTTGCTATGGAGGAACTGTTGCCCCAAGTCCCATGCCCTAGGGAGCAATTACTCTGTGTAAGTTATGGCCAATAGATCTGTCAGCTGAGCAAAAGGATGACTTTGAGTGTTTTTGGAGGCCACCACACGTGTAGGTCAGTTACAGGAATGTCAATAACCCAGACCGAGGACGATGGGAAGGAGTCTAGGCAGGAAGCGTCTCTTGAAACCACAAGGATGGCGTCCTCCTCTAACGTTTACATTATAAAAGGTCAAGGACAGTCAGCCAGCGCGTCCACAATTAGATCATCTTAGGAAAATAGTCAACCATTTTGTTTTTTAAAACTGACTCCAGAGAAGAAAGCCACGACCAGTAGTGCAATGGTGGCTGAGGCTGGGTTCTTAAGCAAAGTAATTTTTCTGGCTTCTTGAACTTTGATGATCTTCCTTTCCTTTAAGATACTTTTAAAAAGTCCGTACAGCACACCAGTGATCAGTTAGCATCAACTTTTATATGATGAGATGGTTATACATGGATTCTAATTTTTTGTTTGTTTTTTTAAAGCAAATTCTTTCTTTTCTTTATTTTGGGGAGGGGTGTAATTAGGCTTGTTTGCTTGTTTGTTTGTTTTAACAGAGGTATTGGGGACTGAATCCAAGACCTTGTGCATGCTAACAAAAGACAGTATCTCCTTTGGAGCAAAAGGAAGGCATGCTTACTGCCTATTATAAAACAACTGGGTTCCTTATGCTCAGGGCTCCACCCCTATAATGTAGATCTCTGTGTGTGCGGGTGCTGTCCTGTCCTTCTTTGTGTCTCTATGGGGGCTCTGAGTCTTGGGGGAATAGCACAAGGAAATACTGATACCCTTACTATTGCTACTGTGTGAGTAACGAAGTCCTCTGTCTCTGATTTAGGCATCTCATGTCTTCTGCTAGCATCCATGAGGCTGCCAGAGGCTAACTTCCTAGCTTGCAAGAAGGGTGAAATGTCAGCCCCTTTCCAGTTTTGGTAGTCATTGATGTGCCTTGGAAAGCCTCTGTGTGTGTACTTGTGTGTGTTTGTGTGTCTGTGTGAGACCTTCCATGTAAATGAGGTGGTTTAGAACTTCTAGAAACTAGCAAAATGACTAAAATTTTTTAAATGGCTCCCTCCACCACTGTTAACGTTTTAAAGCTGGTTACTAGGTTATAGATTCTTCACAGGAGACAACTATGCCTTCATTTCTGAAGTCAGAGCTCTAACAGTGCCTGACACAGAGAAGGTATTCAATAAATATCTGTGGAACCAAAGTCAAATAAAGCATGCCCCTGTAGACTGCCTTTTTATTGCACAGTCTCTTGATTATCATTTGATAAATTTCATTGCATAATTATTAGGCTTTGGCATTATACAGGGGTGTTACTAATATTTTGAGTATTAAATAACAAAATTTTGCACTTTACTATAATTTTATGAAGAGCTACAGTTTTTCTTGAAAGGCTGATTATCAAGCTGTGCTGTGTTTCCTAACGTGTTTTGATTATCCAGCCTCATGGAGTAGAGCAGAGTTGGCAAGTTAAGATATTTTACTTCTCTCTGAGGTTCCCCTGCCTACAAAATAAAAACAGTTGGGCAAAATGAGGTTTAAAATCATTTTCCACCTAAAGACTCCGTGATTCTAAGGGACTGATCTCCTATTTTTCTCCCGTGAATCTAAAGAATATTAATATTCACTCAAAAGTCATTCTCTTTTTAACTCACATTGTCTGGGATTCACTTTCTCTCTTTAGGAAGGCACACCTGTCTTTGCTGGGGATGGAAAAATAAAAACAAAAAATTAATCCACCAGGAGGGGGAAGTCGTGCCAATCCCAGGCCTGATGGTTATCTAAACATCTGAGGCTGGCGTTCTCTCTCATGGTTATTCCAGACATTTCATCCTGGGGCTGTGGGGGCAGGGGACGTCAGGTGCTCTTTGGGTCTGGGGCCGGGATGGAGTTCAAAGCTGGAACTGAAGATAGGGAACCCTCCTTACAAAGTTCCCATTAACATCCTTGGAATAGAGCACTCAAGAATTACTTTAAAAGACTATTAAAAATATTGCTGTGAATGAAAATTCAGTTTAATGGTTGAAGCGTGGGGCTTGGAGTCAGGCAGATCTCATGTCTCGCCTGGGAATTAAGCCTGTGCCCCAGGGCTGAGTGAGGATAGAAATGATCATCTCAGTCGTGGCCCCAGCGCCGTGACTGCCCTGGGGAAAGGGTTCAGAAATCTTAATTACAGCTGTTGCTGTTCCACTTATTATTTGTCTGCCAGGTAGGCACACCAGAAAGAAATGCGTCTGCCCTCTCAGTGGCACAGGGTAGAGTGCAAATGTGGTTGAGTGTGGGGTTCAGTGAGGGGCTGGAGCGAAAGGAGAAATAACAGTTGTGAATAGATCTTCTGTTCAAGAAGGTCCTGACGAAGGTAATGTCTCTGCACCTGGAGGTCCTGAGGATTTTTTTCTGTGCCTTTATTTTTGTTACATGTGCTTGGGAGGCAATAATTCTCATAAAGATGAATCACTCCACAGGTGTTTTGAATCAGAAAATAATGAAGAGCAGGACCTGGGTTCCGGCCTCAGAATTCCCTGCCGCCCACCCAAGGGTCTTTCATAAACGGTCTCTTAACTAGGGAACGGTGACACTCATTCCGTTAGAACTGAATGTTTCTTTTCTTTGAAAAGTGCATTGTACCTTTTCTGGCTGAAATCTAACTTGAATGTGCTGCCGGACATTTTCTGCCACAAACTGTGATGCAGAAACCTGCCAGTGGTCCTGCGGTTCTGTGGAGGAGGATGGAGATGCCTGGTCCGGGAAGGGCGGCATCAGCTGCACCTTGACTTGTGAACCTTCGATTTGAAGAGGTTAACAATATTCTACATTCATGAATTCTTTGTAACTTGTGACCCACAGGAGAGAAAAGGAATGTGAACATCTGCATGTGTGCATGTACACACGTGTGTGTATGTGTGTGTGTGGGGGGGGGGGGTTGCTGTGCGTGTGCACCTGCACGCAGAAGCCTGTAAGAAGGCTACAGAAGAGGAAAGCTGAGGGGGAAATGTCACCGAGGCTTGATGTCAAGAGAAATCCTGAGTCAATGTTGTTCTAGGCAGTACACACAAATTTCAGCTCAGAAACTGGCAAGTTGGTTCTATTTTTCAGATGAGCAAAGTGCATACTTTCAGAATGATGGAAGACTGTTTCAACATGAATTTTAATAGGTCTTTTTGATTGATGACAAAATACCAGGCTCGACCAGACTGAGCTGAGCCACCATCATGGGATCTGGGGCGAACACTTTCTCAAGGGACCTGGTGAGCCAGACTGCACTTTGCGGAAGAGATGATTTTTTATGTATGTATGTATCTATGTATCTATCTATGTACCTATTGATTGATTGATGTGACCTCAACCAGGGATCTACGGGATTCTCTGCCCAATTTCAGTGCAGATTATCTGGACAAACTTCACTACTCCTCTCTGAAAGACACAGCACAGCCCCAGCCAGCCCTCACAGTGCAAGAGATAAATATTCAGCATCGCCAAGCCTGAGTCAGGAGCCAGCAGCTCAGGTTTCAAATTGACTTAGGCAACTGACAGCTCCCTCTGCCTTCATTTTCCTGTCTGTGAGACAGTTTTGCTCACCCCACTAAATTTAAGAAGATGTTGAGAGAGTAAGTTCTACCACGTGGGCGAGTCCATATGAGCTCCTTCCAAGGATGACAACGGTTGGGGGCCGCTTTCAGGGTGGCAGCCCAGCCCAAAACACACTCCTCGGAGAACTACCTCTCCCACCCAGAGCGCTGGGCCCCAGCAGCTAGCTCATCTGACGTGCCTCTGAGCCCCTGGCCAGAGTTCCTGGAACCAAGGGTGGACGAGGTGCGCCAGTGTCCAGTAAACTGAACCTCTTAGTGTCTCTCTGTGTCTCAGAAATCTGGAGGGGGGACATAGAACCTGGCTCAGTTGGTTGGGAGCCCTGAGATGAGGAGTGATGAAGAACTGGTCCAGAGAAGCAGGAAAAGCCATCTGCAAAGGGACAGAACTAATGCAGAAAAGCAGAGGAGCAGAGATGAGCCCCTACTGGTCCCAGAGAAGACGCTGGGTCCGGACTCAGCTCCAGTCCCACATTCCAGGACTCCATGCACCCTGGCTCGTCTCCCTGACCTTGGTCTCCAAGCGATAATCTCACCTCCTTCCAACAAATTTCACTTTTTAGCATATGCTAGAGGGAGTGCATCTCTATTACTTGAAATCAAATGATTCCTAAGCTTGAAATCATATAATCCGAGTTGCTTGTTGCAGAAAAGCTAGCAATGTCATTGACACATAAGGATTCTCCACCAGACTTTTTATAAGACTAGCAGATTTCTTACAAATCCCCTTAGAAAGCAAAACAACCACCACCACGACAAAAGCACACTAGCTTCCTGCTTGTTTCTACGCATCTTTGTCTATTCAGGTTGAATCTATTTGCTTAACCCTAACACACAACCGAGCAGAATTCTAAACAGGAGCCCAGAACTCAGCCATGAGTAGAGTTTTTAATTTTATTAGTGCATTGAAAGATGACCCATCTCAAACCACTCCACAGCCAAGCTGGGTTTTGACTCCGGTCCACACCCAGGTGGAATCTGGCTCCACTCACCGGCCGTGGCTGCCCCATGTCAGCGGGTGAAACATGGATGCCGTTCACAACACTGATGGCCAACCCCAAATATGCTTTCAAGGGCAGCAAATGGGCCAGAAGAATGTGGGACTGAGACCAGACACTGTCCACCACCACCGTCCAGCCGTCACTGGAGGTGTGAGAAGCCAAGTTGCTTCTGTTCACAAGGAATTTGGGTGAATCATGACCATTTCTGTCAGCCTGAGGTTGAAAATGAAACCTGTCTTCAACCATCAAGATTGGCTCCATGAGAGGCTGGTTACGGTGGGAAGCAAAGCACAGCATTTACTCATAAGTAGTCCCAGACCTGTAGGTGGAAAGCTTTCCTTTCTGGTCCCGGGTTCATCACATCATCAAAGAATCTCTCTCTTTCCCCCTCTCTCTCTCTCCTTCATAGAAGAAGGGCCAGTGCACTGTCTTAAAAAGATGACTAGATGAAAAGCTAAAACACTGCTCCTAACCCCAGCTGTGTGTCCTTGAAAAAATTATTGGCTTCTCTGAATCTCAATTTCCTTATCTTTATTTTTTAGTTTTTCTGCCTAGCTTTATGGAGAGTCAATTAACACACAACACTGGGTAAGCTGAACGTGTTACACTGCGATATGATTATCACCATGGCGTTAGCAGACACCTCCATCCTATCACATAATTACCATTTCTTTTTTTTTTTAATGGGTATTTGACCACATTACCTCCAAGTTTCCTTCCAGGAAGATGAGTGGCTCTTTTCCTTAGAGTAGAAACTCTTTGGAGCAGGGATTGTATTTTCAACTCCTGTGGGCCCCTCCCCCTCCCCAGTGGATTTTTTTCCCAAACAGGGCAAGTATACTCAGGAGCACGCAGTCACCTCTTGGAGATCCAGATGTTTTGGCTCTACGTGTGACTTTCCTGACCCAGACATTTCGTGTTGATCTGGTTAGATCAGTGGTGAGAACGCAGGGTCACACCATCCATCTCTAGGCCTCATGATTCTAGGAAGCCGTATTTATTTATTTACTTTGCAAGGATAGCCCAAGATGAGGTGGGAATAAACCCAAATGGTCCGTAGGTCCTTTAGCTGGCCAAACATTTCTGCTGGCCCTGACTGAAGGTTTCTTTCCCTTGGCCAGATGTGACCATGCCTAGCCATCCAGAGAGCAGGCTGCACTCTGATTTGTGCCCTGCTCTTTCCCGAGGGATTGCTTGTCCCATTAGACATCTCAGCAGTCTAGTTCAGGCCACAGATCTGGACTCCTGGATTTTTCTTCTTGATGCTAATTTTGTCCTTGCAACTCAAGGACACCACCACCCATCCTCTTCCTTTTGTTTATTTTCAGCCGTAGAGTTTGCCAGTATGACAGTGAAGTGTGGACATAGTCATGTATTCTTTACTTCTAAAGAACTGGATTAAAAATAAAGTGAGCCATTGCTTTCTCCCACAGAGCTGAGAACCTTTTGTTCAATGGTCATTATTAAGCTCTCACTCTGTGCCAGGCATTGTTTCCCCTTAGAAGTCAACTTGATATTTTTTTCTAATCCCATCATTGATTTGAAATACGTATTTTGAAATCGATGCTGAAATTGACAGATCTTTTTAAACATCATTTTAATGGTGTTTTTAGATGGCTTTTCTGCTTCCCCTTGTCACAATCCTTACCTTTTCTGCTCCAAATGATGCAGAAGTAGCATTCTGTGTTATACTAAGGAGAGAGCCGGCACCCAAGCAGGACACGATATGGTAGACCAGGGGAGCATTCAGTAAATGTGATTGTTGAAGCAGAGATGAATGGCAGGGCTTACAGCAACAGAGCTACTTGAAGCTCCTTTAGAAAGAAGAGCTAGAACTTCTTATCCGCCCTTCATTTTAGCAACCAGACTTCCCCTCATGGCTCCTAAAACCAACCCAAGCTCCTTCCCGCTCCATAACTCATCAGTGACTAATCACAGTATAAACGTTCCATTCTAGCTGTAAGTAACCTTGGAGATGCCAAAACTCAGCAAGGCACTAAACCACATGGAACATCAGTATCAGAGCCAACAGCAGAGCTCAGGTCTTCTAACTACCAGCACTGCCTTCTGTAATAGCACGACTCAGGGATTCACCTGAAGACAGGCTCCAAAAAGACTCATTTATCATTTTCTGGCAAAGAAGAAGTCTAAGAAAACAGACCCTTCCACTCTTGCTTTCTCCTCCCATGTGAACCAGGGCCCCTGTGACCTGAAGGAGCTACTTCTTAAGTGTGTCAGGAGGTTCTGATCACACTTCAACCCTGATACGACAGTGGCAGATGGTCAGTGAGCCTCCTTCAGCCATCATGATACCCGAATTATCATGTGATGATGGAACCCACTGTGATTTCTGTGGCTACTGTCCAGTGAGGCAAAGGGGCTGCTTCTCAGAAGAGCCGGGATAAAGGAGAGGCAGTGGAATATCAAAGGCAGGGCAGTAGGAGTGGTCCCCACTGAGTGCAGGTAAGAAGGGGGTATGTGGCTTGCAAAGAATTTTAAAACAATGATAAAGTCAACTTAATGTCTGCTGTTTATTATCTTCATGTGCTGGCAATTCTAAACAATGGCAGTGATAAAACACACCTTCCTGAAAAACAGCTTGGTCCATCTACACTCAAGTTTAGAACAATTGCTGAAGTTATTGTTGATTTTGCATGTAGAGATATCTCTGTAACCTTCAAATCAGCATGCCTTGATTAGGTGTTCTTTAACAAACATGGTGTTTTTCATGGACGTGAACACAAAGAACCCCACTTCCCAGGCAGCCCCCAACCACATCGACGGAACTGCACCTGTTTCTTTCAAGAGTTCGTGTATGGGGGCTTGGAACTGATCGAGCTTGCTTCAGTGACAGCATGTGTGTTCATTTCCTATGGCACTACACGTTCCTGTGATTAAACAGTAGATTCAAAATCAACAGCGATTAAACAATGATAGTGTATTAGTCAGCCCCGGGTGCCGTAACAAAATGGCACAGACTAAGTGGCTCAAAATACAGAAATTAATTTTCTCACAGTTCTGGAGGCTGGAAGTATGAGAACAAAGTGTCAGCAGTCTTGTTTTCTAGTGAGGCCCCTCTCCTCGGCTTGTAGACGGCCGCCTCCCCCTGTGTCCACACGTGACCTTCCCTTTGTGCACAAAAGGAGAGAAAGTGAGATTTCCAGTGTCTCTTCTTTTTCTTATAAGGACAGCAGTCCTGTTAGATCAGGGCCTCATTCGTTATGACCTCATGTGACCTTAATTACCTCCTTAAAGGCCCTATCTCCAAAAAAAGTCACACTGAGGATTAGGGTTCGATGAATTTGCAGGTGGGAACACAATTCAGTCCATCACAGACAGTGATGGTCTGAACTGAAACAGAACTTCAGTCACTTCAATTCTGTCATTCATTGTGACTATGAAGCACTTTTACTTGTGCTTGAAATTTTAAATAGAGAAAGAGATCCCAATTGCAAGGCATAATATTTTTGTTTGGTAAATTCAAATTTTAAATCATGCCTGAAATATTTTACTTCATTGGAGTAATACCTTTAACATTAAATTGTTTAAGATAAATTATTACTTATATTATAATTGTGATTTGTTTGTTACTAAACGGAAATGTATTGCCCGTCATTGCAACAGACAAATATGTAGATAGGCTGTCCCTCCTTTTCAAAAATACTAATTAAAAAGCTTTACTCCATTGCTTGCCTACTTTCTTTTTTTCAGATCTGTTAAAATGTCTTCATGTTTTAGAAAATGGATTTGAGGAAGGTCAAAAAGCAATGCTAGAGGGTACAGGTGCAGAATTGGATGTGGTCATTCAATGAAGAATATGGCAATATAAGGATCTGAAAAGCACCCCTCAGGTGTCCGAAACAAAATGTGTAAGTCATCCTAACTAAGAATGTATGCAAGTAATGGATTCAAACTTTTTAATTAAGTTAAAATTTTATTGTATATTTTGACTGGCTTGATTATATACACAATGGCCAAGAGGAGAAAATCTCCCCTGTGTTTCTTCACTAGGCATTTTTAGATTTCATTTCATTCCATGATTATAGTTGAACATAAGTTTGTCACTGGATGTCAAATAACCATGGAAAGCCACTAAGGAGAAGTTCTTGGTCATGATGACTAGAAAGGAAACGAAAAGAAATTAAGCAAATCATTCTTTTGAGCTCCTGAGCCCTCAAATTAACCAAGATACGTTTTCTCTGCAGAATGTGGCCTGGCCCTTTCCTAACAATGTGGTGCTAGGAAAATGGGATAAATAGATCCAGTCACCTCCAGCTGGGATTCACTCCCAGTTGTTTGCTGCTTAGGAAACAACTCTCAAAAGCATGGAACACATACCTTTGGGTACCCCAGCCCACGGGTCTGAGCCATAATCACTCCCACAGTCAGCCCTGGTCACCCCCTTGGGCCTAGAATGTGTACCCCAACAATTAGATCTGCCCTCAGGAGGATGGACTTCAGAAAAAGCCAGCAAGGACCTTGGAAATGAGCTTGGGGCTGTTCAGGGCAGAGGGGCATGTTCTCTGGACCACATACCTGGACCTTGGTGAGAGGGCTTCAGGTGGCCACTTCCCCTTGGCCTTAGGGTCTTCACCCCATGAGGAGAGGCAAAGCCAAAAGCGGATACCAGCCTGGCCAACCTGGCTGTCCAGGCAAAGGGAGGCACTACTGTGGGCAACCCTGTCTACTGGTGGGTGGACTTGGCTTTGAAACGTGGGCTATGCAAGATGTATTTTGCAAAGCTTTCTCCTCAATAGTTCCTTGGCTGCGCCACAGGTCTTGGATTTTAGACACTAAGTCCCTTACTCAAGACCCCTGGAACTACCATGTGAGAGCCTTGAAAAGCCCTCCCACCCCTTGGTTCTCCATCTAAGAGCAGTACCTTGCTGGCTTATTTCTGGTCCCGGAAACAGCTACCTATGGACCAAAGTCAAACTGGTACACATTTTCCCAAGAGTTAAATACATTATTTTTCTTGTTATGGCATTTGGACCAAAATTACTTGACAATAAACAAAGACCATTCTTTAAGTCCCCTTTATTTAATATATCTGTTTCTATATATTTGCATCAGTATATACTCGTGCATGCATGTGCATATGTGCATGTATGCACCTGTGTACACGCACCTGTGTGTGTGTATGTGTGTGTGCATGCCTGTGTTTGTATCTTTGGCTCCCAGAAGTCCCATTAAGAGTGATTTGTTTTGAATACCGACGCCTGTTCTGGATGAGACTTCTTTTTTCTTCTTAAAGGTGTCAGCAGAAGCTGTGAAAAGGTACAGATCAGAGAACATAACATCCCCTAAGGGACTTCTCGGAGGCTCACACTTCATGTGCCAGACTTCCTTGTTCCAGGGTAAGTATTTGACATGCTTTGTTACCTGATTAAACCTGCATGTGTTTCGTTCTGGCTTATTACTGTCTGAGGCACTGTGTTGTGAAATGAAAATTACTAGCATTTGCCTGCCAAATGCAGTGATTCAGAGAATTGTGAATTAGGATTCTTTAATTACAGAGATCTGCACCCGATAGGTTAATTTCAAAAGCAAAGTTAACCACATGTGTTCTATTTATTTTCAAACTAATTCAGTTGAATTACATTTCATTTAAAAGTCCTTCTTGGTCCCCTATTAATAAACAAGGAACACCGAACAAAATGCTTTGTTGAGACTCAATCTCATCTCACCTGGGCTAGAGAATGAAGAAGAAAATTACCTTTCCATGAAATAGAATGCAAACGCCAGTGATTTTTATGAGATTTTAAAAAATATTGCTCTTATTTAGTATTATTATTCTGTACTTTTTAAAAAACTGAAGTATAGTCAGTTTACAGTGTGTCAATTTCTGGTGTACAGCATAATGTTTCAGTCACATGTACGTACATATATCCGTTTTCATATTCTTTTTCATGATAGGTTACTACAAGATACTGAATATAGTTTTATATTAAATTTAAGCTGAAAATATTTAGCTTCATCGCCCTGAATGGACTTGAGAATAAATATAAGATGATTTATGGGGAAAGATGGAAGGATCTGTTTTATGTTCACATTGTTTTCTCTATTTTCCACTGATGCTTAGATTTTGAAGAAATTTCTATAAATGAATGCTATCTAATTTTTAACTTTATAGACCATTTTGTGATCACTAATAGATGTTAAGTTGAAACAACAGTAGCAATTTAGTGCTACACAGTCTATGAAGGCAGCTCCTTTAAGAGATTAAAGGTGTTGAGTCACAGCTTAAAGACCTAAAATCTAAGCTATTTATTTTTAAAGGGTATATCCATTATCCTTATTTTAAGTTTTTTCCCTTTATTAAAAGCAATTAATGCTGTTTAAAAATACTCATGTTCATAATCCTGAGTTAGTGGTTACAAACATTTAAACTCATTCATTAGAAAACAAAGAAAAACTGAAAAGCTGTGCTTTTTCTCTTATTAGACTGTTCTCAGCACCAAGGAGACAGACAGGCAGAGCCACACTCCTTGTGACCAAGAGGGTCACAACCTGCCTGGGGAGGCAGCTGGTAGACAACCAACCCAGTGTCAGCCATTGCTCTTGGAATAGGAGTGAGGAGAAATGAACTCTGCCTGGGACCTTGGAGAAGTTTCCATGGAGGAATTGATGGTTATCCTGTGTTATATAGAAAGATGGAGACTTTGGAAGTGAAGATGGACGATCATGCTGAGGGAGCGAAGGGTACAGAGGTGCCTTGGCTTTGGTGAGTGGTCGGGTGAGGCTGGACCAGAGAGGGGACAGGAGAGGTCACATCACTGACATCCCAGGCTAAAGAATTATGCTGCGTGGGCCTAAGAACTCACTGAAGACTTTGCAATAGGAGCACACAGAGTGGGGAGCCCTGTCCCTGGGGCAAAATCAAGGAGACAAACTCCTGCACCCACCTGAGGGCACGCACACCCCAGGGGGAGCCCTGGCAGGAGTGTGACGGCTTTTCTCAAGTCAATAGGCTATGTCGGTAGAATGATACTGAAAGTACTCTTTCTGCCCCGTCCCCATCCAGCCCTCCCCCTTTACTCCTACAGCTCCCAGTTTGCAGCCCTTCCCGTTTAGTGACAACTACCATCCCCAGAGCGGTTCCTCCTCTGGGAACTAGAAGATGTGGTCGTCCTAGAACCTCCCCAGGAGACTCACTGATCTCTAACCACGAAGCTGTGCAGAGCAAATGATCTTTCAATGAAGAGGCTGCCTCCCAAACCCACAGGGACAGCAAGGGTCTAACTCCAGCCCCAAGGGCCTGGAGAAACCAGAGCAGACCTCTCAGAAAGCAGGACTTTTTTGCTACTTCCATCTTTGACATTTTCTCTCTGAGTAAGTTCTGTCAGAAGTTAAATGCAGAAGATCCAATGGATCTGTGCAAAGCTTTGTATTTCAGAGGTATTCATTGCCACCTTCTGAATTTTAACCAAAAAATGGAAAACAATCCCAAATTTCTAACAGTGAGAAATTGGTTAAATCAACGATGGTATATGCATGCAATGATATACCACGTGGGCATCGTAAATGATGGAGAAAAGAAAAATATCATGAGATGAACAATGGTCTTGATTTCTAAATGCTAGAATTATGTAGGTTGGCTTATATGCATCTCCTAAATTTTCTATAATGCATGTGTATGTTTTAATAAAAAAGGAATGTTCTTTTTAAAATTAGCAGTACTTTTTTTCCTCTGTTTTGAGACCCAAACACTCTGAGATTCAATACCGTTTAACACAACTATAAATTTAGCAAGTGCTTAAAGACTATCTTCACATACAATTGACCTAAGGATTCAAGTGTCCATTTCTGAACATGTCAAAGCTGTAATTTCAGCCGTGGTCCTGGAGACATCGTGAAGCCTCAAGAGTAAAATTTAAGAGGTTGCATCATCCGTTAAAACTCCTTGACACACAGGTTTTATTTACGCAAGGACGTTCAGGTACCATAGATTTTGTTACTGAACCTGTAATTTAACAAATTGTTTTCTCTCTCTCTCGAGCCTGGGATTTAATAGTTACAAATAAGACATGGAAAGGTAGACATGTTTTTTTACGTCCTGCCAATTATTACTTTTGCTTATCACGTATAGTCATGGGCCCCGCCAACCTACCCAAACACAGACACATTGAACAGTTTTGTTCAAGTTACCGTTCTGAAAATAAACTTGATTTACAAGTTGTGTTGATCAGCAACACGGAATATATTTTATAGAAATGTAGTCGGAAAACGTCTGTAGAATTTCTGTGTATTTGCTCTTATAAGCTTGCACAAAATAACGTTTTTCTCAGTTTGCCAGTGAACGCTTCTCTGGTTTTTGATTGAGAGTCTAACTCATGTCTCTGATGAGAGATTCTCAAACAGGCAGAAGAATTCGAGGTGACTGATGGTTTCTGTGGAAACTGGGGAATAGACCTCTCATGCTTTCAGCCACTTTTAAAATTTACCCCTTTTATTTGTCTTCTCTTTTCTTCTTTTTCTATACCTCCCACTGAAGTTGTCTTTGCCCCTTGGGCTGACAGTGTTTGCCAGTGGGACTTGCAGCCTTTTGCTTAGAATTTGGGGCTAATTCAGGACTGCAAATTGCTATGATTTTCATAGACTCCTGCTCTGTGAAAATCCCTGTATGAATGCCTAAAGCTAAAAGACAGTTTGGGGAGAACGAAAGTTCAGGCACGAGCTCCGAACTCTGGGTACCATTTCCACGTGAGGAAGAAAACAAAGAAAAAGAGCCACGGGAAGGACCAGGAGAGCGGTCTCGTCTAAGGTCTCACACAGAGATGTCAGACACAGCCACCCGCAGAGACTTTTAATAATTTTCCCTGAATTTCGGAAGGGCAGGATTGAAAGCGCTTTAATATTAGAAGTGTCCAAACAAGCTTCATTAAAATATCCTCTCTTATTGAGAAGAGAACATTAATTTCAGATTGGCAATTAAAACAATTATTTTATTACTTTAATTTCAGAGATGTCAGAACAAGCTTCATAAATATTCTTTCTTGTTGGGAAGGGGCCTTCTTATAAAATGGAAAACTCTGGGGTGGCCCAGCTGAATATGCCCTGTAAAGAAGCTCTAGAAAATGTTAAAATAATGAGCAGATCTTACTTTCCAAGCGCCTGAGTTAATCGCTAGGACCCAGGGAGGCAGTTTTGAGGAAGCTGTGCTAACACTTAAAAGCCACCTGGGTGCCATATAATACAAGGAAGTAGCAATTCAGCCAAGCTAATGGTACTTTCGGAAAGTGTTTTACTTACTCCTGGACGGGGAGCTCAGACATAAGGGAAGTCTGGCTCGGATACTTGTGGTTTTATAGCTGCCATATGCAAGAAAGTCAAAGTGAAATACAGGCGTTATATAAAAATCCTCTTGACTTGTCAATGTGCTTTCTGGAGTCGAATTGCAGACAGGGAAACTGAGGTCTCTGAGAATAGATTTGAACTTGCCCAAAGACATTGCACATCGGTCACTAAGAATAAGACTTAAAGTCAGACAAAGGCAGGTGCTGGGTGATGTCACTTCCATGAAGAATCTAAAAAAGTCAAACGTGTAAAAAGCAGAGAGTAAAAATGGTGGTTACCAGGGGATGGGGTGGGAGAGGTAAGGGTAATGGTATTTAAGGGTACAAATTTATAACAAGCAGTAAATAAGCCCTAGAGATCTAATGCACCGCATAATGAATGTAGACAATAACGTTGCGCTATAATTATGTAATGTGATAAATATCACTACATTGTCAATCATATTGCAACATTTAAATGTATCAAAGTAACACACTGTACACCTTAAACTTTCATCATGTTACAAGTCAGATTGATTCAATTAAAAAGATTTCACAGAAATACATTAAAAAATACTTTAAAGCATTTCCAATTTTGTTCACATGTTCTGAATATTTGTTAATTCTGAACTCCAGATATTTGGACAGCTTGACTTTATTTGAACAGCACTTTGACATTTAATACATGGCCCCCTTTTCTGTATTATACAGTTTGGGCTCCAAAATGAATGTGGTCTTGAAAATCCCCCATTACATACACTCTGCTACGAAAGTGTAAGAAGCATAACTTTTTCTCTAATTCCTGGCCCAGACTCAGGTTGTAAACATTTCCAAACACCTGCATGAATATCAGCGAGATCCAAATCTGTTCAAGGGCCCTGTATGTTTTTGTCCAAAAAAAAAAAACAAAAAACAAAAAAACATGTTTTTTCCAGCAAGCGCTGATCCAAGTTCTGCTTCGGATATCACATAGTCTTTCCAAAAAGGTCTTTCTTTCTTTTCAGGAATGATTAGGAAAAGCTTGTGTGGTAAGCTTGACTGCAAGGTTGTTAATGCTGAAAAGAAACAAGGTATCAGCCAGCCCAGCTTAGTGGGAGAGAAGAGAAAAGGGAAAGTTGTTTTGGAACCATTTGTAAGAGAGGACTAATCTGACTTAGTCTGATCGGGGATCAGTTTCCCTCCGACTTTCTCACGACGGAGGTAAAACTCCAAAGAGAACTGGAGATGGAGGTCCAAAGGTTAGATAGTGATATCTGAAACGGTCCAACTCTTTTCACTTTTAATCGTGTGGTAGCTACATTGTTCCTCTTGGACATGTTTGGAGTTCCATGAATACATAATTTGTTTTGACTATTACCCCTGTTAAACTGAGTCCTTGTAAACATCATAACAAACATTGTCATCTTCTTGGAACATGCTATTGGTTGACCATCAATAGGTCCTGCACACTAAACCTCTTCTCCAGTAATAGTGACAGATTCTTGTGAATCCTTAGCTCCCTCTTGTTTTACCCACTTGTCATCAATCGCTTGTATCTGCAAGAGGGAGTTGTGCCCTTTGAAGTCAGACCTTACAAGATGTGTGACCTTGGACAAAGTTACTTGTCCCTCCCAAGTCTTGGCTTCCTTGTCTGTCATGTAAGAGTGATTAATCACAGAGCCTACCTCATAGATTTCTTCTAAACATAATAGGACACAATGCGGTGTGAAGCATTGAGCCCAGTTCTGGCACCAAGTAAGGATTTAACTTTCCTAAAGAAGGTAGTAACCAGCATTTATTAAGTGCTTATTATTTGCCAGGAAGTTTCTAAACAGCTTATACATATTAACTCATTTAAAACTGTGATTATCTCATTTTGCAGATGAGGGAGTTGAGTCACTTGTTGAAAATTTAAAAGATCAGTAAATATTGTTGCTTTCTTCATTTCCCAGGTTGGAAAAAAATTGCGAGACAGACACAGGAGTAAGGCCGATGAAGTTCTAAGTATCACTGTTATTATTGATGTAGTCAGTCCGAGAAAATGTCTTCAGATCTGCAGCCTTGCTAGTATTTTTCTCCTAGAAGACAGTTTGCCCTCCCACTTATAGACATCGCTGGGCCATTTCCGGTCTCCTCAGGGACAGCAAGTGTGTTATTTCCTGCAGAGAAGAGACCAGACCACAAGGCTTCCTGCCAGCAGGAAGTCAGATCTGGGAAAAGGGAAGGAAAAACTGAACAGAGCGTGCCTAGTTCCTGCCCTCAACTCCTCTATCAGCTCATCCCGTGTCCTCTAGGGAGGAATAAACAAGAGGACCCAGGCGCTGGGCTAACACAAATCCCACCATGTGAAAAACGGAAGCCGGGATCTAAGAAGCTCTCCAAATAACATCACCACTACCATTACCGTGGTTACTAAGGTTCAGGCTCTTAAACAGATAGTAGACTCCTCAGCGTTCTATTTCTATCAGTTTGGGCAAATTGTGTTTTTTGAGGCTTTCATCTATTTCATATAAATGTTCAAGATGGTTGCCATAAAGATGGTTATATAACCTCATTATCTTTTTAATGACTGTCAAGTCACAACAAAACTGCCTTATTTACTTCCTGATAAGCATAACTTATGCCCTGTCTTAATTCTTCTTGATCAGTCTTGCTAGGTATTTATACATTTTCCTTGGTCTTTTTAAAATTTATTTTTAAGATATTAGCTTTGTGGAATCTGTTATATAGTGTATATTTGCCTTCCAATTCGCTGATTTCTGTTCTTATCTTTTTAATTTCCTTACTTCGACTTTATTTGGCTTTAACAGATCTCACTTCTGAGCTGGATATTTAGATCCTTGACTTTTCAGCCTTTCTTTTTCTACTATGCACATTTAAAAGCAGAAATGTATCTAACAATAGCTTCAGCCGCATACTACAAGATTTGATGTACAATATTCTTACCATTTCAGTTCAAAACATTTTCGAATTTCCATTTTCTAGTTCCATTCATCTCATTTCCTTTCTTTTATATATTTCCATCATAATTTCAGTGCAGTCAAAGAACTTGAAGTCTCTGAATTATTTCAATCAGTTGAAGATTTTCAAGAGTTTATGGCCCAGTATACTGTCTATTTTGTTAGGTACTTTCTTCAGACACTGGGTCATGTTTGTTCATCATCATGCACAGACACACTGTGTTTTGTTGGCATTTTATCTGCTTGTTAAAATCTCTGTTTCTTATTGTGACTTTGTTTCTCCTTTTAATTCTGTTGATTTTTCCTTAGATATTTTGGGGCCATGTTATTAGAAACATATATGTCTAGAATGATTCAATTTTCTCTTTATGAAATGCTTTCCTTTTTCTAGTGATGCCTTTTTCCTCAAAGTCTAGCTGGTTTGATATAATTATAACTCTTGGTTAACATTTGTATGATACAAATATGTATTTTTTCCTCTTTTTACTTTTAGTTTTTCTAAGTCCATACATAAAAACTGTCTCTTGTGTCCCAGATACAGACATTCATAGGGACATAGATATGAGTAATAAACAGACACAAAGATACATCTATATCGACAACCTTATCTGTGTCTACATTTATGTCATTATTATTTTAATAATATTATATTATAATTTATGAATAGAAATACCTATCTATTTAACAAACTAGTGTTACAACATTCATAATATTCTGTAACTTGGTCTTTCCTACTTAATATATATTATAGAAGCCTCTACCGAGTGATGCCATGTTATTTTTTCCATATTTGATTATGAAAAATTTCAACCGAATAACAAAGTTAAAAGAACTTTACAGAACAACTATATATCATCACCTAGACTCCACTACTACCATTTTACTAAATTTGCTTTATCACTTTTATCACTTGCCTATCTCTTCATTAGTCCACATCTGTATCTATACTGGAAAAGGGTAAAACACACTGTAAAAACATTTTTTACCTCTTGGTAGGATTGAATTATGGAGTCAAGAGGTATAGAATTTTTATTTTCATATTTTATATATGTTTGTATCATTTAGGTATTAAATGCTCATTTAAAATGAGCAAGAATAACTTTTGAGAGAAAAAAATAGATGTATTAAAGAAAAGAAACATTCCAGGCCTGATCCTTAGCTACTGCATTTAGCGGCTCTGAAGGCCAGCCTCTTTTTCCATCAGCCCATCAAGCATCTCTCCAAGCGTGTCCTGCAGGCATTTCCTGAGCATTTAGTAAGTGCCAGACATTGAAAGGAATCCACTCATCAAGCTATTCCACTGACTGCTCATTACCACCACATGAATTGGGTACTATTATCAACCCCATACGAGACGAAGAAAACAAGAGGCTCAGAGGAAGTACACTTGCCTCCAAATCGCGGAGAGGCGAGCAGCAGAACAGGATGACAGCTAGAGTCCGACTCAAGTCTGAGCTTCTAACTGCGTACTGGGCATCTTTGTTGAATGCACATCAAAAAGAACTCATTGTTTTCTCATTTTTAAATGAATCAACTCAAAGAAGACATGGAGCGTCCACGATGAGCCAGACAAGGGAAGTGGCAGATGCTGTCTATGCAAAAATGAACAGGATAACATTCCCTGACTTGAAGAAGTTTTCGGTCTGTTGAGAAAGATGGGGCATTCTGATGCCGTCTGACAAGGGCCCTGACAGCAGTAATCACAGGGCATTTGGGGAGCACGTGTTAAGTACACTTGACCCATTTGGTGGGGGTGGGGTGGGATGGGGTCGTCTGGAAAGATTTCCTGGAAGAACTGATATCTAAAACTGAGACCTGGAGATTAAGGAGGCATTCAGTGGCCCAGCGCACTCTGCCAGAGGCTTTAGAACATGGCACAAAACAGGTACCAACCAGGGCCAGTGGTGGGAGAAAGGCAGGCCAGCAATGGGTCAAGGGGTGCAGGGCAAGAGAGATCATGGCCCATTTTATGTTATAGCAAGAGCTGTATTTCTGAAATACAGGTGTGATCATTTCTTTCTTCTATTAAATGTCTCTGGCGTCCCCTGTTCCCCACAGAGAAATGCCCCAGCTCCTCAGCAAACGTGGAAGGCCTTTCTACCCGGCTCAGCCTAGTTGCTCCATTTCTGCTACTCCAGCCATCCCGGGGCCAGCCACATCCCAGCTCCTGCTTTTTCCTCTGCTGAGATCCCCCTTCTCCCCTCTCTGCTCAATGAATGTTTACCTATTTTTCAAAGTCCACTTAAATGTCACCCCTTCCTTGAGCAGCCAGATGAAATTGAATGTTTCTTCATTATTGTTTACATATATTTCTCTACTCTTTCATACACAGAATATTATATTATTAGTGTTTGTTTATGTGTTCATCTCATCCGATGGATGCTAAGCACTTTGACATCTCATGGGCTTCGCGCCCCTAAGCCTAGTGATCGGCTGGCCCTCCGTAGGTCTCCAACAAAGCCTTCTGTAATTGAATTGATGTGAACATGAATTTTGCCAATCGTTGATTCGGTATTTCTAATTTCACATTTTTTCCTATAAATTATGGTTAACGTCAGTTTGTGCAGCTTCATTTTCAGTTCAAGAAATCTGGCTCATTTAATTTCTTCATAGAGAACTATTTATAAAAAGATGAAGCGGGTTCACAGTCAAGTTGTAAGCTTGGCTGGAGTGGAATAACCCCAGGAGAAACTCTGAGAAGAGCTTTGAAGGATAACAGTTCAGCAGATATCCCACCTGCAGCTTTGATTCCTGGGCACTGGTCCAGGAAATGAAAGATCCCTACTGTGTGTCCCGCTTTAGATGGAGAGATTATTGGTGGCCAACCTGCCCGCTGGAGTCTCAGGGAGTGGAACCCAGGAATCAGTATTTACAACAATCCCACACCCTCACCCCCAACACACATTCCTTCACTTCCTGCTCCCCCTCCCAGGTGATTCTTATGCAAAGTCAAGTTCCAGAACCACTGCTCATAACTTCCCCTGGCAATAAAATCAGTCACATTTTTCTAGTCAAACTGCCCTTTCCTGGGAGGTAGAATCTAAAAAACAGATTAATTGAGCAGCATGAGGGATTCTGTCCATGGTGTCTAGGTGACATCAGATAAACTGATAAATATATAAAAGGACTAGTAGTATCTTTGACATGATGATGATAATACAGAATTTAAACTTCTAGTGGTTCTAACATGAAAAATTGTAGTCAGGATCCAGAGAATTCGAAAAGCAATTCTATGCTAATTTAATTAGCAGCTCCAGGTAGACCTAGTTGGAGACAGGACTGTTGCAAAGTCCGGATCCTGATTTCCTACCGTAGCCCTTTTGCCTGAATGTGAAACTTGGTAGTTAATAATCAGCGCCAGAAGTAATACGACGCTAACTTTAACATCTGTCTTCACAAGGAAGAGAGGAAGATGGCAAATGTCACCATATGTTGCACATGGTTATTATTATTTCAAATCTTATTATTACTGCAAACTCACGGATGATGAGTTAAATCATGTCCACAAAATTGAAAATCAGAATGCAGACAAATACAAACATTTAAGACACATATATAACAGTTTTATTGTGTAGGCAAAGAGAGAGAGTGTGTGAGTCAAACGGTCTCCATTTGGCATATATTTAATAATACTAGTTGGTGGCAAAACATTCAGATGGTTAGAGTTTGGTGACTATAATAATAATAATTAATTATAGCACCATTTACTATAGTCTGTGTGCCCCAACTGTGCTGGAGCTTTCTGTCCATTATCTCTGGTCTTCATAACAGTTCTCCAAACGAAGTATCATTCCAACATGTACATTTGAACACACTGTATGAAGGACACTGTCCAAGGTCACACAGATTAATTAGTGAAAACACTAGTTTCTGAACCCAGGACTGCCGAAACTCAGAGTTCATACTCTCTTTCCTTTAGATGACAAACTGCATGAGAACGGAACACTTATATTTTTTTATTCCCTGTGCAATTCTCAGAGCCTTGAACAGAATGTGGTATAAAGTAGATGCTAAATTGGGAGTTTGAGATTTGAGATACTAACTACTACATACAAAATAGATACAAAACAAGTTTCTATTGTATAGCACAGGGAACTATATTCAATATCTTGTAGTAACCTATAATGAAAAAGAATATGAAAATGAATATATGTATGTATATGTATGACTGAAACATTATGCTGTATGCCAGAAATTGACACAGCATTGCAAACTGACTACACTTCAATTTTAAAATATTAAATAAAGTAGGAGCTCAATAAATAAAAGCAGGATAGCATGCTTCCCAGATCAAGAATTTCATCCTTATCAGTTCCCCTGAAACAAATCCTTAACCCCACAGTTTGTGATAGTATCCTGACCCAAACAAGAATAATATTAATCAGACACATTGTAACTGATAATACTTCAATTTAAAAACTAATATTAATCATGCTGATAGGCAAAAATAGAATAATTTTAAAATTTTGATTAATCCAAAGGAGGGCAAGAACAGGTCAAAAACAAAAAGAACATGGAACAGCTGGGGCAAACAGAAAACAAGTACTAAGACGGAAAATTTAAACTCATTCTATCAACGATTGAATTTAGTATTTAGTAAACAAATGGTTCCAAGTAAAAGATAAAGATGGTTAGACTGGAATTTTAAAACTATATTCATATTATTTACTTCATTCTTGTACTTCTTCCCTTTTTATATCTGTTTTATGGGTGAAGAATGGAGACTTCAGAGAGTGAAGAAACTTGCCAAAATGACACTGGATAAATAGCAGAGTCAGATAAAAGCCCCAGTGGTCCAGCCCTAAACCCTCACTTGGGGCCATTTCGTACAGACTCAGCAAAGAGAAGGTACTGTCAGGCTTGGCAAGAGCCATGTCCGTGCAATTCAAGGGGCAGAGCCAGATGGCAGCAGGCATGGTGAATGGTAAAGCTGGACCCCACCATAAAGAGGACGAAGCGCTCTTTGGGAATGGATAGGATTTCTGGGCAGTATCCGGCAGTCCTGGCTAAAAGTAGAGGAAATGCATGGTTGATCTACTCTGGATTTGTGTTTTGCTGGAAAGTGGCAGAAGACAAGATGGACAAGGGAGGCTAGGGTCTGGGGGAGATGCTTCCATCTTGGGGTCTAGGCTGAATAGGGAGGCTGCAAAGTCTAGGAGAGGGTGTCTCTACAGAGAGCAAGGGGAGAGGTCCAGGGACCAGATGTCTGTATGAGGCTGAAAAGCTAGCATCCCGGGAGGAAGAGAGGGAGAGATTTAGAAGGATTTAAACTTGCTCTCAGAGAGTGAGATGGGTGTCCAGACATCTTGTAAGACATCCTAGAGTTAAATTAGAAACAAAGATAAAGTCAGCTTATTAGATTTATTTTATATCATTGAATTTCAAGAAGAAAGATAAAAGGTGGAGACTGCAACTCCCTTCTTGTGTTACCTGAGCCACCATTTTCATGGTAGTCTTAAAAGCTCTGATTAAAGATCATTAAAAAAAATTCTAAATGCCTCCAGGTAACAGATTGCTTTCTCTGAATCACTCGATTTTTTTTTCTAAAACAGGGAGGAGGAAAATAGTTAAAATTAGCCACCTCTTCATAATGCATTTGCTGAAACTAATTAGTAATTATTTTTTAACATAAGCAGTTGGTGTGAGAGTGGTGATAATATATTGACAATATAAACTTAGCATCATTAATGAGATTGTCATTTCCATGTGGAACTGAGACTGTCAGAAGCTGTCCCCTTTATGACGGAGAGTCGCACTTTCAGTTCTGGGGTGGAATGGTGGTAGCTGGAAAACTCTTAAGAAAATTAGGAAACAGCCCTGAAGAACCCTCCTACGCTGTTGGTGGCAGTGTAGTTTGGTGCAGCCATTATGGAAAACAGAATGGAGATTCCTTAAAAAAACTAAAAACAGACTTACCCTATGATCTAGCAATCCCACTCCTAGGCATATATCCCGAGATAACTCTAATTCAGAAAGATACATGTACCCCCACGTTCATAGCAGTGCTATTTACAATCGCCAAGACATGGAAGCAACCTAAGTGCCAGCTGACAGATGACTGGATAAAGAAGTTGTGGTGTGTGTACACACATACACACATATATATATATATATATATGTGTGTGTACACACATACACACACACACTGGAATACTACTCAGCCATAAAAAAGAATTAAAATGCCATTTGCAGCAATATGGACAGACCTGGAGATTGTCATTCTAAGTGAAGTAAACCAGAAAGAGAAATAAAAATACCATATGATATGACTTATATGTGGAATCTAGGGGAAAAAAACACAAATGAACTTATTTACAAAACAGAGACAGACAGACAGACATAGAGAACAAACTTATAGTTACTGGGGACGGGGGGATAAATTGGGAGTTTGGGATTTGCAGATACTAATCATAGTTTATGAAATAGATAAACAACAAGGTCATACTGTATAGCACAGGAAACAATATTCAATACCCTGTAATGACCTACAATGAAAAATAATAGAAAAGGACTATGTATGTGTGTGTGTGTATACGTATACATGAATCACTGTGCTGTACAACAGAAATTAGCACAACATTGTAAATAGACTGTAATTCAATAAAAAAGAAAGAGAAACAGCCTTGCAGTAACAATGTATATGTCATGATGTATATATAAAGAGCAGTAATGTACAGTTTTTCAAGAATTTCCACGTAGCAAACTAACAATTTTTATCCCAACAGCTAAAGCTGGAATATTTTAAACCTCTATTAACATGTAAGTGTGGCTTCTTTACAGTAAAGTATTGACGTGTATAGAAACTCCCTGAGTCTCTGCTGATAAATGTATCTTGCCATACTAATTCTTAAACAGTCTAATATTAGCCTTTTCCCTTGTAAGTTCCCATATTTGGATTTAGAGTGAGACTTTATTTTTGCTTCTCATTTAATCCACACTGGCACCAAGCCCCCCTCTGTCAGCTTGATATTCAGCTCGGATCTGACCTAATTCTATGAAGGCAATGAATTCACTTACTCCCTGCAGTTGGTCAAAAGGAGTTAGGGAAGGAGAAAGACAGGGGAGAGGGGACAGAAACCAAGTCTTTCCTGGGTTGGGTCGCGCAGGGCATCAGCCTAATACATTTACGTGTTTCGATCACACTGCATGGACAGTTTAAAGAGTCCCCTGGGTCCCCAGGGCCCCATGATCGAGTTCAACTTGACCCCACCCCTCCCCTTCCCCAGATGTGCAGGGAAACCTCTTCTACGACCTCAGGTGTGTGCTCCTAACTGCTGTGTGTAAACCCTAGTGCCCTTCCAAGCACGGGGACGTCTGGCGGCGCTCGTGAGCCCTGGCTGCTGTTGTAGACACTTCTGCCGCCCTGTCATCGCCCATTCATCGATCACGCTGTGGCAATGCTCTCGCGTGTTTCAATATCCAGGATCGTCCTTTGGGTTCCATCTGTACTCGATACTATGCCTTGCCCCTCTGGTTGTTGATGGGATGTTTTCCAACTAACCACCATCACCACAGCAGCGCGGACGCTTAGTGGTAGCAGACACACATAGCAGAGACGAAATTTCCGTAATACAACTCTGATCGGGGAAACCATCCTTTAGCATTTTTTATCTGTAATTGATTTTATTTCGTTCTAGGGTTCTATTGACAATAACAGCCCCCAAAGTGTAACTTTCTCTGCTTAGAGACTGTGCGTTGCCCACCGAGAGTCCATTCTTCCCTTCTTTCTTACTGAAAATACTCCAATTTTGTCTCAGTCACAAAACACCCAACCAAAATCCATGCTTCTCAGATTCTCTTGCAGGAGGTATGGACCTGTAACTAGATTCTGACAAATAGGATGTATGTTGGAGTATGGCACGTGACTTCCAGAACAGCCCTCTAACGTAATATAACTCAACATGGGGTGTACTCTTTTTTTGTTGTTTTGGTTTTTTTTAATTTTATTTTTAAAAACTTTTTGGCAGGGGGAGGTAATTTGATTTTTATTTATTTATTTTTTAAATGGAGGAGGTCCTGGGTTCAATTTTTTAAATTGAACCCAGGACCTCATGCATGCTAAGCACGTGCTCTACCACTGAGCTACACCCTCCCCCTGGAGCATATACTCTTTACGCTCACCCCAACTCTGTTCAGCTTGCTGCCTAAAATGTCTCCGGGATGTCATAAAGTATCCTGACAAACTTCAAGTTACCATAAAAAAAATGCTAACCCTGAAAGGAGTTAATACAGTAACATTTCCAGGGACTTGGAATCTAACAGAAAATATTTCAAAATTAGAGCAGCATAAAGAGAATGGAATTTACAATAAGTAAAAATTAATCTCACAAACAATGATAAAATCACAAGTTTTCCTTCTCTGTTGTTTGACCTGTGGAATAAACTAGAGCTGTGCTGTAAACTGCATGTCATGTTGGTGATCACTTGACGTGAGTAGGGGATTGGACAGGGGGGCCCTCCAGAGCAAGCTTTCCAAGTTCGTTTACTCTACCGGAAGATGTAGGCAGGTGTAGCAAAGACATCAACTACCTACCAAAGATTCAGGCTTCCTTCTGAAGAGTAGAATTGTGGCCACAATGTAGCTGCCCTTACATCTACGTGGTCCGCGCTGGCTCAGTTCTGCGTCTAAGCGTGTAGGTGGAAGGGATGTGTGTCGCTAGGCCTGGCCCCTGGACACCTGCCTGTGACCTTCCAAACTCCCTTTCATCCTCCATCCTCCAGCTGGAAGTGAAGAGTTGAGGCACCAAGGGATGGTGAAACCAAAACCTAGAAACAGTCCCTGATCTCTGAAACACTGTGTGGAATGCTGTTTGCAAAGATTCACCTTAAACTGATCTCTAAAAAAAAGAACCGTGGTGTTAAGCCAGTGACATGTGGAGACTTGCCTGTTATCACAGTCAGCTCTGGCTTAATTAGCACACAGGCTGTGTGTACCAGCCACGGCCTCCCCGCCCTTCTTTCAGGCCATGATGTCCTTTCACTGAGAGTAACTGACAAGAAGGCCCTTCTCATGACTGTTCTCCATTCCTCTGCTCTTCGCATTTTCTCTCTGACATTTTGCCTGTAACACCTCATTTGAATCACCTGTCAATGTGTTAGAGCTGGAGTCTCGGTTTTCTTCTTACAGAGGCTGCTGCTGCCCTGGGCAGGAAGCGGGAGAGGGGAGAGGTGAGGGGCGTGGTCCCCTGAGGGCGCTCTCTCCTCTGTCTGGCCTCCCCACTGCTCCATCTCTTCCACCCCTGGACGACCTGAATCAAACATACTCCAGGGCCTGGCTGTCAGTGCTCTGCTGAGGTCAGGAGGGAAGCCACATTGCCAGAGTGGCTTCTGGACTCTTTCTGGAAAGGACAGAGCCAGGGTCTTGCTGCTGGGGAACCCCAGAAACCAAATCCCACTGTGCTCAAGATAGGTGGTAACTGACAAAGGGTTTCAAGGGGTCTAACTCAGAATTTTCTTTCTTTTTTAAAAAATTCCCTTGATGTTCCCTGAGCCTTGCCAATGAATAATTACCCATTTCCAGTCCCCCAAGGAGAATCAATCACGGGACCAAACGTTAGCTGGTTCTTTAGGTCATATCCCTGCAATTTGGGTCGTGGCAATATTCAAGTTCAAATTTATGAATTGGAAACTTGCTGGAGAAAAAGCACCACGTTCCATTGCCTTTTTGTTGCGTTCTGGAGTGCGTACAAGGTCGGGAGTCAGGATGGGGCAAGCGCATTCCAAAGTGTGTGCGTGAGTGTGAGGGTGGTCCTATTCGCTTCACCGCGAGTCGTCTAGACTGGCCCCTGAAAACTGCATTTGGGGACTGAATCTTGGTTGTGGATCTCTAGAAGGATTTGACATGAAGAGTCAGAGTCCTCGTTCTTGTCACAGCTATTTCACAACTAGTGCAACGCTGTGTCTGCACTGCCTCGGTGACGATCCTCATTCCAGCGCTTAGCAGCTGTGTCCCTTTGGGCAGAGTACTTAACCTCCCTGTTCTTCAGTTTCCTCTTCTGGAGTATGGGAATTGTAATGATAACTGCTTCGTAGGGTGCGAGGATGACATGAGATAAATATAAAATCCTTAGCCTAGAGCTGTAATAGCAACCCTCAATTTATATCAGCCAATACTAATAATGATTAAGAAAAGAAGACTGCATTGTCTACGGAGAGGGTTACTATGCTCATCACGAAAGCCCTCTCAAGTCTCTTCCATGCTGAATAGTCCATGAATCTCTACCGGAGCTTTCTCCGCTGAAAAGTAAGGTTGATACTCACACATCTTCCTCACTGAGTTCTTATCCAGGTCAGTTCAGTGGTACCTGGTGGTCTCCTGGTATGCATCCTGGTACCTGCCACAAGCTGGGAAGAGAAAGCCCTTCCTAAAAGACAAGTGAGATCATGCCCAGCCCTGCTGGACGTGCTCCAGGGACCCGTCCCCTCTAACACAATCCTGAGAATCTCCCGAGAGGGTCTGCGAGGCTCCCTTCTCTGATGGTGAGCAGTCAGGAGCCTTGACTGCCAGCAAGAACCAATCTGAATGCCTAGAGAGGCCATTAGATCAAGTAAATAGGAAAAAGAGGCTCAATGGGAATCAATAGGGAGCAGTGAGGACTGTGGCAAAGTATTCTATAAAAAGGCAGCAACCACTAGGTTCCAATAAAGTTGGTTCCATGCTGGCCTGTGAAGTCAATGTTGCTAGATTTTAGAATTTTTAAGAGAAGTTAGAAATCTGGATGCTTGTGAGAAATTGCCTGGATTTTGAAAACATCACATGTATCACAGCAAACACGGCTGAAGGCCAGCTCTGATCTCCTGTCTCCAGCTGCAACTCCCACATGAAACCATAATCAAGTAACATCTTATGAGTACAAGGTACTCAGAGTTTGACAGGGAGGTCAGTGGTCAGAATGTTCAAAGAAAACTCTAATTTTCAATACTCGAACTTGTCATTCCTACCAATATTCTGACACCTGTTGGAACACATCTCAAGTTTTAATTCAGAGAAAGTAGCTTTGATAACTCTATTTAGCATCTTGGACTTCTTCCAAGTTAGCAGTGGTCCCACAAGGCTGAGAAAGAGAGAAGGAACTGGCTTAAGAGAAAAGGTAAAAAGAAGGTTGAGTTAGTATGTTATCTTAGGGACTAAGGGATGTTAAAAACTGCCTTAGTGTCTTCCAGCTCTTGGTGTAACCCTCCTTTTCTTTCACTTGCTCTTGCCTCTCAACATTTAAATGCTTTGGCTCTGTTATTAAAGAGCTGGATTTGAGTCAATCTCAGAGGTCTAGTGCGTGCTGAGGGTACCACACTCATTAGACAATTACTACCCCTTTCTAAAAGTTTCAGTCCAACACCAGCAAAGCCTGCCTTCCAGCCTGAAATTCTTCCAACCCACTAACCAACAGATGGCATTAGCAACGTTCCTGAGACACACACAGACACACACACACGCATCTTCCCGTGAGTGAACACACAGTTAGAAGCTCTGGTGTTAGAAGCAGAGTGAACTTATCAAGCCACAAAGCGGGTGGCAGGGAGAGAGATGAGTCTGAAAAAAGGTCACCCCGTCTGGGGCTCCCACCCCCGATGAAGGAGCCCAGGGCGTTTAAGGTCTGCCACTTTTCCATGTGCTGGTGGAAACACGACTTGATCAAACATAGCCTTTGAACAGGAAACGGGAGGGTCGTGAGTTTGGGCTGGAGCATGTGCAGAAATAATAACAAAGACACTGCCTTTGCCGGTGTCAAACCTCCATCTGTCACAGAGCCCAGGGAGCAGTGACAGGGTACTGTCTTCAGATGCTGCCTGCCATCGAGCGGCGGGAACAACCACAAAAAAATACCCTGTCAGCCCACCCAAGTCAGGTAATTACGCTGACTGCAAAACATCCAGGCACGGAGTACGGGAAACCTCTCTGGGGTTCTTTATCAAGGCCTGTCTTTTCCAGAACGAGGCCAATTTGCTCCTATTTCAGCCGGCTCCAGCCCAGAGAGCAGGCAGAGGAGGGAAAAGAGAATGAACCATCAGCATTATTGAAAAGATTCATGATTAGTCACACTCACTCGCGGGCCAGGGCCCTGCCAGACACCGCAGCCCTCATTAGTAGACCTGAGAACTGGCGCGCCTCCCACAGCTGAGCAACAGCCCCGGGCCTGGCGGCCCCCGGGGACCCACAAAGCCCTGTTCTCCCACACCCTGCAATGAGCGGGGCCGGTCTGGGCAGGCCTGGGTGCAACTGGCTCCCCACATGCTAAGTGAATCTGATTTATGCTCTGTGTTGCTTAAAATATAATTATCCCGGAGCTCAGTCAGTGTGGAGATGAAGGTAACATCTCTTCACATTACGCTGAAACAGTCGCCTGCCTGGGGCCACCATTTTCTCCCCAGGTTCCCCTTGGGGGACCCCAGAGCTGGGCAGCGACGTGGTTTGTCAGCCTGGCTCCTCTCGTACCCAACTGCAGCTGTGAGCCTTGCTCTTCTGGAACTAGAAATGAGTCTTTTCCTTGTCTGAGTAATGCCAGCAATTAAAACTTACATGTACTGTGCTGGTCACTGCAGGGCTCAAGGCGCTGATGACTGATCCAACTCATTTGCAGGAGACAAGGGTAGGCTGTAGGAATGGTTGATTTTGGTTCCCAGAGCAATGGGGAAACTGAGGCTGGGAGGCCAAAGGACTTGCTTGAAAGTGTAAAACAAGAAAGGAAAACCAAGTGCCTGCTTTTCTGTTTATTTTGACCCCATTTGTTCGAGCTACAGTCCCACACGAGAAGATGCTGCTTCCAGCCAGGACGGTAAAGCATTACCCCCCTTATGAAAACATCACTCTCAGAGTCATCACTCCATCATGTTCAATTGACACAAACCAGAAAGATCTGGCTTCTGTTCGGGCGCTCTGTACCCTCCACCGGGGATCTGAAAGCAGAGTGGATGGGGCCAAGACGTCTCAGGCCATCACAACAGGCACTGAGCACAGTGGGTTGTCACCGCATCCCTCAGAGAGATGTGCAGCCACGGGGGGCTCTTATCACCCAGCTCAGGGCAGAGCTGGCACTGTTCCTGCCAAGTCACTACAGAGCCCGACTCCAGAGCTCACAGGGCTGGGTGTGCACTGATACGCATCTTAGCTTAGATTTATGGTATCTGTCCAAAGTCACCCTGGCCCGGAAAGAAATTCAAATGGTGATTAAGAACCATCATTAACAGTGTCAGGATGACTCAAAGCACTCACGCTCCATTCCTTCAGGCTGGAGACGCCTGCACCCTGGCTTTGAGGCGATGACCCAGGCAAGTTGGGTAAGGCCTTGGGGAAATTCCTATGCGTTTCTAGAGCTTTCAAAACTCTCTGCAAAGCTGCTAGACTGTACCGCACTTCATCTAAAGGAAGCATGGTGGCAAACTTAGAGAAAATGTGTGAAGGCCGTTTACCATAAGGAACACTCCGCCCTGGGCCTCCCTCCTCCTCCCAGAGGGAGGCGTGGCCTGGAGACGGGGGTGAGGTGGGGTTGGGGGGGGGGAACCATTGTCCTTTCCCTTGTGCGAGTCCTCCAATGTCTCCCATTTGCTATGTTCCTGAGTCAAAAGAGATACAGCTTAAGACAGGAGATAAAGTTCAAAGAATAGCTCCCCTGAGCCCCCTAAAATACGCTCACGAGTCACCCGGGACTGCGACAGCCCCCTCACCTCCATCAAGGCGGGGCTTGGTGGCGAGGGTGACTATTCATGACCATGGGGCCCCTCTGAAGCCTAACTGTTGTATGCACTATAAATCCTTTGCTTCTGATTTTTGCATTAATTGCTTTCAGAAGGGTGGCAGTGATAGCACTAGCTGGCAGTTTCTGCACACTTTTCCCAGACACCATTTTAAGTGTGTTGACTCTGTGAGCTAACCCCGCCAAACCTTACGAGGAAGTATTTTCCTCATTTACACCCATGAGGGAGCCCGTACGCTGAGAATTTCCCGTCACACAGCTAGGGAGTGGCCGAGCTGGGGTTTGGACCCAGAGCCCAGTGTGCTGAGCCGCTATGCTGGTTAAGAAATGATGACGTTATTCTATGCAGACACAGGGTCTTTTGTACCCAATGCGCTCCTGAGCGATTGGGAGGACCTCTCTCTCTTCAGTGACATGAGGACATGCAAAAGACTCAAAGAAGATTCTAGAAATTAAAGCCAAGGGAAGGTTTGGGATCACAGTCAAGAACAAGGGCTTTGTGGTCAGCAGGTCTGGCTGGAATCCACTGTCTCCTACCAGCTCGGTGACCTTGGGCAGGTTACACAGCCTCTCTAAGCCTCATTGTTCCCATTTATAAAATGGGGGCATGAGGGACCCAGTGTTCTTGGGGGGTTAAAAAGAGCTGAACCCCGCACACAGTGCCGAATAGTGGCTGGCTGGCAGTCGACATGGCCTGCATGCTGGTGTGAATTGTTATTAAATTCAGCGAGCTAAAGGACAATCAGGGAAAGATAAAGTTTAAAGAACAAAGATTTAAGGTCCACATTATCTTCTTCGTGATCAACTTTGTTATCAAGACTTGTGAACCATACACAAGAAATCGCCCTTAAAACAGGACTTCTGGAAAAAGAGTCCTTTTGCTCTCCTGACTGCTGTCATTCATCCTCCTTCATCCCTTCCTCCCCAGGATCTGGTGACTAACTCACAGTTGTCATGTACCAGTTAAGCCCGGCGTCCCCACATCCTGGCTCCGAGCCTCGGTAACAGGCCTGCAGTGATCATGGGTTTCTACTGGAAAACTGCCTCTGGGCGGTGGGGGTGGGACCCCCAATCCAGAGCCGGCCTCACTTCGCCCTGGCCCCTCACATCACCCTCATCCACCGCCTCACGGCTCCCCACAACTTGGCAATGTGCTGGCAGGTCGCTGGCTGGGAGCCTGTATTCCTCACACAGGTCCTGTCACTATAATAACCATCTTTTCTCTTGCGGTGAAGAGTAATTGAATTAAATTGGGCGGCATCTGACCCTGGCCGTGCTAATTGCCTGATCCAATTGAGGCCTCCGTGAGGTCGCGGGCAGGAATGAACAGAACAGCCAGACAGATGTCCTCGGCCCGCAGGCCTGGCCGGCGGGTTCTGATTTCCGTGCTCACCCTGGACACCTTCCTCCTCCCTGTGGAACCCTCTGGAGGCTCAGTGGGCCTGGGAGTGAAGCAGGAGAGTCCCCAGGTGTGTGGGGGACACGGTCGAGCCGGCAGGAGCCGGGTTTGACTGATGTCACGACACATGGACATGCAGATGTTTAAACTGGGATGGATGGAAACACAGGTGACGGGTGACATCTGCCAAAATGGGCTCAAAAATTAATGTGTGTGTGTATGCATGTGTGTGTGTACATGTGTGTGTGTGTGCATGTGCTGGAGGGAGACCCTAGAGTAGGAATGAAGAATTTTGCTCTGGTAACATCTCAAACTGTGTGTGGTTTAAAAGTCAAATGTTGGGGCAAACAGGCAGCCCCAGTAGCCTTTATCAAGAGTAAATTATGCAGGTATGTAAAATTATGCATGTATGTATCTGAAAGTAAATAAGAAACCCAGATGACTGCCTTTAAATGTCTAACTAGCTCTATTTTCCCTTCTTTCTGCAGATAAAATTAAATAGAGGCACCACCATCTAAATGTATCAGTAGGATGTACAAAGGGACACCAGGAGGGAAAGACGGGAGGAAGTCTCAGGGGCTTATGCCTTTAAAAATCTCTTTTTCGGTCATCCCTCCCACCCGAGTCCTCCCTGTCCCCTTGGTCCTGGCACTGCTGTTCACCCTTCAGAAGTGGAAGTGAGTGGCCTTCGCAAAAGCTCGACCCCGTGTCTCTCAACTGCCATTTCATAATCCCTCAAGGCAAACATGGAAACGAAAAGATGCTCACACATCGAGGGCGCCTGGAAATTGGGCTCGGCTTGTAAAACACTGACCAGCCTGACTTCCATCCTCAGGGGCACAACCTCTGTCACTTTGCCGTGGCGATCTCCCTTGCTGGCTGGCCCTTCGTGAACCAAGTAATGGTAACCTCTTTTGAGGCTGGGAGGAGTCCTTCATTTGGACTAGTCCCCCAGGGCCTGCCAGGAGGGAAAAAGTGCTGGGGTTTTAAGAAGAATAAACAGCAGTCAGTCACTTAGGAGGGTAAAAATGATCGTCCTCTCAAGCAACCCAGAGGAGATGGTTTCTGATTGTGTCTGTTCTCATGTTATTGGTCCAAGAGGAGGTGACCGAAGGATTTCCCCCTTCATTTCTATTCAGAAGGTTCAGTTTGTGTGTGAGGATAAGGATCTGTGGGCTGAGCGAGAAAGGAAGTCACAAACACCCAATGATTTTTCAAATTATGGGTTGTGGCACATTAATGACTCCCAGGATGGGGAAAGTTTCCATCGGGACACATGATTCAGCCCAGTAAGGGAGCCCAGAGCCTTCAGTAGGTGCCAGCTTGGTTCTCAACCCACTAATCCTCTACAGCCAACCACCGCCTTCCCAGAGAGAGGTCCTCCCCAGAGACGTGGTGAGTCACCAGCCCAGTATTGATACAGCAAAGGGAGTAATCTTGCCGCACTAAAGGGAACCAGCTTAAAGTCTAAGATCAGAACCTAAAGGAGCATGAGGAATAGAGGAGAAGAGCAAAGGCAGCCTGGCCTGCAGAGCTTCCCCCTGTGTGGCTTTCCACACCAGTGCAGACTTCATACTTCAGTCCTAAGGGCTGCCCTTAATCAGACAAGCATTGCAAACTTGTCCCTATTCATTGGCTGTTAAAAGAAATGAATGATAGATTAAATGGGGTGCTAGTCAAGTACGTATATATACCTGGTCAGGGAATGCTCAGGATGCAAACCAGCACAGCAGAATCAGCTCTCCAGAGCCCATCATGAAATTCAGCGCCATCTTGGCGCTTTCTTGGTCCCCTTTTTCATCAGCTTGCCTTCCCGCCTCTTCCCTGTTCATGGCGATGTCCCGTAGGTGCTGTAGGTGGCCTCTGTCTTTCCTCTCTCTACACATGCTCCCCGCAGGAGATCATTAACAGCTGGGGGGGGGGGGAGGCTTCAGTTACCAGAGACCCAAATCCAGATCCACACTCTCACCTCAACTTCAGTACATTCAGTAAATATCAGTGGAGAACTTACTACGTGGGAGGCCCGGGGCTGGGCACGCGGCACAGGGAAATGAATAAAGCATGGTGTCGGCTGTCAAGGCTCACCTATAATTTTACATCCGGATGTGATCAGAATTTTCCATTCAGACTTTTTGTGATAATAATAATGGTAATTTTTAAAAAATCTGCTACCATTTGTTGAGAACCTATTTCAAGCCCACTACTCAATACAAGGTGCTTGTTGGCCCCCCTGGGCATGTGGGTGTGGCCTCCCTCACCTGCTGGCCAGGTGAACCTCAGGTGCATCACCGTAGGCAGTATGTGTGCTCATCGCAGCCTGACAGCCGGGCAGTGACAGTAGATGCGGACCAGGTCACATCTTGATGATGCGTTTTGGTTCATTTTAGCACTGATCCTAGTTTCATGACGCTCCCTACCTTCCCGTGTAGGTAGATAATAACTGAAATCTCAAGTACAAACGTCTTACAGCCACTCTTTTAAGCTTCCTGATCCATTGGGTATCCTGAGATTGCAAATTGAGGGTTTTTTTTTAAAAAGCTACCTTTGCAACTTGTTCCCTGAGTGAATCAGTTTTCTCAATATTATGTAATTAGAACAATGTATGTAAAATGGAAGATGAGCTTGTCACACAAAACCACAGTTTTTTTTATTAATACCTCTTAATTGTTCTCACTGGTTGATTTTGTAACTGTCAGAAATTTGAAGTAACAAACTAAACATTCCCTAATAAAATGCTTTTTATCTGTTTCACATGCTGGGGTTCTCCAGGTTTTGTTTGGGAAAGAAATACTTAGTGCCAAAGAAGTTTGAAAACTACAGAACAAAACTAAGGGTTTAGCCCCAGGTACAAAGCTCTCCTGAGCTGGTCCTGCCTGCCTCTTCAGTCCCACATCCTTCCACTCCCCTCACACATACCCTGCACCCAGAAGTGCAAAATCACCTGCTCTTCCTCCATCTGAGTCTTCACTTGTACACGCTGTGCTGTGTCCTTCCCTGGAATGCTCTTTCCCCCCTTCACCTTCCATTGACTGCCACCTCCAGGAAGCCACCCTGAATTCTCCAGGTCGAGATAGGATGTGTGTGCCCAGGTCTGTGTTCCCGCACAAGTGCTCCCCCAGCACTTCCCTCATTGCTGTAGTTTTTTATTTACCTGTCTGAGCTCCTAGTTGGGAAGAACTGTGGCTTATTTAAAATATTTAGGTACTTAGTGGTTACCCATTACTGGCTTATAATAAGTACTTGATAAATGTGGGTTGAATGAATGAATGAATAGGTAATCAACTTAAATAAGAACCCGGATTTAGTCCTTACAGGATCTGAGCTTTCACATTTCTGAAATGCCCATGCTTGAAATGTAACCTCTAAACATCAGGTCCTGCTTTAACTGTTTATGCAAATTGCCTCATTTTAACCTTCCAAACCAGCTCCCTGTGGTAGGTGGTATAATCATCATGTTAACTTTTCAGATGAGGAAACTGAGGCACAGCGAGGTGATGTAATATGACCAAGTTCCCACGGCTACCGAAAGACAGAGTGACCCTTGGTTCCCAAGCTCAAATGCCATGAGAACATCCTGCTCTAATATTCTGCTCAGGGGGCTCCTGACTGATTACACAGCAAAGGCAGTTAAACATCTTCTTGAAGTCACGCCATGATGGCAATCCTCTAAAACAGATGCATCTGGGAACTGGTGAGGCCGTATTCCTCTGCACGGGATGGTCCCAGAGCATGGCAAATTTTAAATACGAATTCTGTTTTGTCTACTGCCATCAGGGCTTGCTTCTCAGTGTGCCTGTCTTTGGAAAGACCAGGGGCAGAAGAGGGAGAAACATGAGCTTTGGGTCATAGACTCCCAAATGAGAAGCACAAATCTACCTTTTATTGGCCGACTGACCTTCTCTAAATCTGTTTTATCATCTTTACAATGAGTCCATCACACCAGTGTAACACTGGCTGACATTATTGTTGTTAGAAACAAAAATAAATATGTATGGAATATCTACTCTATTCACTTATCTTTCTCCTTCCCATTCTAATCCTTTGATTGTAATATGCTATGCAGTTTGAAACCAAGCTTGTTAGCATCCTGCCTAAGATAAGCATAAACAAGGTTCTGTTTGTGCATTCTTTGAATAAAGCTTGTAAGCTTTAGAACGTGTCTTCTCCTAGCCGTTCCCCTGGCAGCACTGGGGAAGTCTTGGCGTTCTTCCTGAGTCTTGGCTGCCTTCCGGATAGACAAGGTTGGTCCCGGATAAGTGATGGGTTCTGGTAGTCACCCGTCTTACCGGGCTCACCGCTTGGTGGCAGCACACCACACTTCCTTTATCCCTACTCTTCCCTGCGGGTGTGGGAAAGGAGGCGCTCTACTTAGGGGCCAATCTCCACCTCTCCAGCTTCTACATTGCTTTTGATGTTAAGAGATCGCTTGCGCATTTCGGTGATAGCAAACACCGTTGGCGTGTGTTTGTATGCACTCCTGTAGGACGACGTGGAGTTTTGCCAAAGCCAAACAGCACATTTCATTAGACTGTTTTCACTGGGAGGTTTTTCTTACGCAAAATTATCCACAATTAAAAATACGGAGAAATTTTCTCAGGGTGGCCCAGCTTTTTCAAAGATCAGGACAGAACCTTTATCGAAAGAGCAATTTATAATGCCAGTAATTTTCCACCTCTGTCCGGCTATCATTAAGGATGGCAGTTTTAAAAGGAGCTTTTTGCTCCGGTCTCCCTGCTCAGCTCGTAGCCTCGTGTAATGGCCTGTCTCTGACTCCAGCCCATTGCCATGGCAGTAATTATACCACAGGCTCAGAAGGGCGATTTGGCACAGAATCAAAGAAGCAGCAATCGGGCTCAAAATGAAAAACAATCTCTAGATACGGGAAGGAAAGGAGCCTGATGGAGTGGGGAGGGTCCAAAGAGCCCTGTTTTATGTGGAAGAGTGCACTGGACGGAAGTTCTGGAACCAAATATCATCAGAGTAAGACAAAAACGTATGAAGTGAATTAAATCCTTTTCCTGTTGCCTGCTTCCCTTCTCCAATATATTTTTTCATCCCAGCACATGGTTAGATGGTCCCCAATAAATGGTTCTTTACAGCTGCTGTGATAGTTTCTAGAGCAAGCTTTCCAAAGGAATGATTTTATTGCTTTCATAAAGTCCCGGAAGAGAATCACAGACCCCATGGCTGCGGATGTGATCTGGGAGTTCACCTTGCCCCGTTCCTCTGCGTTCCTGAATTTTCAAACTGAAACTTTCCCAGGAAGATCAAAATCGACACCGCAAAGATCATGAAATCATTTTTTTGAGGCCAAGGACAAAGATCCCCCAGGGTAACGCGGCAGATATTTTGTCCAGCAAGGAACATGCGATCCGATGTCAGGAGACCCTGGTGGAAGGCTGGGCTCCGAGGTCTGCCAACCCTGCCATCCGGACAAGTCACATGCTGTCTCCACGCTTGGGCTGCTTCAAAAATGGAGATAATGTTCTACGTCACAGGGTTGTTCCAATGATCCAGTGAGACAATGGATGCGAAAGGGCTTTGTAAACTGGGGAGTGCTATTCAATTGCCACTTACCAGCACTGCTGAGCTCACTGAGTTCATTTCTACCTCTGGGAGCTGCGGCACCCACTCCTTTACCACCAAAATGCAGAGGACCAAGGCCTGCAGGGGAGGAGCGCCTTCCGGCCATGTGCGCAGGCGCCGCAGGCCCAGCAGCCTGGAGGGAGGAGTGATCTGAGGACCGAGGGGCACGGAGCCCCTTAGAAGCAGCAGCACCCCCCCCACCTCCTCCCTGGGGGAGCGCACCTGTGCACTTCCCGCAGCCCAGCCCCCATCGAGCCTGGAACTGTGGCCCAAGTGACAGGACATGTGGATTCGGGCCACTATCTTGCCGTATGACCCTAGGTTATTTCTTCACTTCTTTGGCTACTCATTCAAAATAAATAATGACTAGAGACCCAGACTCGTGAGCCAGGTCACCTGGATCCAAATCCTGGTTCCACCCATGACTTGAGAGGTGACTTTCGGATGCTTACAAATACTAGTCAGTATTTACCGAGCATTCAGACACGCCAGCCCTGCTCCGAAGGCTTTATCCGTATCAACTCAGGTGATCTTCACAATAGCCTTATGAGGTTAGCCTGGTTATTATTCCCATATTCCAGACAATGAAATTGAGGCCTAAGTGCTTCAGTAACTTCAGTAACTTGCCCAAGGTCACTCACACACTCACCACAATGATGCCTAACTCTTCCTAAAGACGTATGTGAGGTGCCCAGAGCAGTGTCTGCTGCTAGGTAAACACTCCATGAGAACTATCATTTATTGTTTATTAGGGACCAGCTGTTTTGCTAGATGTATCTAGATTACACAAGCTCCCTAGCTCCACCTGATAAAGATCAAAAATAATAGTACCTGCTCTATTTAGTCCACATAGCTGTTCTGGGGATCAAGTCAGAAAGGCAGTATGTAAAGATGCTGGTGGGCTTGGTGGGGGTCGGGTTGCCTAGTGGTTATAGCTCAGTGGTAGAGCCCATGTTTAACATGTACAAGATCCTGGGTTCAATCCCCAGGACCTCCTCTAAAAATAAATAGATAAATAAAACTAATTACCTCCTCACCTCTCAAAAAAAAAAAAAAAAAAAAAGAAAGAAAGAAAAAAATCATCTCCACTATTTACAATAGCCAAGACATGGAAACAACCTAAATGTCCATCCACTGATGATTGGATAAAGAAGTTGTGGTATATTTACACAATGGAAAACTATTCAGCCATAAAAAGGAATAAACTAATGTCCTTTGCAGCAACATGGATGGACCTGGAGATTGTCATTCTAAGTGAAGTAAGCCAGAAAGAAAAAGAAAAATACCATATGATATCACTTATATGTGGACTCTAAAAAAAAAAGACACTTATGAACTTATTTACAAAACAGAAACAGATTCACAGACACAGAGAACAAACTTATGGTTACTGAGGAGGGGAAGGGGTGGGAAGGGATAAATCGGGAGTTCAAAATTTGCAGATACTACTATATATAAAATAGATAAACAAGTTTCTACTGTATAGCACAGGGAAATACATTCAATATCTTATAGTGATCTATAATGAAAATGAATATACAGATGTACACATATGACTGAAACATTATGTGTACACCAGAAATTGACACAACATTGTAAACTGACTATACTGCAATTAAAAGAAATGTAGGTGGACTTTTGAAAGTGAAAAAGCAACTACATTGGGGAGGCAGAATGAGCATTAGTTTATTTTAGGTAAATCTGACATAATGCCCTTGCAATAGGAAAAAACTCAATCCAAGAGATACATTCTCATAATCTTCTTGTTGGAATAAACATCATCTGGTGCTGTGGCAAGGGTCTAGAACCCTGTTTGCCAAAATACCCGATGTGATTTTGTAGTTCTGAGAGTGTCACGCTGACCCCAGCCCTGTTGTCATAACTCTGTGCTGGTTTGTTTTCCTCCAGAGCGGGACACTTACAGCAGCATGAAACGTCTGTTTTCTTTTCCAGGACTTGTTGGCCTTCTACCAGAATATCAGTGAACTAATCTTTCTAAACACCCAACCGACATATACTTGTTGAACTTTGTACACCATTTGCAAAACACTCTGCTAAGGACCGTATTTGTTCATGCTTTCCTCATTTTCTATCTAGAGCTCTGGGTTAATTCTCTTATAATTTTCATATTATAAGGATCAAAGAACAAATGCAACAGGGGCTCATTTTCCCTTTTATCTCCAAGAATATCTTACAGAAGAAAATTGAACCTAATACCATTTGTGAAAATATTCAAGGGCACCATGCTTCTTTTGGCCCCAAAGGCAAATTTCTGAGAGAATACACAGAATCATAGTAACGCAATATTAATCTGATTTTAATGAGCATTTCGTGACCACCTACTCTGACCTAAGTTCTAGAATATAAATCTTCCCAGCTTGGACAAGTTACTTACTCTTTCTAGATCTCAGTATCTTCATCTATAAAATGAGGGGAAAATAAAAGACTTGTGAAGCTCTTAGAAAGCATTTATTACTTCACATGATCATCTCAAAAGTCCCGTGAGGTATCTGTGACTCCCTAGTTCCTCGGGTAAAACTGAAGCTTAGCTTCCTGAGCAAAGCAGTCCACCTCAATTCTCGCAGCTGGCGAACAGCCAGGTGAAGACTCAAATCCACTTTCTTTAATTCAAAAGCTGGTGTTCTTTTCCCAGGACCAGAAAGGATTGCCTTGGGAGAATCCAAGAGCCTAAGCAATCAGTGCCAGGTTTTATTATAATTCAACTCAATTGTCCCCACCTCTGTCTGTGGACACCCTGGCCCCAGAATTTCTTGGTATCTGTGTTTGCAGGTCATTGCTCGGAGAACTTCACATAAACAGTTTCAAAATACAAACGCTCTATTTCAAAGCGAAGCGAAGCCAGATTGACTTTAAAGTCAGAAAGTTCCGTTCCCCCTGCTTCGTGTGCCCTGACACGCTTTGTGTGCTGGAGGTCAAGTTTTCCCAGTGATAAGGGGGACTTAACTAGGATGATCTCGAAGCAGGAAAGCAGAACAGGAGGGCCCCAGAGGTCATCCGTGGAGAGATGGCCTTGACAGGGGAGCTTTATCTGAGTGGACTTGCCACCGGAAGTTAGGCGTGAGCAAATACATGCTATTTCTGCCAAAGGTCATACACCCAGCGGGGACAACACCAGGATGGCCTCTAACTATGACACGTGCAATATACTAATGTCCCGGCAGTCGGTGAAACTAAACATCTTCCTTTGGAAAGCGCAGTGGGTTTTAGTGTCTCAAAGTTCAGGATAATGTTCAGGAAGATGCGGCAGCAATTCCTCCTTTTCCTCCTCTTCCTCATCCCTTCCCCACCCTCTCATAGAACAGTCATCAGTCCATTGAACTCAAAGCCACTTCTGTCCTACATGTTCATACTTGCTTGTTTCACTAAAATATCATAAGATGGGTGTCACGCCAAGCCCTACCAGGTGCCACTCAAGGTGATGGGCAAATCCTTTCCTATCCCTGTTTGATATAGGTGCTCTTAGAAATGGTGTCTCCTTCAGGCCCTGTCCAAGATGCTGACGAGGAGGGCCCCCCTCCTTGTGCTCCAGGTAGTTAAACGTAGTGGGACAGCAGCAAGGGAAGTTTCAGGAGAAGCATCTGGAATCACTATCTCACGTACCTAATGAAGTTGGAATAAATGAACATACCCAGTGGCAAGAGGCATTTATTGTCATCCCTAAAGGAAAGCTATAACATTGCTTTAAATTAGAGCGCTCTCATTTATTTATTTTTTTAAACATCGTGGAAAGAAAGCACTGTCTTGCAGAATGGACTAGGAAAGGCAGCAAAGTGCTGGTTCTCATGCTGGTCACGTCCTAGAGGCTCTCCTGGGAGAAAGGCGGCCAGTTTGGAGTCAGATGTGCAGGGCTACTGCAAGCCCAGCCAGGCCCCAGGGGACCCCTCTCCAGCTCCCCAGCCTTCCCCAGTGCTGTCCAAACGCTGTTCACCCCGCCAATGTCAGCAAGTCCTCAGAAGCTAAGCTGAAGGGCTGGAGCTGCAGGCTGAGCCTGAGCCCCCTTGGTGCTCAGAGACCATTGCCGGGATTTCCTGGCCGCCACTGTCATCTTCACCCTCAGCCTCTCAGCTAAATGACTGCCATTCTCAGAGCCCTTCCTGAGAGCCTTCTTCTCTAATCTCCATGGCTCACCTCCAGCATGCCACAGCACACTTTCTCTTCTTTGGTAATTCAGGGCAGATTTGCAGGACACGAATTGAGCAAAAGCTTATGTCATTTTTCACATAAGTGGCCGCCTTTTGTACTTAAATTCAGGTGAAAATTGCTTAATTCTTGGCTCTTACTCTGACTGCATGGGTTTAGCCTAAAATTCCTTGAATCATCAAAGAATTCCCAGGACCCCTCAACTGAATTCCATCCCCCACCACCCCTGCCCCCGTGTGAGTAGCCATGCTATATCCCCAACTAGAGAGGAAGAAGGATCTACTTACAGAACCCAGGAAAGGAGGAGAAGCTCCCCTGATACCAGCAAGGTATGAAATAGATGATGCCGTTGCTAGATTTAGTACGTGAAGCTAGTGTAACTTCATCAGAATGGAGAGGTGAGATTCCTGGGTTCTAGCTCAGTCCCCACCACATACAAAGCAATGGATTCTTAACCTTTTTTTTTTTTTTTTTTTTTTTTTTTTTGCCTCATGGACCCCTTTGAAGACCTGTTAAGTGCTTTGGAACCTTAATCATACACATACAAAATCTGAGGAAGCAGATAATAGAGCCTGCCTGCAGGACGATAATCGTCCCGCCCCACCCCCAGTCTGTCTCTACAGTCTTTTCCAGAACTAACACCCACAGGTTCCACTGATGTTGCATTAGGAGGGAAACAGTCTAGCAAGCTATATTTTAATGTTCAAAATGCTCATTGTCCCTTATTACCTTGAGAGTAAAGCCAGAACAGTATTGGGAAGTTTAATCAACTGGTAGCTCCGTCTTGTCCTCGGCTTTCATGAAAGGCTAAAATTATCCTCTGCGCCTCAGAGCGTTGCTGCAGCTCCATATGGTTTCTGTCCTAGCGATCTAGCAATTCATCAATCTGTTTACATACTGATGTTATACTTAGATTGATATTTAACTCCCAGAATCAGTGCCTTGCAAAAGATTTATAAATGACTGCACTAATATAATAGATTTTGCACTAAACGGAAAGTAGTAATCATTGAGTTACAAATCATGGCCCCTTTCTTTTTATTTACACATACATAACCACATATTTACACACACGCACGTAGAGCTGGCTATGTCAGAGTCCCCGACATTGACAAGTATGTCAAATACTGAATGTTGATTTATTAAACAGCAACTAAAGTTCTGGATATAAACAGCCTCATATAAAAATGCACATAAAGAAAATATATAGCTATCAACACACACATTAAAAAGTGTGCACTTATCACTCTCTTTTTCTGCTTGTTTTTATTTCATGGTAAATGTCACAGTGGTATTTCAAATCTGTCAAGAGACAGCAACCATGTATGAAATAAACAGACTTTTTTTTTTTTTTTGTATTCCTATAGTATCATAGAATCTTAAAGCTGGAAAAGATTTGAAAGAATGTTTACCCTGGCTTCCAACCCAACACAGGAATCACCTCTTTTACAACCTTGACAGATGGTTCTGCAGGCCTCTGCTTGATTACTCCTAGTGACGGGGAACTCACTTCTTTACTGATTTAGATGTCAGGAAGATCTTCCATGTATCAAGCCAAAATAGGTTCCCAGTAATTTCCACGGCAGATCTAAAAGCAAACTTGTTTTTCTTCCTCTTCAAACTAGTTCCTTCTTTTATGTCTCCCATGCTAACTAATAGAACCTCTGATCAGCCTCTTGGAAACCAGGTCCCACACATCTCTCTTTTCCCCATTCATTGGTTACCAAACCCAGGTGAGTCTGTCTTGCTAAAATATCCTCTTAAGTCTGGTGCCTTCCTTCTGTCCCAAAGATTTATCACCTCTTCCTTGAATTATTGCAATGGCCAATACCTAATCGCTCAGTCTCTAATCTCACCCTATATGGGTCACCACCCAAATAGAATACAGGTGTTCACTCTGTAAAACCCTACGCTGAAGCCCCATAACACCAGAGGACGCAGCTCCCCTCCCGTCCGTGATGGGGCTCTGGCTCGGTGCCTCTAGTATGTCTGCATGCTCTGCCTAATGCAAGTCCAGCCCTACGGAGCCGCTTCTGGTGAGTTCCCTGAACTTGGAACAATAATTCATATCGTTATGCTTTCCTGAACTTTGCTACTTTGCCTGAAACACTGTCGCCCCTCGATCTACCTGCTGAAGGTTCACCGACCCTTCAGCGCTCGCCCCAGCATCCCGTCCTGCCCGACCGCAGGCCGAGCTGGGCCCCGGCCTCTGTGGGCCTCCGCTGAGCTTCCTGTCCATCTCGGTCACAACGACTGCCGCTCTTAGTGACGCCGACTGAAATGCGCGCTTCCGCGCTGGAACGGGAGCCCCAGGAAGTCACCCGTGCTGGAGCCCCGGGGAACGTAAGGGGTCCCTAAATGTCTGTAGCTCGGCTCAACGGGTCTCCACCTGTTTGTTGTAGGAACAAAGGCAAGGAGGACAGACGGAGGGAAGGAAGGAAAGAGGGAAAGAAGGATGGAAGGAGAATAAGTTCTCTTCTCGAATAACAGCCGTTAACATTCAGAGACAGCCAATCCTGCTCTGAATTTTGAAAATTACCCTAAAATGCTGCGTTTCCCTAGATTACACATTCTTCAATTATTCTCCCTAAGTTACTGTTTATAGACATTTTACTCTTCTGATAGCCCTCCCTGCATAAGCTCTAGAGCTGAACAAAATATTCCACATGTGTCCCAACCAGTGAGGAAACTGTACGTTTGGCCGTAACTGGAAGACTCCTCAAGTAAGTTACTTGGCGCCTCTTGCAGCTAGAGGCTCCCCACCTCGTTTTCTCCCCATGAATTGCTCACATGCCTTGATGTCCCAGGTCTACACTGTGCAGTACCTGTACCTCCTTCTCTAAAACCTTTACCACCCACCCTCCCCTCCTTCCTCTACTGAAGCCGGGATGGTTAGAGTCTCTCCTTCTAGGTATTGAAATAAGAGAACCGAGAACACAGCCAGATGGCGCTGGTCCTTGAACGCTCAGGTTAGAAAGGTAAGACCAGCGCAGCACACCGAGGAGCAAGTACAGGAAGTCAGGTAACAGGAAGAAGTGAGCCAATGGGCCAGACAATCAAAGACAAGGTCAGGTCAAAGGTCTCCCAGGGAGAAGGAGGGAAAGAAGACAGAGCAGGCCTGGGGAAGGGAGGAGGCGAGAGACTGTCTCAGCCCCTGGTCTGATTTCATGAGATCTGCTTGGGCTTTGTCCCTGTGAGGTGCCTCTGTGACCTTCCACTAACCACTAGCCACTGACCCTCACCCAGGACACACTCACAAGCACAGGCAATGCACTCAGCTTTGTTTCCTTGAAACCAGACAGACTTCCCTAGGATTTCTAGCCTCCTGATTTTCATATTTCAGGAAACAAACATTATGTTTACTCCTATGCAATTTAATTTGTTTGTATTTATCCATCATTCCAGTATTTTAAAATTTCAGATGGACATTTCATAAAATCTTTCATTGTACCTTTAGGAAATCTGTTCCCTACATCTTTCAGGCTAGTGACTATGGAAAGAAAGAAAATGAGGCTTGTGTGGCCTGGTCTTCAAAAACGCTAGAGGATGGTTCCTCAGAATGACCTCTGACTCTTCTCAACATCTGCGGGTCATCTGTTTAATTATCTAACCTAAGACATTTTCTCATTTCCAGTCTTCCGCACCTTTTGCATTCTCCGTGATTCTCCAGGCATTTTCGTGGTGTCCCATCAAATTGCTTTATCTTGTCACTGTTACATTTGTTCCACCCTTTCTTGCTTGAAAATCACTTTTTCTCATGATTGAAAAAATGGAATTCACATAGAAATAGAAAAATGTGTTTTGTTTGGGGCAACATTACCCCTCACAGCCCAGGTATGAGATTACCCACTTCATGTTCTATTCTTAAGATAGTCCAGATCTGTTTCTTTCTCAGCCTGGAGGAAGCTAGGATTATCTCTATCAACTTCTGAGTCTATCATTATGAAATATAAAAGTCCCCTAAGTTAGCCAAAAGGAAGTTTATTTAACCTAAATGACCCTGAGGAATTTGTCAGTAAACAGTCTACACACAGGCTCTGTATTCTTCCTTATCTATTAAGAAACAGTTACCCTGATTTTTAAAAAAAAAAAAATTCATCCAGTACCCACAGGTGACCTGCACTGGGGTCACCTGGACATACTCCTTTACCACGACAGCCTTAGGCCCAGTAAATCCATGGTTGCTTCCATGTACTTACACTCTTCTCCAGGGGCCCAGAAAAACAGAGTTAATTTAATTTCTATTCGACGAATGTCCTCAGTGAAAACAGTAACAGTTTTCAGCTCCAACTGGCCCATGTTTAGCAGACAGGTCTGAACCTGACCGCCTGGAGGAGGGAACAGACTCTTCCCTCTCCCCAGGGGCCCCCAAGTCTCTCAGCCTCTGAGGCGCATCTGGAGCTCAACTTAAATACATCTCTTAAAACCAAACATCTACTGAACAGGCATGTACATAAGAAATTCTTCACCAAAAGTTTTAGCTTTGTTTATAATCATCAAGATATGCAAACATCCCAGGGTCCTTTATCCTGACACTATCCTGGTGAATGGATACAGAGACCTGCCCTACATGGTGCACTGGACAGCTTACTTCGAAGCACTAAGAAGGAACCACCTGCTGACACACATAACGACACAATGAATCTCAAACGCATTTTGCTGAGTGAAAGAAGCCAGACCTAAAAAAACGACATACCTTACGATTGCGTTTATGTGACATTCCGCAAAAGGCAAAACTATAGGGGCAGAAAAACTAGTTGATGGTTCCAGGGCTGGGAATGGGGGAGAGGCTGCCTACGAAAGGGTGAAAAAGGCATTTCAGAAGCTGATGAAACTGTTCTACATGTGGATCATGGTGCTGGTCACACAGGAAATGTGTTTGCCAAAATTCATAGATCTGTACACTAAAAAGAGTGAATTTTAGTATATGTAAATTACCCTCAATAAATTTGACCAAAAATAATGTTAAATGATATTTTTTGTAAAAAGAAGAAAAAAAGTAGCCAAGTGGGGTTATTCTACTCTTAACCCCAGTGTTCAGGGGAACAGGGCATCATCTTGATTATTATTTTTGGCAAGGATTACAGGGTGATAACAAACGCGTCCCTGGGACAGAGTCAGCATGTCTCTCCCACAGCAAAGCAGAAGGCAGCTTTCCAACTTCTATGGAAAAGGGGGAGGGAAGAAAAAGGTGGCAGGAGGCACGAGCTTCCTGATGGCTTGACTTTCCATCGTCGCTCTGGGTTTTACGGGACCAGTGGGAATGAAGCAAGGGCACGAACTATGAGTGAAATAAAGCAAACCAACTGCCTTTCCAACCTTATATTTTTCATCCCATCTCTCAAGTAGTGGCCAGTTTAACCATAAGTATGCCTGTGCCCAGACTGTATGTTTCAAGGGCAGAACCTTAAGAATCTCTTGACTTGGCCCAAATCCTCTTTACAGTGTTAAAATAAGTACAATAAATTCTGCAGAAATGATCAGCCAGGAGTTGTGCTCAGAATCACTGAAACTGTTTCAAGTCTAACAGCCGGTCATTCAATCAACAAACATTTATTGAGCACCTCCTGGGTGCCAAGATCTGCCCGAGGGAGCAAGGCACTCGCTACAAATATATATCCTGGTTCCTGTCCTCAACAAGTTTGGGGCCAAATTGGGAGACAAATACATACACAAATGACCCCAGGGCTATGTAATAAGGGCGAGAGGAGGGATGCAAAGTCACTACCATGTAGAGGGAAGAGTGATCAAAGCAGCGAGGGGTGGGGAGGTGCTCAGGCTAGGGAAGAAAATTCCCTGAGGACAGAGCTTCCGCACGGCCTTGCAAGATGCGCTGAAACTGACAGAACCAGGAGTCCCCTGTTCATCGCATTTTCGCTCCTGCAGAATTATCAACTTGAAGAGTGCTGAATTTTCCACCGAGTGGGCTGCCAATATAATTTTTCCATGAAAATGTATACGCAGACATAGATACACACATTTGCTCTCCTCGGTCTTGTCAGATTGATGGCAATTATTTTTTTGTCCTGTCTTCTCAGGTCATGAGATCTAAATTCCAAAGGAGTAAAAAGCAAGTGTGCCTCATGTCTGTGATTTGCAGCACTCCGGGGAAAGGCTGAGGGTGGTAAGTGAATAACAATGAACAATATTTTCCCATGTGATTGGCAGGTCATATGGTGTTTGCTCTTTAGAAGTTAATTTAGCTTTCTAGGAAGGTTATCTTGCACACTTTCCAGGGTCCCCTGATATAAATAGACGAAGCAGTAAGGAGGAAATCAGAACAAGTGTGCATTTGTCTGGAACGTGGTGACAACTGTGCGGAGTGGAGGAACACAAATAAATACAAGAAAACAACAATTAACAGAAAGCTCTAGGACACAGCTAGTAACCACAGTATCTTCCTCGGATCAACTGGTTGCTCAGAAAAAGGCTAAACTAGAAATTCAGGTCAAGGTCAGGGAGAAGCTACAGTTTGCAGTAATGGAGGCACTTGGCTCTCTGAATTTATTTTTTAAAAAATCAGTTCAAGTTTAGCAAATTTCTTTCATAAAGGAAGAAAAAAGAAACCCTCCCCACTGTTAGTTAATAATGAGAAATGGGTCCAGTTTCAAAGGTGCCTGGAGCAAGCACTTGCCAATGGCAGGCTGGGGCTCATGAGTGAATATTTAGCAACCTAAATACATTAGTTCCTTCCTTCTTCCCCTTCTCCTTCTCCTTCTTCTTCTTCTTCTTTTTGGCAGGGGTATGGAAAAAATGCTCATAGCCTGACAAAACTTACCTTTTTTTAATTTGTAAAGCTGAATTAACAATATGCCTTTCTTGCTGTCGATTCTGCTAAACCAAAGGGAGACAGGGTGAACAGTGTGCCCTGATTTGCCCAGAATTCTAAGCCTTAGCTCTGGGAGAGCCCTCGGCCCTGGACAGGCCACATTGTTTGGTCACCTGAAGGGAAAATGAATCCCCAAACACGATTAGCCATATTCTGACTGCAGAACTTCCCAGACGGAAGGGGCTATTTGTCAATAGGTCAAAGCCCTGTACCTGCCCAGCGACTGACTTGGCCTGTTCTGTCTCCTTCTTTTACACATGAAATGTGGGCCTGTGATGGGAAGCAAACACTTCTGTTCCCACCTAAGTTCTCAGGGCAGTGCCTGCTTTCCCACGGCCAGCTCAGTTACTAGCAGGTAGACACGGCTGATCAAGTTCTTAGTAAACGCCAGTCACATCCGCCTGCAGACAGTGAGCTGGGCCTTTCCAACAGGCTTAAAGATCGTTCCCCTCATTCACTGGGACAGGCATCTCCCGGGAACTTACTAGACATGCAAATCATCAGGGCCCCCACATCAGACTAAATCAGAAGCTGGAGGAGGGGCCCTGGCCAGCTGAGTTTTCACAAGTTCTCCACGTGACTCGGATGCGGACACAAGCTGGAGGAACACCACTCTAGAGACTGATCTCAAAAGGTCAGCTGTGATAGGAGGACCTGATGTCCCCATCACGGGTGAAAAGAACCAAGTCAGAGTGTAGTACATGAGTTAAAAGAATTTTTATTGCAGTTACAACAAAGGCTAAACATAATTTTCTTTTCTAACTAACGTACATCGCTATGAGGTAGTCTGTTTTTACCATTAGCTTCATCTCAGGTTCAGATTAACGATTTTCTCATTCCCTAAATCTCCAAAAAAGCCAGAGGACAACTACAACCCAAATTTGGGAAAGAGAATAAAACAATTACTATTTTAATTGCAAAGGATCCCCAGCAAATATTGATCCATGGCACAACCATGCGCTGGGGGTAGAAACTGACATCCTTAAGGATAAAAGCATCACTAAACTGTGAAAGAAAGTGATCAGATGTCACCCTTCCCCTCCTCTCTCTCTGTCCACACCCCAGTCCTCACCACACCCTTCCCTCTTTCCCCCCTAGAAGCAGAAATTGATTCTAGGAAAGCACAGTTTCCTCCAGTGCTGACCCAGTTAGGTCAGTGACACCTCTCGGGAAGGTCTGTGATCTCTGTCCTCCCGGATAAACCCCATTCAGGGTTGCCCAGCAGCCTGGCTTTCTGGCCTTGAGAAATGGTGATAGATTCATTTAGAATCAGGGGCTACGAGCTTGCGAGCTCAGGTGCTGCAGAAATGGCAGGTGTTTGGAGCTGACTTGACAGCAATTAAATGTACAAATCTTTGATTAGGCTCCCGGGAATGGAGTCATTAGCAACCCAGAACAGACCAGCTTGGTTTCCACCGCCTCATTAGCTGCTCCACCGATGTTACTTAAAAAAGCCGAGGGGAGGGGAAAAAAAACCCTCTCCAGCACAGAATTAGGAAAGTTGAGTGACAAAGCTGGGAGGGAGGGGAGGAAGCCAGTGTAAGCATTTCTAGCTGAACAAACAGGTCCCCTGCTTTTTTGCAGGGTGGTCGCTGACATGCGCATGCGTGTTTGCTGGACTGTGAAATAGCCCCATACCTGCCTGATTAATCTGCCCCAAAGGGCTTTTCTTTTTAATATGCTTTTTCAAAATCCTTAGTTGATTCATTCTTTCCGGCCAAAGCCTCAGTGGGGCAGGAGCCTTCCTCCAGGGTGCAGAGGACAGATGGACCAGATCTTGGTTGCAGATCTGCTGCAGAGCTCCCTCTACCTTCCCCAGTGGCGGGTCTTGGGGTCCACATCTGTCTTTTGGGGGCCACAGAATCTTAAGTGTCAATATTTATTCAGCTCCTGTTGCATGGTCCCAGCTCCTTCTGTGATCTGGGTTGATAGCTACCTTGTGGATTTCCCCCACATTATTAGTGAGCTAGAGGCTGGCAAAAACCAACCATGCAAGGTAAATAATCTTCTCGACCGGGAGCTCTAAAACCAAAGGGAAATGTATCTCACAGCCTTAATGTAAAATCCTGTATGACCATTTATTTGATATGAGTCTAATTCATTGTGTAATTTAGTATTTTTATCTTTCTCAATCTGCCAGTCACTGGATTAATATTTATAAAGCCCTTGCCACAAATATTTATTGATCACCTATTATAAACCTCATACTAATTGCTGCAGGGCGGTCTGTCTATGACTTTGGAATCTGTAAGAAGGAACCATCATATACACTTTCCCCCATTTATTCATTTATTTATTCAACGAACACCTGCCATGTGCCTGTTTAGTTTAAGCACTGTTGTTGCCAAGAAAAGTACAAAGAACCATAAAGTACAATCATTACAACTGCTTACTTTCTGATCAGCATTTTACTGTATTAACTCATTTAATTCTTGCCACTCTGTGAGGTGGGTACCATTATTATCTTCATTTTAGAGATAAGAAAACTGAAGCACAGAGAGGTTAAGTAACTTGCCCAGAGTCACACAGCTGGCAAAGAGCAAAGCTGGGACTGAGACCTAGAAAGTCTGGCTGCTTAACCACTACGCTGTGCTCTTTCAAGTTGCTTACAGCTTAATAAGGAAGGTAAACATCAAAACCAGCCATTTCAATACAATGTGATAAGCACTTCCCCTTAAAGTATGTAAAAAGGACATGGTAGAGAGAGAAGGGAATTATTAAGTGTCTGTGGAAAAGAATTCACAGTGGAGATAATGCTTGATCTAGGTTTTGAATGACAAGAAGAAAGCCACAGCTTTCAAGAAGTTATAATCTAATAAGATACTTCACTAAATACCTCTGACATCATTTGGACTTAGGTTTTGAAACAAAGATTTCACATTTGTTGGGAAACTTGGAAAGGAAGAGATCACACTCAAACGTGAGAGTGTTGGCAAGGATGATTTTATTAAGAAGGTGGTGTCTAAGCAAAGCCTTTAAGAACTGGTCAAATTTAGGATTAAGCTTTGTTAAAAGGAGAGAAGCCAGGAGAAGAAGAAGACAGGGATGGAATTGGAGGAGGAAGAGAGAGAACATAGAACGTGCTTCCAAGGAGGTGAGATGGGAGATCATGCTGGAAGAGCGATTTGAGCCTAAGCATTGAATGAGAGATTTTATTTCATCCTAGAAACCTATTGAAGGTTTTAGGAAGGCGAGGAGTGAGGTTAAAGTGACTTAGAAATACCAAGGAGAGCAATATAAAAATGCAATCGAATGAATATAATAAAAAGTAGATGTTCAAGCTAAGGGGTTGTTTTTATTCAGAATAACAATCCACAACAAAGAGTTTTTGAGAAGATCAATATGGTAACAAGAGAACTTGCTTTGTGCACCATGGTGCACTGTACAGATGCCATTTTTTATTTTCCACAATGTATTTATCTGATCTTTAATTCACTTCTTTTCTGTTCAGAGTTAGGATGACACCCAAGCTTTCTGTGTGTTTCTGTGGCTAATAAATGGATAGACCATCTCAAGGGGCTTTTTATCTTGTCCTGGATGAGTATGTGAGCCTTCCAGAATATTCTCCAGAGCGATCAGAAGGCGTGTTTTGGGAGCATCTTGGCCTCCCAAGAAAATGGCAGTGATACATCCAGAGTGAGGTGAGTTCTTCTTCTGTGCACTCTACTGAAGGGTGGTCCCAAACCACGGAGAGAAAATCATTATTTTTCTCATTCTGCCACCACTAGCCACCAAAATGATTCTTCCAATTCCGTAAGGTTGCACCACAACCTCATTTGCTATGTTCTTAATTTTTCTATCCAATCGATTGACTTCTGTCAGACCACAGTCCAATTTGTTTCTTTTAAAAAATAAACTCCTGATCTCTCTTTCATTACTCTTTATTTTTTTGGTGGGGTTGGGGGGTGATGGTAACTGGGTTTGTTTTTTACCACATGTCCCACATGCTTGTTTGTTAAGTGACTTCTTGGTCTTTCTTCTGTCATTTCTATCCAGAGCTGGACGGCCTCCCCTCAGCGGGACTGGGTAAACGTACCCTCCTCCCTTTGATAAAAGCACAGAAAGGCCACGCTGCCCCTCCTCTGCCCAGGTCACTGGGGAGATGCCTGATTGTTCTGGGGGTGGGGGTCATCCAATGACTCTGGAGTTTCTAGAACTTTAAGCTGATGCATAACCCCAAGACAAGGACAAGATGACGTTTGAAGTTAAATACATTGTTTTTCATAATTGTGAATTGGAGCGAACATGTAAAGGGGGTCTCGTCTGTTAAATGATAATAATTATAAGACATGCATTATTTCTTCTGAGGTAATTTCTTTCCCTTGAGCTTCCTTGGGATAAACAAGGAGACAGAAGGAGAACGGTTAGCTTCCTGCGCCTGTTTGCAGGCTTGTTCCTTGAAACTACCATCCTCCAGCACCCCCAGCTGCCTTGCATTTCTGGACTGTCACTGGGCAAAGCTCCAACCCTGAGCGCATATTTTGACCTGCCTTTCTCCCCCTATTCTCAACTCGTTACACGAGGGAGGAAGAATATTGTCCCACCGTTCAGACGTAAATTTATGGCCAGTCTTTCTCTTGTCCTTGCTCAGAATCCTTCTAGTAGAATTTCTATTTCTTCACATTTTCCAGAAAGGTTTAACAATCCTCTGCACCCCCTCGATAATAACACATGGCCTCGACTTCTACATCTTTTAAAAACCTGAGGCTGTTATGGGCAAACTTTAAGCTTGTCCCCACCTACAGAAACGTTCATGCTTTGACCTCCTTTGCCTAGAGTCTCACAGAAGATGGAAAAGATGATGATTTTCTTTGTTTTGTCCCTATTTCCTTCTAGATCAACCTCTTCCCTCTTGAGCTCGCAGTATCCTATCCACCTGCCTCTTTTGGACTTGGATCCATCAATATTGTCTTTTTCTTTTGCCTTTATAACTTCTTTGTCTCCCTGAGTTCTTTCCTATCAGATATAAACTTTCTTCAATGTTTCCCACCAGAAGGAAAAAAAAAATGAAGCCTCCTCTCTCTCTTTTTTCCCCTTCCTTGAGCTATTCCTCTTTCTTTTTTTTTCTCACCAAAATATCTCAAAGAATCAACACCCTCTATTTCTTCTTCCTCATCTCATATTCTCCTCCCCTCCCCACCTGCCTACTTGCCAAACTAGTTGGCCCCTCTCAGTCCTACTTGGTGGGCCTCCATCAGACATTTAAAATGATTGACCTCTCTCTTCCATTCACACTCTCCACTCTCTTAATTTCCATCACCCCCTCTGTCTCTTCTTCAACCTCTCTGATCAGCCCTTCTTGGTTTTAAAGGCTGCTTTTCCCCTCATGCTCCTTGGATAATGATGTTTCCCAGGAGTTTGTCCTTGGTTCTCTTCTTTTCTCATCCCACGTTCTCCCCCTGGGCAATCTCATTCACTGCCCTGGTTCCATAATCACCCTTATGCTGGCAACATCCAAATCTGTGTTTCTAGCTGGTACCTTCTGATAAGTTTCACTGTTCTATACTCAATGGTCCACTGGACCGCTCCACCCACCTGCCCACGGATTCCTCACACTCAGCTCTTCCAAACGGTCCTAACTTTGTCTTTCTGAAGCAAGCTTCACTGATACGTTCTGCATCTCAGTGGATGGGTCGCTATTCATCTAGTCTCTCAAATTAGAAGCCCTGGAATGTCCTCAGTTCTTTCTTCTCCTTCACCATCTCCTGTCCCATCTACCACCTAAAGTTCTCAAATGCACCCCTTCCTTTTAATCTCTACTGTGATTTCCCAGACTGATGTAGACCCTTATCATCTCTCACCTGGACAGCTGGAATCTCACTAACAGGGCATCCTGCCTCCAGTCTTGTCCTTCTCCAGTCAGCAGACTGCACAGAGCCCCAAAGACTCTATCTACATCACAAATCAGGTCACCTTATTCCCAGGTTTAGAACCCTTTACCAATTCCCATGGGCTTGTAGAATGGAAATCAAAGGTAAGGCTTGTCATCAGCACCTGTGCCTCTGGTCTCACTGCTCACCATGCCTCGTCCTCCGCAGCTTTTCCAGCAACACTGAACCACTAGTGGTCTCATCATCATACTCAGCACTGTGATTATTCGGTGAGTGTCTACCATGTACTGGGCACTACGCCACTCTCTTCATAGGCTTTGTAACAAGTGGTCCTCACAGTAACTCTATCTGGTAGATACTAATCACCATTCTCATTTATATACAGAGAAACTGAGTCAGAAAAAGGATAAGTAACTTGCCCAAACTTGTATAGCTAGTAAGTGGCAGCAATGAAATTTCAACCCAGGTAACTGGACTTCAGAACTCACCTTCTTCATTCTATTAGTATTCTGTGGCTTTGCCCATGGTCTCCCTTCAGCCTAGAATGTCCTTTCCCTCCCTTCCTCCCCCATCTTCTATTTAATCCTTTAAGGCTGGGCTTAGACACAGCAGCTCAAGGTAACCTTCCACAGTCCCCGGGGCTGGATCAGGTGCTTGCATCTGCCCCTCCCCGCACACTCCCTCCCATGCACTCGGCAATCCCTTTCCTTCCACAGTTTGCTGTAACTATCCCTTAATTATATGTCTCCCCCGTCAGACTGTGTCTTATTCACCTTAGCATCCCCAGTGCCCAGCCCTGTGCTTGACATAGACAAGCTGCTCAGTACCTATTGAAGGGAGAAAAGTGAAAGCCTGGCCATCAGCAGTCTCTTCCTCTGAAAAATAAAGTCACGGATTCACATGGCAGGAAAGTGGTTAATCCAGATTAATCTCAGAGAGCTGTGACTTGAAGGACTCTTCTCTGCGGCTCAAAGCACTACTGGGCTGAACTACTCATGGTCCTGCCCCATAAGTGTACTTTCCCTGACCAGCCTACACCCCTGTCCTGCAAGTAACTGTCGAAAGACTGAGTCAAAGGCAATGGGGAGAAGTCACATGGCCAGTGGGAAGCTCACTATGTCTGCATATTGTTACAGGAAGTTCATTGTTTTATACTGCAGTGAACTCCTCAGCCTGTTTTCCAAGCTCCTCACATTGATCTACCTTTCTAGCTTTCCCTCCAGCTGCTCACCCCTTGGGACTCCACTTTCCCTCACTCGCCCTGCTTCCGGCCTCTCAGCCTCCATACTCTCGCTGACGCCATCTTGCCTGCCTTCCCCACCTTCACAATTCCTGCCAATGCTTCGAAAGCAGCTCAGATGAGTGAAGAAGCTGACTTTTTATCCACAGCCTTCTCTGCCCTCCCCCAGCCCTGATCAACAGTGACCTTCCAATCAACCATTTAGAAAATAATTATACACCAAAACTAATGCTATTCTGTCACGAAACGTCCTACCCCATGGCTCAGATTAACCGCTAAATCAAGTCAGGTTTTTGTGTATTTCTGTCTTTTTCCTCCAGGGAAAAATGGAGGTTCTTTGAAAGCAAGGACATATTTTACACTTTTCTCCCTCAATGCTCAATAAGTAAGGGAATTTTCCTCTCTTTAAACCCTTGATTCTCTCCGACCTTTCCATCACCACAATCTTCCTTTTATTCCAGGGTCAAAGAGGGGACTTCTTCGAATTTCTCATCTTACCCTAGATCCAGGCTGTCACCAAATCCACCTGATTCTTTCGCAGTGACATCTGACCTATCTACTTTATCTGCAGCTCCAGAGACCTGGACTAGCCCGTCTACACCATCCAGTGCTACCTAGAGAGGATCAAACAGAGGCACCCAGACCCCTCCTCCTTTACATTCGCCAATTCTCCAAAATCACCTGAGCCTGTTTAAAAACTTGGGGGTGTCGAGGTGGAGGATAGATGGGGGCAGGGCTGTAGATGCCCCAGTCCTGCAGACGATCTGGGGAAGCTTAGCTGAAAGAGGTGGTTGGGAGAAGGGTGAACAGTGTTTGGCCTGAAAGCTCAAAGTCCTGACCCCCTGTTCTTGGGGCAAACATTGTGGAATTTCCAAATGTTACTTCTAAATAATTTGCATTTGATATAAGAGAAAATAATAGATGAGCGTAGCACTGTGAACGGACAAAAAGCGGGGAACACAGTGCTCATGGATTTTGCTGTGCAGTAGAACTGAGTCAGGGGAAGAATCGAGGGAGCCAATTCCAGGGTGCAAAGCGTGGCCTCTGGAGCCTGGTGGCCTGGGTTCCTGCCCCAGCTCTACCACTGGCCACCAGCCATGTGGCCTTGGGCAGGAAATGAACATCTCTGTGCTCAGCACCCAAATCTGCAAAATGGGCCGGTGGTCTTTGGAAGGTTGGGAGAACCACACTAGTCATCATTTGTAAAGCTCAAAATATGTCCCTCCTTAGTAAACTTTCAGTAAGGATTAGTGATCACTGTCACCTAGGAATAACGCAATGGAACCTGCGTCAGGGCAGATGTCTGCCGGAAAGGAATTGCTGAAAATCTCTGCTGATTTCAGCGCCTCTCCCGATGCTTTTCGCATCGCCTGGCTATCAACCTGCTTTGACCTGTTGTAGCAAAAACAGGCTATGATTGTAGGGGATATCCAGTCCTCCTCTTTACCTTTTGTGGATGCTTAAGTATTCCCACCATAAAATGTCTTCAAGGTACTAGGATTTTGTGACCAAGATGTATTATCCTTTTTTTAGAAACATATATTTTAACTCACATATTAAGGTTAATAAATTAGAAATCGAAGGTGGGAAATAAATAGGAGCCATAAGAAGCAGTTACCACCACCTCATGAAAACTCTTGCGAGTAAGACCAGCCTGGGTCCAAGTCCCAGCTGGCCCACCCGTGGGTTTGGGGCCTTTGGATAATTGAGTAACTCTTCTGCTATTTGTTTCTTCTCTTCATCAAGTCAGACGATCAATCCCTATTGCCAGGGTTGTATGAGGTTTAAATGAGATGATATATGTCATTCCCAACTAGTCACACAGTAGGCCCTCAACAAACGTCACATCTTTCCTTCCCGCAAGAGTGGAGTACAGAGATGGGGGGAGGTGGGGAGGAAAAAACTGCAAGGCTGAGAATGTGAGTTTTGTGGATTTGGTGGTTTGCACCCTCTACTGAAATGGGCTCAAAGCAAAATTGTGAAGCCAGTGTAAGTAGAGTCTGGGCTGCTTTTCCTCCTCGGCCGATGGTCTCAGACCCTCTCCTATGCCAGGACCTCAGAGGAAACAATGACTCTTTCCTCATGAGACAAATGTCAGGCTTTAAATACAACTTCTAAGAAAATTTGCATTTAAACTACTTAATCCAAAGAACAAAATCCCAATGGTTGAATTTCAGCAGGCAATGCAAAGGGGAGAGTTTGTTTTTGGTTGTTTTGTGGGGGAGGTAGTGAAAGGAGCAAAGGAAAGGTCTTCCTGGTGTCCCTGAAGTCACAGCGCATAAACGCCAGCATCCTTTTATTCCAGCAGAGTCTGCAGGGTGAGTGAATGGGGAAATGGGAAGCTCTCCTTCCGCAAAGCGCACCCTCGGGAGTGACTCTGGTGACAGTAAGGGATCCGGAATTATCCCAGCCCAGTAAGAAGCAGGGCAGGAGCTTCTGCCAAATCTACAGGGCAGGAAGCTGCGCAGAGGACAGTGACATCAAGGTCGTCAGGACGAGAGAGAGGAAGGGAAACACTCTACATTCATGCGTATCATCTCATTGAAGCCACACTACCAATCAGAGGAAGACAGTATCGCACAGTAAATGAGGCTCAGTGTGAGCCAGGCCAATTGCCCAGCAGCACACAGCTAGCAGTCAGCAGTGCCAGGAATCAAACCCAAGTCTACCTGGCACCAAATGCCACGCCGGACAGCAGGTCTGGAAGCTAAGAGGAGAATGGGGTCTCCCTCTGTCTCCATGATGGCCAGATAGACCCCAGAGAACTCTAACTGGTGTGGGCGTCCTGTGTGGCCACCTGCCCTGTGAGCTCAGGCATCCACAGAAGAGCCCTTATCTGGGCTCCACTGCTCTTCCTGGTCCCCAAGTCGGGGGGGGGCAAGGGGCCAGCATCATTACTCTTGCTCCCGTACTTCCTCTATAATTCTGTTTTCAGACAATTGGCTCTGACTGCCCCAGCAGACCTGTCACCCTGGGAGGCCGTGTTCTGGCCTGCTCGGGCTGACAGCTGGCTGGCCTCGCCAGCCGTCTGCAGGAAGACTGACGCTTCACGTCCTTCCTGCCTGCTCACTCCTCCTCTGACCCCCCAGCACCGTGGAGTCCGGGCATGTGGCCTCCTGTGCCCGCTGGTCTATTTTCTACTTCCCTCTCCAGATCCCGGTTTGCACTCTGTGTGAAAACACAGAAGGCTGCTTCTGCAGGCACTTGGAGGGCACTTGTACTGGGTGACTGTGGAGGAGGAGGGGAAGGAAGTTTAGCACAGAACAAGCGGCCCAACCTAGACCTTGGGAAATACACCAATGAGCACCGATTTCTCGTGGGGACTGCTGGGGTAAATATCCCACCGTCCTTTATCCTGGGACCTAGAGAACCTGAATCCAAAAGTGATCAGGACAGGAGGAAAGGCCTACCTCCCCATCTCGGAGCTCTGGGGGGAAGCCTGGTCAGAGAAGGGGAAGGGCAGAGGTGAATGGTCAAGCCACTGGGAGGCAGGTTAGGAGGCAGAAATGCCACCTAAACTTTTCTCTCCTCCCCATGGGAAGTGGCAGCAGCCACAGCAGTTTGGGAGTCTCCGGTCTCACCAGAAGACGGTGGGCCCTGGGACCACACCCGAGTTTATGCTAGCAAGGTGACTTGCGACGGGTCACTAGATCACTTCAGGATGGAGCCTGGCCGTGCCGGAAAGACCAACCACATAACCAGAGGTTGGAGCTCTGAGCCACATAACATCAGCCCAACTTCCCGACCTCCAAGGGAAGGAGAGGCTGAAGACAGAATCCAGATGAGTGGGCAATGATTCCATCAATCAATCATGACTATAGAATGAAGCCCCAGTCAAAACTCTGGACACTGAGGCTCAGATGGGCCTCCTGGTTGGTGGACACATCAATGCACCAGGAGGATATACCTTGATTCTACAGGGGGAGGACACAAAGCGGACACAGAAGCTCTATATCTGGGACCCTCCCAGGCCTCGCCCTATTGGTCTTTTCTTTTGGCTGGTCCAGATTTGCATCCTTGGTAATAAAACTGTAAATACAGTGCCTTCCTGAGCTCTGTGAGTCATTCTAATGAATGATCACATCTGAGTGGGTGGTGGGAATCCCCGAATTTGTAGTCAGTTGTTCAAGTGTGGGTGGCCTGGGGACCCCGGAACACGGGGTTGGAAGGGAAAGGTGTCTTTGGAGGACAGTGCCCTTTCCCTGTGAAGTCTGCGCTAACTCTGGGTGGCTAGTGTCAGAACTGCGTCGCAGCGTGTTTCTGAATGACTGGATCGCCTACAGTCCAGTGAAGGAGGTAAGAGCAGGCTCTCTCCCGTCTCCTGGCCCCTGCGCTCTCCAAGAGGAAGCCAAGTGGCTTCCTGTCCGCTGTCTCTCTGCGTAAAGCAGTAACTAAAGTTCTGGTTCTGGAGGTCATTCTCCTTCAAAGCTGAAGAGAGTGTTTACAGGGTGCCACTGGCTCGACATTTTTGGAGTCAAACCAGCTATTTTGGCTGATATAATACACTGGTGCTGGGCAGTGCATTGACTACTGAATAATCAAACTTATTTGGTGTCTTCAAAATGGAGACAATTCACATAGTTCCGACACATAGTCCAATTATTCTGTTGTTAAGAAAAGTGAATTGGCTTGGCCCTTTGCAATTCGATCGGTTGCTTGGCAATCAACTTGCCGATCATTTTTGCCTCCTCATTTTTCTCTCTGATTTTAATTGTGCCATTGGAATGAAAGGATAGTCCACACATCTGCTGCCTTGGATTTTGAGGCTTAATTTAAAAAGTCAATCTTTAGTCTGATTTTTTTTGTAATGCCCAAACTAAAGGAATCCAACTATCATTTTACATCCCTTCCTTTCTTCCTCTTCACTCTGTATCCCTCAGTCTTCTCCAGTATATTTTCCTTTCCTTTCTTCTTCTTTTATTAAAAAATATAAAAAAACAAACTAAATGTAATAAGGATTTAGCCAATGTTGAAAAAACTATAAGAAATTCTACTTAATCTTATACATCATCATCTAACTCAACATTATCACATATATTCAGCAGTGCTTGTGTTTCTTTGTGACCCCCAGATCTTTGTATTTCACACCTGCTCAGATTTCCATGCCTCCCTTCTCCCTATCTTGCCCCTTCCTTACCATTTTTACATCTGTATGTAATTTGCTTTACCCCCAGATTTATTATTTGCCATTGGTTCCAGCAACATTGTATTTTATCTTGTGTATAGTTCATTGAGGCCACTTCAAACTTTTCTCTGTATTTTAAGGGCCTATAACACTATCCAAATATATGGCATTTGCCTGAGATTAGAGGAGCTTTTTAACTCTTGGCTGCTTCTCAGAGAACATGGTTAGATCAAATTTATGGTCTTTTCTAAGAGACACTATCATACCCGTAGTCTGTGCTGAAGTGGCAGCCCTGGATGTGGCCCTGGGACCCCTGTCTTCATCTGATTGGACAGAAGAAGATATTTGTCTCAGGACTACCTGTCATAACCTATCATGAGACTTACTTCATGACCGACTGAGCTCAAACAAAGATCCGTTGGGCCAATCAGGCCCTCACTCAAAGGACTTTGAATTGGAAAATACACAATTTTAGGCTGTTTGCCTTGGGGCTGAGATTCACCAGGTAAGACCTTGAGTTGCCTTGAGCCAGCTCAAGTTAAGAACAAGTCAAAACTGTGAGGAAGTAGAAACCATGATTGAACAGATGACATAACATAGAGGGGTTAGATTAAGTCAAGAGTGGTGGGAGGAAAAGCTAAAGTGTACGTACGTATACAGAAGAGCAGAAACCAAAGAGCTGGCCAAGTCGCTTTGATGCCAGAGCGTGAAGTCCGCCACCCCCGAGGGCCAAGGTCCCAAGAGTTAGATTGCCTCCAGCCCTACCTCCCTGTGGACTAGCCCCACTGTGGCTTCTTAGGAGAGAACTTCTGCATTTCCCCTTGTTTCTTGCAGTAACCCTGGCCCCTCTGTACATGAACCAGCCATCATGGGTCGTGGTTCTTTGTAACTCAAGGTCACACATCCATTGCTCCCGCCTGTGCCTAGGTAGTAGAGAAACTGACAGGGAGCATCGCTAAGGGGTCACGTGACTTACTGGCCGCTGCCCTTCAACATGGACCAGCCACTTAGGCCAGAAGCTACTCTCCCAGGACTGGCTCTCCGACAGGAATGCCCAGAGGATTGGAGTGAAAACCAACAAATAAAAACACACTCACAGATCATGTGCGCTGCATCCCCTTGTCTCCCTGGAAGGGCTTGATCTGGCTGCGTCTGCTCACTGAGACCTTTCATTAGGCATGAAACCCACCCTCTGCGCTGTGACTCCTGGTTTCTAAGTGATTTGGGGTGTGAGGGAGCACAGGTACTCTCCCAACTCCGTGGGAAAGCGATGCCAGAAAAGTCTGGGTGACACACTGCCCCTTCCATGATTCCTCAGCCTCTGGTTGTCCTGCAGGACAGCAAGGCTTTGGGTGCAGTAATGGGGCCATAAGATGAGAGGAGGGTGAGTGTCTATGAGCTCTGCCCCACCCTGGGCATCTGCGGGGAACAGGAGGCCAGTGGTTCACCTGCAGAGGACCCAGCTAAAGAGCACCTGAACTGATGCAGATGTGTATGTAGTCCATGGTGGGGCTGGGAGGCAGCCCTAACCTTGCTGAGTCATTGTCACTGCTGTCACACAGGACTGCCCCAACTCCTTCACCACAGAGGGGACTTCCAATCCTTAACCACATGCAGGGACTTAGATCCCCAACCTGTGTATCATGCTGATGAATAACCCCTATGGCTACACCCAGCAAATTTGCAGTCTTTCTAGAACTAATGCTGTAATGAATAGGCTTACGGCAATAGGGTTGCTGGTCACCCAGGACCATTTGAACCCACAATTCCCTGGCTCTCCCAGTGTCCACATGCCACGGCAGATGCCGGGAGAAGGGGCCCACCTCCATCTTTTTGACTGGAGGTAGCGATGATGTGGTTGTCCAAGTCAGGACGACTCCCTACCAGGGAGAGTGGGTTACCAGGTCAGCCTGGTGGGCAGAGGGCTCAGCTGTGCCCCTGAATCATCGCCGAGCACGTCGAGAACTCTGCCCCACAGCTCTCCGCAGGCCTGACTCATGTGGCAGCTTCCCCGGAGCACGCCCACGGCTCCAGGTACTGCTCACAGGCTGGTGGCCGCCTCCACACAGACAGGCAAACAAAGCCCGTCTCTAAGCTGGCCGAGCTCTGCTTTAAGACACAGGGCCTTGTGCTCAGGGCTGCACACCTGTCTCTCCTGGTTTCTGGTTTCTGCCATGACAACGTACTGCAGTGAACCTACCAAGGGTCCCTTTCACACTCATCACAGCACTGTGAACACTGCAGCCAGGCTGAGAAAATGCAGTGCCTGCCCCGAGAGGAAGAGACAGGGGAGGGCAAGAGAATTACACAAAATAGCAGGCCAGACCTTGGGTTCCGGGGCCTAGCCTCAGAGATTCTGTTTCAGGGTGTCTGATGGGGGCCCATGCTACTGTCTTTTTTTAAAGGCATCTCAGAGGATTTTGACAGGTTTGGGAGACATTCTTTAGGTGCACACACACACACACACACACACACACACACGACTAGGTTACATGTAGGTATGACTACAGAGGTATAATCATGTTGTCAGTAAATACTCCGGGGTGGATAGGGTCTTGTCCAGGAAGTCACGATATCTGACGTCAGCTAATACAATGATCACATCTCTTCCCCAAGCCTCATCTGAAAAGTAAAGAGTCTGGATTAAATTCTCTCCTAGACCTTTCCAGCTCCAAAGAACGTCAATGCTGTGGATATTCTAAATGTCTCACTGCCCTTAGACTTTAATTTTCCTTTCAGATAAGTAGTTGTTATTTGAAAAGAACCATACAATTGGGCCAACCCAGAAGGATATTTTCAATATCTTCCCTCCACAGAGATGACTAATATTTAGAAGTACAGGTAAAGAGAGCAGGTAGTGGGAGTATAAATTAAAGAGGGTGAACCAGCTGAGGTGTAATTGAAACCTTCCCCATCAAATAAATATAATGAACCTCACAGCAAACTGTAAACAGAGAAACTCCCAGTTGTGCATCGTGGGAGTTGCCGTAGGGAAGGGAGTCAATGCTGGGAGAAGTAGCTGACCAGCAAGGAGGGGCTGGGAAAACACGAGAGTTGGGAGTAGAAACAAGATGGCGGCCACCAATGGAGGCCGCCAAGTCCTCTTCCCCTGCTGAACCCAGAAGGGGATTCAGGCATTCAGGGTGCTTCAGGTAGAGGTCCAAGCCAGAGAGGCAAAAATTACCCACTGACTTCTAGATTTCAACAAACCAGGAAGCAAGAAGCCTGAGGCCACAGGAGCATGAAGAGGTGGCATTTCACGTGAGTGACTCTGAAAAAAAAAATTTTGTTGACGAAAATAATCAATAATAAGAATAGGAAAGAGTTTTATGTGAGCCAAACTGAGGACTACATCCTGGAAGCCAGCTTCCCTGATGACTCTGAGAAACTGCTCTGGAGAAGCAGGGTTTTCAGCACAGTTTTATACCTTGTCAGAACAAAGAATATTAAACAAGTCAGGAATACATTTCTTCAGGATTTAAAAAAAACCCCAGAAATCAGACCAGCACATACAAAGCAAGTCAGTATGGCCTCAGCAATTGGGAAGGGAATCTTACCATCAAAGGAGTCCTGGCATTGGCGTCCTGGAAGAGAGGTATTTAATCTTGGTTTTGAACATGGACATCCTTTACTTCTGGTTAAGGTGCACTTTTCTTTAATGTAAAGTAGATGTACCATGTCTGTTTGATAAGCCACAAACAGGCTGTTTTAGTGAGCATAAAATTCAAGTTAACTCATGTATAAGCCAGAACGACTTTCCCCCCACCTCAGTATGTGAACGTTTCTTTTCTCAGTTTTCTTAGCCTCCATCAGGAGCTGGTCGTGGCTGTGTGAGAAGGTCTAGTCCTAATGAATAATGAAGTCTTTACTCAAGAGCTGATGTATCTAGCCTAGGAGCTGGAAGAAGACATAAGTGGGTCCATTTGGTAAGACTCTCAGGAAGGTACGAAAGCAGAACACAAACCAACTCTATTTTAAGGTCTTGAATGAAATGAAGTTTCAGCAGGTGTGGGTTGAGGCACATGGATTTGTAAATAGAAGTCATGATTCTCAGGGATGATGTGCAGACGAGCCAAATAACATTTAATGGCTATTCCATAATATTTTGTATAGATCACATTTTTTCATATAACTCTGAGATGCTTACTTCATATGAGATCTTCCCAAGAGCACCGAGAAAAATGACACAGGCCGCAGGATAACATTTCACCAAAAAAAGTTATCATGGGGACATTTTTTAAGAGGAAGTACTGCTATCCCTTGTGAGTCAAACTTTTTGAGTTCCTCCATCTTGAAAGAAAAACAAAAATATGGACAAAATGACACAGAAACCTAACAAACCTCAGAGGAGACAGAGAGCCTCCCTCTAGCTCTGGGAGGCTAACCTTCCCCATGAAGTAGTCAGAACTCTCCCTCCCAATTTGTGTATTTCCTATAGATGTATCACCTCCTTTTCAAACAAGATCTGTTTTTCCCTTATATCGTGGGCTTAATCGGTCCTTGTTGGAAGCTTTCAGATGTCTCTGAAATTCTAAAGACAATATCAATGGTCATTATTTAACATTTCCAAAACTTTCATGTGTCTCTTCTGCATTTTATGACTCAGTTCTTTGAATTTCCCACCTGAGCATCCTCAGCTTCTTTATCCTCTTGACATCGACTTTTGGACTCATGGAAACCATCAGTGATCCCCTCCTAACTGAATTCAATGGCACGGCTTGGTCCCCATCCTTGCCACCGCTCCCTGCCACCCCGTCTTGGCTGTGTTCCTTCCTTACTTCTCTTTCTGGCCTTGGCTTATGAGATTAACTTCTGGTTCTCCTCCTCTAGCTCCCTCCTTCTGTTTCTAGCAGTGGGTCCAAGGTCCAGTGATGACAAAAGGGCTCAGACAGGCACAGAATTGATGGAGGCCGGCCAGGATGAGCCAGGGCTGAGGGTGTGCTCAACGGAAAGGGGCTGGTGGCCACTACTCAGCTCTGACCGTTGCCTGCATCTAGGGAGAGGGGGCCCAGCGCTGTCAGGTGTTGTTCATAATTTTTCAGGGAATCTAGGACCCTGGATTTTTATGGGGACTCTCTTTCTTTTTAAATGAGAAATTAATTCCAAAACTTTTCTTGCAAATACATGTAGGCCGAAGCACACACGTCAAGGGGCTGGGACCAGCCTGCACGCTGCGTCTGTGCCTGCCGCCTCTGCCCCACATGGCTTGCTCAACTCCACCGCGCCGATGACTTGGGATCCTGTGGCCAAGAAGGTCATGCGTCAAGCTGGGAGTAAACCAGGACCGTGGATAGAGTTGCTTGGTAGGAAATAGAGACATGCTCTTGTTTTGTGCTACGGAATACCGTATAGAAGACTCCTCCAGGGCGCTGGAGAGTCGGACAGGGAATTCAGGAGAGACAAAGAGAAGCACCCTGAACTGTGAGCGTCTTTACTGAGCTTTGCTGGCTGCAAAGGAAAAAGGTGTTCCCGGGCTCCCAGCAGTATTGAGGGGTGGAGCGTGGGCACACTTGGCATCCAAGGCAGTTCTAGCAACCGGATAGCAACCGGCAGCAGGACCTCAGTGATCTCTCTCTGCTGTTCCTCCTTTAACAATCCTCAGTGATTAGCAGATTCCGGCCTTTCCATCACTTCTCTTCTTGGTCACACTTCCAATTCAATTCCCTCCCAGAAGAAGTCTGTTTGGCCTAGTTAATCATTTTCTGACCTTATTTGGACGCTGCTTTTGTGCCGGGCTCCCTCACAGGCTGCAAGCCAGGTAGAAATGTAATTCCTTTGAGTCTCCACCCTCAGGTCAATGCCCCTAACCCGAAGGCCATCTCCGGTGCTGGAGCGGGGGGTTTTGTTGGTAAGTCTAGAGCGTGGTCCGCTGGTCACAGCCTTCTTACCGGAAGTCAGGGTGAGGCAAGGGGCTAAGATACAAGAGATTCCTCTCTTGTCAGCGACCCCGGGACTGCGTGAGGAAGTTACTGAAACTCCTGGCACAACAAGTGCTCGAATAAGAGTTTCCGAGGAAGAAATGAAACTGACAGGTTTATAGCACAATTTGTAGAAAACAAAAAGCACTCAGACAGCGCTCAGGGGACAAGGGCATCAGTCACAGGGGGAAAAGGGACAATTAAAGAGGCTGCCATTTTCGTGAGAGTGCTGAATTAACACCTGGCTTTTAGCATCCACAGTGCTGACTCACCGAGAAAATGAAAAGGTCAGAGAGATGGAAGTCAAAATGTCAGACTGATTGATAAAGCTAGCCCGGAGAAACGGCTCAGACCAGCGGCGGGTGGGCTTCACCCTGGAAACAGGCGTAGGTACCCATCTTATCACAACCCAGCGGGAATCACCCGTTCCCATCAGCCCACAAGCTTTCAGACAAGCAGGCCGTGAGCAGAGCCCGGCCCACGTCCAGGCAGATGTATGGACCGAGAGCTGCTTTTCTCAAACTTGCCAGAGAAATTCAGGCACTCCTCTCTCTGGCGAAGAGTGAAATGGAAGCACAGATGTTTCACTGTGTGGTTGAGGTGGGAATGCAGGTGAAGGGAGGGATGGAGCCCCCTAAGAATTGTCTGGTCAGAGTTCTGTGCTTTATTTTAAAAATTCAATGAGATAATAAACATAACTGTTTAGCCAAAAAAAGGTTGAGCACTCACTACAGGCAAGCAGACGAGGTCCCTGTCTTCACAGAGCTTCCTGGCTATGGGAAGGCAGGTATAAAGCATCTGACCGGAAACAGACATGCATGTAGATACTTGGGCTTTGAAGGAAAAGCATCTGGTACCATGAGAACAATAATAAAAATGACTTGCCCAGCATGGAGGTGAGCAGATGGTCAGAAAAAGGCTTCCTGGGAGGAGAGACGTTTGTGTTGAGATCTGAAGGCAAAGGTGGGAAGGGAGACCTCCAGGTAGAGGAGCCGAGTGTGTCAAGTTTCCAGGCTGGAAAGGAGAACGGCACCTCATAGAACCAAAAGGAGATGGTTTGGGTGAAGTTGTGAATGATGGGAACGTGCTGGTCCCGTGGGTCCTGACATGTCTCCCTATCTCCTCCAGCACCAGGAGGGAAACCCACCCGAGGGGAACACGGCAACCCACAACGACAAGGTGTCAGGCAGGCTAGCATCCAAGAAACAACAGCAATTTTGTAAAAAAAAGTTACAAAAATAGGTGCTTTGATAAAAGAAGGGAAGAACTTCCAAAGGGGGAAGTGACCCGCAGCTCTAAGTACCGCTGAGGAGTCCTCTAAGGAGAGAACTGCAGACTCCAAGATGGAGAGTCAGGGTCGCCACTGGTCGTCTTGGCAAAAGACCACGTCAGTGGACTGATGGGGGTGAAGCAATGGTAGCAGCTGCTCAGCAGAGAAGAGAGGTGGGGTGTCAGCTGGAGAGAGAAACAAAGTCAGGGGACTTTCACTTTGAGATTCACATAAAGTGCTTAGCCATTTGGGACCCATTCAAATATTCAATTAAATAACCTCTCTTCTTGCTTTGTTTTGTTTTCCTTTCTTTTTAAGAGAGTAAGATCTCTTGCATCGTAGGAATGGAGTGGACTCTGAAAAGAGATCTTGGTTTTCTGGTTGCCAATAGAGCTAAGAGAAGTCACTCTAGCCTTCGACAGTCATTGACAAAACAATTTTATAAGTGTATAATAAAAGAGTAACCAAAGACAGTGTTAGTATAAAGGGTCATGCTATTTAACCTGGGTCCTTTTTTTAATTCTTATTTTTATTGAAGTGTAGTCGATTTACAATGTTAGCTTCAGGTATACAGCAAAGTGATTCAGTTACACATATACATATATTTTTTTTCAGACTCTTTTCCATTACAGCTCATTACAAGAAACTGAGTATAGTTTCCTGTGCTCTACAGTAGGACCTTGTTGTTTATCTATTTATATACAGTAACGTGGTCTTAAAGAATGAGTAGACGTTTGACTGTCTTCCAAAGGGCAAGAAAGCATTCAGGACAGAGGAGCTTATGGAAAGAGTACGTTGCTCCTAATTTTTTTTTTTTTTTTACATGCTCCAATCTGGTACCTTCCTTGACCCTAACAACATGAATTTTTAAGAGATTTGGCCACTGAACACAGGCCAATGGGTCAACATAAAAAAGAACCCCATTTCCATACTCTCACAAGCACCCTCCTTGCAGTACTCAAGGTCGATTCTAATGCACTGAAATAGTAAAATGAAAAATTCAAAACGCACGACCTCCTCAAAGGTTCTCACCTTTTAAAGAGGAAACAGAAACAAAGACACAACAGACCTCCACATGGAAGCTCACTTTACGAAATCTTCTTACATGTTTTTAAATTCCTTGCACTGAATTTGGGGGAGGGGTGGGTGGGTTTAGGCACAGGAAGAATAAGAGCTGGGAAAGGACAGATAACTATGGCTGATTAGGGCAATGAATGCTGTGTGTCAAAGCATTTACTCCAGACAGATTCAGCCCTTAGGTGAGAACTTCTTTTTGACTCTAAGTAATTTTTCCTCACATAATAAAACTTCAACATGGAAACATAGTTTAAAAAAAAAATCATCTCTAATGACTGAGTTACCTAGATGAGAAGTAAAATTTCTTGTATGGAAAAACTTAGAGACTGACTCCAAAATCTGACTTCTTGAAACTCTAAGCACCAAACTCTTCTCCCGAATCTCACTCAGCTCTGCTATAGAATGTGAGTCTCTGGAGAGAGCGCTCTGGCCTCAAGGGCAAGAATGACCCCTAGACCAGGACAGGTGGGGCTGGAGAGCAATCTAAGGATGGGCATGGACCCAGGGAGGGGACCCGCCATTTCTGTCACTACCTGAATGTTCTTGAATGTTCCCGGGCACCTGGGAGCATTTCCCCGGGTAGCCCAGCGTGTTCAGTGAAGGGGCCACCAGCATCCTCCTTGCTGCTGGTGAGTAAATGGATCCTTGGGCTGAAACACGAAGCACCTGTCAACACCCAGGGAGGGTAATGAGATCAGAGCTTGCAAGGATCCATTACCTTGACTGCTCTCAGAAGTACAGATGTTTATTGCAGTGTGTGAATGACATCCTACCAGGGCAAGGTTCTTAACTCCTCCGAGTGCCATGGTTCTCAAACTTGAATCATCTGAAAAGCTTGTTAAAACCCAGATGACTGGTCCTCACCCCCAGAGTTTCTGATTCAGTAGCAACCAAGGATTTTACTTCTCTGACGAGTTCCCAGCAATGCTGATGTTGCTGGTCTGGGGACCCCAGTTGGAGAAGCTGGGTCCTAGGAGATCCTTGATTCTCCTGAACGTCCATGCACAATCTGAGCATATGAGCCTGTGTCATTTTGTCTTTGAATGTGCTTCACAGCTCTCATTAGAATCTCCAAGTGTATTAAACCACAAACAAACAAAAGCCAATAACTTTATGAACATTTACTAATGCAAAATACCAGGTGAAATGCTGACCCCAAAGAGAGGAAAATATACCAGGTTCAGAGAGTGGAAACTCATCGAACAGAGCAAAGTCAGTTCCACAATAAGTGTTCAGAGTTGTTGGGTAAGAGCTGGGTAATGGTTGACAGGCACAATCGAAATAAAGAGATGGGGATAGGAATTAATATTCTCACCCTACAGGAATTTATTTTTAATTATAGATAATTACGCTGAATTACAAGAAGATGATTTGAAACATTACGCTAATTCAGAAGTAATAAAGCATGAATTACTGACACAATCTTTAAAAAATGTAACCTATCAATCAACACTGGATCAGCAACAGACAAAAGGCTATGATCTGACATTATTATTTTACAGTATTATAGTTAAAACTGGCCTTCAACTTACTCTTTAAGAGCCCCCAGAGAGCAACGAGATGCCAATACCTTTGGCTCCACGTGGAGCCAAGTAAAGATCTATATCCCTGCGGACAGCACTCCCCATTGGGTGGCTCTCAGAATCCCTTGTCTTTAGAGGTAATGGAACACAACATCTTGTGTCCAGTCAGACCTTGGTTCAAATCCCAGCTTTGACCTTTACTAGTTACAGGACTTTGAGAAAGTTACTTCCACCTCTCTGAGCCTCATCTGTCAAATGGGAATGAGAGCCTGACACACAAGGCTCTTCTGATGATTAAATGATATGATCTGTCAAAATCTCTGACATAGTGGAAATTCAACATGTAGACCAGGTCTTACGCTGGACTGATGTTGCTAGCAGAATCACATTCGGCTATTATGCTTAGAAACTAGCATTTAGTCACCCAAGGAGCCCTTCCAGATCCAGTTTTGTTTAACAGGACTTAGTGGTCTGCCTAGCTGTCGTGTAACTAACATCTCATGAGGGTTGTGGCTCGTGGTTAAAGGACAGCTCCTGAGCTTGCAGGTCAGGTAAGATCCTTTGGTCGGTGCTGGGAGAAAGTGCTGGGCTTGCTGACTAAACATCTGCCCGACACATATTCTCCCTCCTGCATCTAAGAGACTCCAGACTGAAGACAACAAAGAAGAGTTGGGGAGGGGGAAGTAGATTACAGATGCCCCCCACGCAGTGGCTGCTGGTTTCTATAGCAAGAGAGCTGATGACTGGCTAGCTTACTCAAAGTGAAAACACTTCATGAAGAAGGGGGGGAAAACCCAGCATGAAGCATCATCTGTGAGTCAGTTTTGCTTGCATATTATTACATAATGCCCTTCTGAGAGAGGGAAAAAACAGAAAAATATTGCCCAAGTATATAGAGCCAGTAATTGGCACAGTCCAGATTCAAACTCTGATCTGTCTTACTCCAAATGTCACAGTTAAACCATACTGTCTTTACCAAAATTATTGACTCCTGCTTCATAGCACTGCTCTTTTAAGTAGAAAGGGGTAAAAAGATGGTGGGTAGGGGGGAAAAGATGGTGGGCATAGAAGAAGAAAAATGAGAACGTACCTATAACAACTGTAAGCAGATCAAGAAAAAAGCACCTTCTCACACACAATCAGAACAAAAAATTAATGGTCAAACACACAGAATCACTTGACACACACAAAAATGATCCACCTCAGACTGTAAGAACTTCTTTATCTCATCTGGAAGCCCCAGAGGTAACCAGGCTAAATGGCAAAGTTAATGAAGCCAAAGGCCTGCTGGGGGCAGCAGAGAGTTGGCGCTTCGTGAGCACCTTTGGCTACTCAAACTTGGAGCAGAGGTGGAAGCCAACACATTACTGTATATAAAATAGATAAACAACAAGGACCTACTGCACAGCACAGAGAACTATATTCAATTTCTTATAATAACATATAATAAAAATCTGGAAACAATATATATATCTGTAGGTATATATATATATATATAACTACTTTGCTATACACATGAAACTAACATTGTGTCAATTACACTTCAATTTAAAAAATAAATTAATTTTAAAAAAGGAGAGACTTTATAGATAACTGAGAATCGGGCTGTACAAAGGGGTAAGCTTAGGTTAGGGTAGACCTGGAGACCGGTCTTTGCATTTGGGTCCAGACAGGCATTTACACTTGGGTCAAGGTGGCAAGAGGCCCCGAACCAGAGAACCAACTGCCCTAGCAGGGAGTTGGAAGACCGTCCATTGCTGATGGAGTTAGAGCCCTGGTGGTGTACACCTTGGGGTGTGAACACACTCAACTCTGAGGCACAGGCTTGGCTTAGCTTTCCCATAGTCCCTCGTGGCAAGACTATGGAGCCAGGTGAGCATAGTCCTATTTGGTTACTTGAATGGCCCTGGAAACCATGTGAGTTTGAAGCTCCTGGCTTTAAATGGACATCACTCCAGGGATAGGTTGGAACACCCATCACTGAAGTTTTAGATGTCATAGATGTGAATGGAATTCAGAGCCCACACAATGGAGTGGGCCAACAACAGAGAAAATGTGACCAAAAACAAACAAACAAAGCAAAACAAAACTCAATAAAGGCAATGTCCACATGCTCATTCAAATCTTAAATTTAAGGTGTACCCATCACGGGTCTGATCTTGTAACCATTCTAGTGAATGCAAGTATGCATTTGGCAAGAACAATGCCCTCCAAAGGGCCGTGTAGCAGGGTAATTGGGGAAATGGAATCTGGACGTAAGAAGATTTGTAATGCTGCCTTGGTATCTGTTGAATGCCAAGTAAGAGAGGAAACAATAAGGGACAGAGATATTCTGAAGTTCTCTGAGGTCTGAGATGGTTTAGGTTGACTTCACAAAGAAGTAGAACATTAACTGGATCTTGGATCGAGGTTCAGCTTAGATGGTTAAGACAATAGAAAGGAGGGTATTCCAAGAATGGGAAACTGCATGAGCTACGGAGAGGCAGTGGGGAGGTGCGGGGTATGGTTAGGGACATTGAGCAGATCAGTCTGGCTGAAGTTGTGAATTCATGTGGAAAGAGGGACATGCATCCAGAGATTTTAAGAACAACGTCACTTTCAGATTTGTAAGACCATGTATGCTACCGCGGAGCCAGGGAAGTAAGTTTCTCATTCTATCCCTGTGTCTCTATCATAGTATTCGGAGCTCGGTAGGCTCAGTGAATCAATACGATTTGTTCTCTGTACTTTGAGTCCATCTAAAATGCAGAGTTCTCCAAGGTGGGGCTCAGTGATGTGCATCTTAACAAGTTCCTGGGTGATTCTCACAGCTCTGAGTGCTAGAATCTTTGCTGTGGAGCAAAGAGGCAGCAGGCTTTGGGAGACTTGAAAGTTGAGCTAAGGAATATCTGAGTAGATTCTGATTGTAGGGCTGGAGAGGCCAGGAGAGAGAACCCCAGCTATTCTCCTGAGGCTCCTGCAGGCAGAAACACCCTGAATGTACGTGCTGAGGGGGTAATTTGCACAACAAGTGGGTATTAAGAAATAGAAAATAAAGTTCCATCTGGGACACTGAGACCTGCCTCCAAGGAACCAGACAAGCAAGGTGTCAGACACCAGCAGAGATGACGCCTGCTCCCAGGACAGTGTTGCTGCCTTAAGTTTGCCACGGCTCTTAGCATCCTTCCAAAAATGGACCAACACAGCCTGATGGTGTGTAAGAAGCTCCCCAGAGCATGATAGAATCCCACAGGGGCAGGTCACAGCAGCCAAAGACTGGATCCTTTGGGAAGAATATATGGTTTTAATAAGCTATTTAGATTTCTATCTGAAGGTGACAAGGATCTCAGGACACGTGGTTTTTAAGATGAGAGTTGATATATTCAAAAGGACACTTGAGAAGATGAATCCGAGACACAGGTATGGATTAAGGGTCTTACTGGCAGGGAATCTAGTAAGATCACTGCTAAGGTTTACCTATTATAGTCTGCCCCGTTCTTTTGATGGTTTTCACATCTTCTGCCAGCGTTGTTTCCTAACTGACTCTCTAAAGTGTAGAGACTCTGTCTTATCAGTCTTTGTGTTTCCCACTATGTACAGTGCTGAACTGAACTGAGCCATCTCAATCTCCTAGTATTGAAAATATATTTGATTTTTAATTCAATGCAAATCATAGCTGTCAGCCTTTTTTATTCATTCAACAAATATTTATTGGATACATATTTTGTGCTAGACGCTGGACTCAACACTGGGAAGAGAATGGTCACCAAAAGAGAGTGTTACCTGCTGTGATGGGCAGTGCTGTCCACAGACACAAAAGGCAGAGAGTGTGCCAGGACATCTCAGGTGAAGACAACACAAGCAAAGGAGCAGAGGCCCCAGAGAGAACTGTTTCCTCCATGGAGTTAAAGTAAGATGCACAGGAGGTGGAGGAAAAGCTCGACCCTGAATGCCCAGCAAAGGAGTTTGAAATTTAGCCTACAGACACTAGGGAGCCATTGAAGGCTTTGAAGCAGGTGAATTCATTGACCAGATCTGGCTTTTAGAAAAAAAAATTTCTAACAAAGCACAACATGAACTGGCAAAGGTGGACTCTCGAGTCTGGTGGACTTGTATTAGGTGGAGTGATGTTGCAATAGCCCACGGGAAAGATGACGAAGACCCGCGTCGGCTGGTGGGGGGGTTACCTGAAGAGGCCAAAAGGGCCACAGAAGAGATAAAATCTATAAGGCTAGAGGAGGACCTGAATATGTCCCTGCCCCGATGACCACCCAGGCCACACAGGATGCCATTATTAAAATGTGCCACGAAGAGGAAGAGTCTGTATGAGGCAAACTGACACATTCTGTTCCAGTTCATCCCTCACCTTGCAGTGACTGCGCCCCACTGAACTTCCTGCCTTGGCCACAGCCCTGCACTGCCCTGAGCGCCCTCGTGGACCACCCTTACTTAACCTCATTATGTACAAACTCTTTACCTTCTAATCCAATCAATATCTGTCAGGCGCCTGCAGACGACGACTTTGTTAAAGTCGTGGCAGTAGGTGTCATTTCAGGGAGGGGTGGATAAATGGTGAATTAAGATGTAGTGCCTGCCTTTCCGAAGCTCACAAGCTAAGAGTCATTGATGTACTCACCCTTCCTGTGAGCCAGATCATGTGCTGAGCACCGGATAGGCCAGATGAATAAGTTACGGTGCCAGTAAATCCATATACAGAGATGAATTAGGTGTTGACACAGCCCTTAGACTAAAACTGACCCTTCCAACTCACAAGTTCAAGTGTCAGTTCGATAGGACAATTTTATTTTTCTCATTTATTCTTTTAGAGAGGAGAAATTTATCATTTTAAACATAAAATCTCACCCCTATCTATTTTATGTGTGGAGAGTACATATAACTATTTTATTTGAAAAAAACAATTCTGCTGTTCCGAAGTGACGCATAGCCTGACAGCTTAGTAACCACTGGAGTAAAATGTGGAGCTTCCCGTCACCCTGGACAAAAACCGAGGGCTGATACATCACATGTTGCTATGACAGAAACAGCGAACAATTCTATGACCCAACCCCAGCTTTGGACAACTTCGTCTAGACCTAATGGGAGTGCCCACAGGATGCAAACACAGCTGCTTAATTCAGTTTTAAAAATTTAATCGCCCAGATATATTTTTTTTCCTCTAAGACACCAGCCAAGTGTTTGGACCGATTTTTCTTCCGGGGAATTTAGTGGTTCACATCACATAGACAAGAACTCTGTGTCCAAAGAACTTGGAGTTTCAAACCATGTGATGATGCAATGAGACATTTTGACCAAATTCCATCCTGGATTTGATGATTCCACCCTAATGGAGAGGAGTGGCTGCTTCTGGTTTGAACTAGTTCTCGAGGCAATGGAGCCTAGCCTGGTACAAACATCCTTGGACCAGGTATGGAAGCTGGTATTTTCGTCCTTGCTCTGCTGGTAACTAGCTGGGCTAACTCACACAGGTTTGCTCATCTGTTAGTGAACTCTTTGAACCAGTTGATTTCAGAGGCTCCACTCAGCTTCTGAAATGTGACAGTCCCAAGAAACATCCCTTAAGGAGTCATTCTCCAACTTTGCCATTCCAGGTAAACATGGTCTAGTCACGCTGAAATTTCCTGTTCTTGGTAATTACACTTAATTAGCAGAAATCGATGGCATAAAAAAATTAATCGTAGTGCAATAAGGATTATAAAAGCTAGCCAGATGGTGATGAGATGAACTAAGAGGAGAAACTCCTTTTTCATTTCCGAAGCCCTGTTTCAAGTGTTTGCAGGCTTCTGGAACTTGGGTGCTTACCAGCAAGTCATTAGCTGTTTCTGCACACAGGGCCCAGCCTTAGGCTCGGCCTGGCTTTGAAAGACTCCAGGCTGGTCTGAAGTTGCACTTGGAGCCTGGTCAGAGAGACGCTGTTGATGGTAGTGAGATCTACCTCTTTCTGTGTTTGAGGACAAAGATCCTTCCGACAAATGGGAAGGAGGAAGGCTTCCCAACCCAGACCGAGAAAGGCGGGGCCAGGGTGTCTGTCCTGTCTGCTGTGAAGCTAAGAAGGAGGACATTTTGGGGAAAAAAAAGAAAGAAAGGAAGCAAAACTTGCTGAAGCCTCCTGAGGTCTGTGCCTCTCCCCAGCTGGGCAGCAGGAGACTTTCATTAAGCTATTCCTTCCGTGTCTGCATGTCTTAGGAGTGACTTTTCAACTCAGAAACTTTGGGTTAGAATGTACTTTGTAAGCAGATCTGGGTTTTTGAAATCCTGGTGGAGTCTGGTCTCTGTCCTTCCTGTGTTTATCCTTACATCCTCATTGTCCTCCCTTCTCTAATTATTTGATGTGGATTCAGGTCAATGGCTCATTATCTAATTATTTTAAAACCTGACAATAATTTCAGAGTAAAAAGGGAAACTTCGAGGTTCCCTAAAGTTCACTTGTATGAAGAATGACACATTTTGTCCTCCAACCTATGGTTATTTGTAATTTGGGTTTACAAATTGGATTTATTTATTCTGGCCTCTCGTGCCAGCGTGCTGGCCCCCTTGGGAACAGGAGAGGGGCCTTCGATCACCAGTGGAGACCTGACCCGCACCTACGTCTTCACCAAGGGTCTGGCCCAGACGAAACTGTAGGAAAAGGCCTAATGAAGCACATGAGTGTTTAACTGAACTCCAACAAATGATTAACTGCAATGCGAGGAGAAAAACAATAACAGGAACCAACAATGGTATGAACACAGATGAATCATATGTCAACCCTTGCTGATTGACGTCAGACCGGCTGCAAATGGTGTTTGACAAGTTAAGGACAGGGTGACCTCCAGGGTCATATGCTCCTGCTGCTCTGGACTGTTTTCCTTTTCCAGGTACCGTCTCTGAAGGTGTTCAAATGCAGAGCAGAGGAGCTTTTAGCAAGTTAGGGTAAATTGCAGAATTGCTGCCCTAAAGAGACGTAGATTATCTGAATTTACTCTAAAGGAAAAAAAAACCTTTAACAATTTCAAGACCTCAGATGAACACATACATGCATACGCTATCTGATCTCCTTCATAAAAACCTCAGATGAACACGTACATGCATACGCTATCTGATCTCCTTCATAAAACGTTTAACTCTTTTTCTCTTTGCTTCTGTCACTGTCACTCTTTCCTGACTTCTGTTTTTTATTGGCACTTCTTACCACCTGACATGCCATAGATCTGTCTATTGTCTGCCCCCAACCCCACTAGAATGTAAACTTTTTGAGAACCAGGATTTATTATGTTCACGGCGATATCCCCCACATCTGGATCACTGCCCGGCTCACAATGGTATCAGTGAATGAATGAAATCTAATCATTACCTATCTAAGGGCATTCAGTAAACGTTTGTCATGGGAAATAGTAAACAAAGGGATAATTAAGTCTGAAAAGGAGGAAGCAGATTAACTGACCATCTATAACAGGATTCCAACAAATGTTTGCAAATAATAATCAGTATCGTGTTTATTACTACTTAAATTGCCTGTCTGTGATTTTAGGTGACATTCAACCCCAGACTCCACATCCTGGAACCTCCCCGTGATCGTGGGACCCAGTCCCACCATTGACTCTCTCCTACCCACACTATACACACATCTTTTCTTTATTTGGACAGTAAACGAGAAATCTGTTGAATGGGTAAGTAAAGGCAGTGATAAGAAGATAGAAGCTTTGTTACGAGCAGGGTCCCTGACGGCAAAGCAGTAAAAAAGTTGGTATTGCTCGATCAATTTGTTTCAGAGAACATTTTCAGATTCTAGTTTCGTTCAACAAAACACATCCATTTAAATATCAGATTTGAGATGGTTCACCAGGCATTCCATTAAGAAAAAAACAGGTCTGAAAAATGTTTGAAAGCTTTTTAAAGTGTTCAGCTCATTACTGATGCTTATTACACACTTCCGGTTCAGCTAAGTCCTTAGATTTAATAAAGACAAATGAAATGATCACTTCTTTGGGGAGAAAAAAAAAAACCATTTCTTTAGGGAGATGCAATTTTATTGTATGATGGCTGCTCATAAACAAATAATCTAGTTTTACAAGTTGGGTATAAGTTTGCACGATCACTTGAGCCCCTGATCCGAGCAGACCTTAGGTGCATGGTAACAGACCCAGGTCTCATGGAGCAGTGCTGTGTAGGAAGGGCCCTGAGATACGTGAGGACCGATGGGAGTGGGGGTTCTTACGGATGCAGAGGGGTACACAGAGCGCTTTCGCCCTGATGACCTTTGTAGCACTAGTTTCTAACCTGAGGCTCCCATTTCTCCGGAAGTGGAATGCAGGCAGCTGTGGTGGTTTTTGTCTCTCTCCATTCATGGAAAGGTGCCGGTGACCCCGGGGGGAATATGGAGGAGTCAGAAGTACACATTTCAGTCTGGGCTCTCAGGACAAATGGGGAGGGAATGTTGGGAACCAGGTAACCCACACTCTTAGCTTTTTTAGTGTGTAACTCAAGAAACAGGAATCACATTAAGCGGTTAAGGACATTGTAAAATTCAGAACTTAAATGGAGAATGATCTTACCAAACTGTCGGACTTTATTTAGGTTTGGGTGAGAAAAGGGAGATGCCAGAAATGCTTGGAAAATACAGCATCTACTGATTTAGGAAAAAAAGAAAAAAAGTCTAGTATCTTTCTCTTAATCGTGAAGATCCTTATGCTTAGTGAAATGATACAGGAATCCTTTTCACATTTTCAATGAAAGGATACTGGAGATAACGTACGTAATTCAAAGAGAACGTGAGTAGGACCCTCTGTCCTAGAGCTGGCCTTATCATTGCTACACCAAACACCCTTCAAGTGGGCAGACTTTCAGAGCTTCTGCTTATTTCTCTGCAAAACAAGTGAAGGACCAGATGGTTCTCATACTCCATGATGTTAGTTCTAATTTTCTGCTAAGGTAAGTGATCAGAGCAACTAAGACTTTTCTGGAGGCCTGCATAGTCAGAATAGGGCAGGAACAGTAGCAAAAAGTATTCAAAAGAACTTGCAAAAATATACAAATATAATAGGTAAATATATAAATGCAATAAAGATAAAAATAGTAATGAAGCCATGGAGGGAGGAAAAGAGTTATAGAATGACCCAGGCAAAGACACAACTGAGCTTCCTACTAGGCAAAGAAAAAGGGCAACAGGATGATTCTAATTCTCAATAACTAATAAAAGGAAGCCTAACAGTTTACCAAAGGAGAGATTCTACAAAACAACTTCAAGGTCTAAACAGAATGTATGTTTTGGTTTGTAATGTAAAAAATGGTGAGAAAGACAAATGACAATATCCTCAAAAACAGATTTTCAAAGCTCCAAACATGTTTTTTACAAAAAAAAAAAAAAAACTTTCATAAAAGAAGAAATACTTTTCTTAAAGAGAGCTCAATAACAGCACCAACAATGAGAATGATAATGATGAGCCAAGGGACCTAAAGTAAACCTCATGGCGAGACTGCTGTCCTGTGATCTAATTTAGTAAAGGAATGGATCTTTGATGACCGATATTTCCCATAGCCAATTCTTCTCAAATATGGATCTTTGCAGACTGACGTAGTATAGACATTGCTGGGCAAGGCTTATCATACATATAAAGAAGGAAACTATAAATGATTAGTGCTATTCCTATTGGACCATTTCAGTCTATATGAAGCAGTCATTAGTTAGAATGACTTTTCATTCAGACAAATGACTTGTTAGAGACTTCCACCAAATATACCATTTGTGTGGCCACAGCCTACCCAGCAAGTGGTCTGGCCTGTTCAGGAGGCAGCCAGACACTGGGGTGATCACGGATTTCTCTAGAGGAGAAAAGATGGATTGGTTAAAAAAATAATAATGAATATGGGTTATTCTTCAGAGCCATCTAAGATGTGTCAGTATGCTCAGGGTTTGGCCAGCAGAAATATGTTTCTATGAGTTTCTAAGGTTTTTTGAGATTTGTCAAGTTTGAGACTGGATAGGGTCCTGTGCCTTGTGTCTCCATAAGGAAAGTACATGTTACCTGCTCCCTACATATGGCCATATAAAGCATTTACGCATGACGAAAGCTTAGATTTGCTCAACAATAATAATTCTACAGAGACAACGCCAGAATTTCACTCCATAATATAGTATTTAGGTAAGTGGTACAGGAGAGAAAATCTAATTGCCAGTTTCCTTAAACAAAATGAAAATCCTCACAGAAACATATTCTCCACTTGTGCCAAGATGTTCATCACACTGTTGTTTTATAATAGAGAAAATCTGGAAACATCTACATTAACAACAACCAAAGAAAAAGCTAAGAGGATCATGGCTGTATCAGTTAGTTATTGCTGCATAGCAAAGTGCCAGAAGACTCTGGCTTAAAACAGTAAGCCTTTGTTTTTACATACAAGTCTACAGGTCAGCTGGGGATTTCTTCTGGTTTTAGATGGACTCCTTCATGCAACTCTGATCAGCCGGCAGGTCAGTCAGCATCTGCTGGTCTAGAAAAGGTTAGCTGTGATGGCTGGGATGACCGGTCCCCACTCTACATGGTGTCTTAGTCTCTAGCTCGGGACTTTTCTCATGACAGTAGTCTATAGCAGGGTTCCAAGAAGGCAAGCAGAAGTACTCGGGGCCCCTTGTACTCTTGAGGCATGGGCTTGGAATCAGCGCACCATCACTTTTGCTACATTTGGGTGGTCAGAGGAAGTCACAAGACGAGCCCACTTCATCCCCTGATGTAAGGAGCTACAAAATCACAACACAAAGGATGCAGAAACAGAATTAGAAGTGGTTTTGCCATCTGTCACAATGGTACGTACATTCATTTGACAGATTCTTCTCCACTCATTAAAAATGAAGCCTATGTAGCAAGTGTATAGAGTTAAAAGGCCAAATGAAAAATTGTGTTAACTTATATTACAACCATATAAATATACATACAAAGGGTTAGTGGAAAATCTACAAATATGGTATTTGCATAAGGATGAAAGACTTTGTGTTTTTAACTATTTTTAAACAAATATTCTGACAGTTTTAGGAGAGTTTCAAATCTCACATCCCATCTGCATGCAGTGTAAGCCACATTTCATTCCTTCAGTAGGATTTGGCTGAAGGACCCAGTGAACGAACAAAAGAATTATGGAGAGAAAAAGCAAATGACCTATTTTTTTTCCTTTTTAGACAAAACGATTCAACCCCCAAATTTCATGCCAGACAATTCAGCTGACAGAAGGAACTGAACGTGACATAGGATGCTTGCTATTTCTGGGGAGATGGAGTTCGAGCCTTTAGAGTAAAAAGAGCCTTCGTCTGTTAAAGTGTTTTGCACAGGAGCGAAACCTTGCATTGTGTGACTAAATCAATGGAGATTATCTCCTCGGTTGGAATTTCCTTTGGTCTGCACGTGTACTCTGCTGGCGTCTGTCCCTGCATTTGTTTCAGTAGCTGAGTTCTCAAGCGAATGACTCGATTCAAGGTAAAGCTGAATATTGTACTGAGGTTACTATGTAGATATTGATTTCATGGCCTTTGACTCTTTCTGAGGTCAGTCATTGACTGGCACAGCTCACTCGATCCCATGGGTTGACGTTAGCCACTGGCGGCGCGGTCCTCACTAGCTTTGATTTTGTGCTGCTGTGGTTCTAATACAAACCGGCTCCAGAGTGCACTTTCTTCAGGGTTGCTTTCCACAGGACTCACCTGTGACCCGACTGGCAAACAAACCGGGGTGTATCATGGGAAGTCAAACACAGGTTTACACTGGAGATGAAAACTCACGCGTGCCCAGAAGGCACAGTTCTTACGGGACAGCCAAGAAAACACAAGTGTAGAAAGTCAGAGCTGGGAGGCAGTTTAGCATCTGAGAAATAGAGGTCCAGGGGCAGCATGCTTATTTACATGTGTTTCTGTCCCAAAATGAGTTGCAGTGAGATTGCTCCAAGCCTCCTCTCCACTGTTCTATTGCCCTTGAGAATTCTTTGTCCTGCGGAGAGTAGAGGGCTGGGAGCACAGATGCCCCAAGACAAACAGGCAGGAAGAGAATCAGTCTATGGAGAAAGGGCTGTGTCCCTCCCCATTTCGCCTGCATCCTGCTGCCTTTCAGAACCACTGGTCCAGGGAGATTTGTGAGCGCTGTCAAGCCCACTCTCATACCCACCCTTCCTAGATTATTAGTTTAATCCTCTAGCCCAGGCTACAATCTATGTGTCCCCAAACTCTCTCCTCTTTGTTCATAGCAAGTCGTGTTCTCAGAGACTTTTGCAAAGAGATGTATAACTCATTTAAATCTCATGGTCATGGTCACAAGGAACTCTGAAAGGTTAGACTTCATGAACCCATGGAAGGGGCTCAGACAAATGCTTCGGAAGGTCTGGCAGGCAACCTGAAGGAGTGAAGCAAGCCAGGGGGCAGGAGGGAGGTCCTCCCAGACACTCCTTTGCAACAAGGGTCTCAAGGTGGTGACTGGTTGTGTGTCAGTTCGAAGAGGTTCGGGGAGACAGATTCAGGGCACTGCCCTTTTCACATCTTGGTAGGGCTTTTCACCCTCTGGTCTAAGAACTGGGTCATCCTTTGGGGGAAATTCTGGTGATATTTTCTTCTTTGTTCATTTTTCAAAAGAAGCTGGCAATCTGGGTTTTATGTGAAATCTTCTGGTTTTTAAATGCTGGGAACCAACTCCAATGGCGGAAATTCTCTTGGAGGAGGACACAAATAACGTCATCTGCGGGCTGACTCTGACCTTCAGGATGCCCTTTAGTGATCTCTTCTCATTTGGAGAAGGGTGGGACGAGGTGCGACAGAGCGTCACTCCCCAAATCACAAAGTGGAGGAGGCTTCTTTGAATTGAGGACGTGTAGGATTTTTGTTTAATGTTTCTCAAAGGGAGCCATGATTTTTAAAGGCTCTGTGACCCTTCCTTAGTGAATGGCCACCCACATATGGCCACCCACGTAGGACCATATGAGCCACAGACAGAGGGGTCAGGCGGCATGAGGTGGAAAGCCACAGATGTGGGGTCACCACGCTGCCCACCCTCTGACCTTGTCCTGGGTGGGGAGCAGGAAGCAGACTTACAGAGATGGCCGGCAGTGTAGACTCATGGCCTTTCAGTGCTCTAAACAGCCTTAACAGACATCGGTTCAACCCTGTCATTTTACACAAATAAACGGAGCCCAGAGAAGGAGGGACTGCTTGCTCTCAGCTTCACACAGCTGGTTTACGGCTGAACCAAGACTCCAACTCAGGCCCCTGCCTCCCAGCGCGGAGCTTGTCCTGAACACCTTCCCTGTCCCTCAACCCCGTCCTTGCTCCAAAAGGAGCTGAAATAAAGGTTATCTGTGAAATAAAAAATTACAGGTGGCTTCGTTTTGGTAAATTTGTAAGACTTTTCATATGAAAATTTCACAAGCCAGGGAAAAATCCTTTCTCAAGTCATGCACCCCAATTTAGGGCTCAGGAAAGAGAGACACCAAATCATAATGCTTTGCTTCATTATGATGACCAGCTTGGGAAGTGTACGTGCATGGCGCCCGCCCAGGCATTTTATACACCCTGCTGCTGTCAATCTTCGTTATGATCTCCGTTTTACAGCTGGAGGAACTGAGGCTTTAAGAAGCTGAGAAGTCTGTCCAAAGGCTCACAATTAGTAAGGGACAGAGCGTGGATCTGAACCCACGTGTCGTCTGACCCAGAGCCCTAATGTAATAAATATGCCTGAGCCTCACCTCTCACTCAACTTCCAAGAGATGTTAGCTTTCAAAGTCTAGTTCCCAGAACACCTACCACCATCCTGGCATCTAGGGAGCTGTCCCAGTCTCTTCTGCAAAACACTGCTCTGTGACCACTCCATCACATTTTTTTGGTCAGGCTCCAGAAATGTGGTACTCTCTCACTGGGCCAATTAGCAGAAACAATGGTCGTCTACCCATTAGTTAACCATTCACCATTTATGGGAGAAAATCCTGGAAGGTTTATTTCACTTATGAAAAGTGTCAGCCCAAAGGAAAATTATTTTACTGATTCTCAGGCGGATGGGGATGGGGAAGCATTCTAGAGGGAGACTTTCTTCATCTTTAACCAAAATGTCATGGAATGTGTACGCTATAATGGCAGAATGCCTTGATCCCAGAAGAATACACACAGAGGAGGTAATTGGATGCATCACTTTGACACCTGAAAGGATGACAAGAAACCTTTAACCCCCCCCCTAATCAGTGGAGGGCACTGTCACTGTGTATCACTCAGCCAGGCTCCGGGGTATCACATTAGCAAGCTGGCTGGCCTATTAGAGGCATGTAATTCTTTCATACACTTAGCACGGAAGTGGATAGGATTCAAAACAGTTTCCGTGTCTCTGACACGCATCCAAATTTTTAATAGTCGCTAAGTACTTTACTAAGCAATTGAACAAAATAATGCATTCAAGCCCCAGAAAACCTTTTCAAGACCTCTTTTTATCTCTACATTTTACTGATTGAAAATGGATTGTAATTCACATTCATAGACTGGGCACATGTCGTGCAATAGATTTTTTTTTTCCTTTGTGAAACTCAAGCATTCCAAACGATTTGAGGAGTTAAGAAATTTTGATCATTTTGAAACTAGCTGTCAGATTTAATCTGTGCTAAAGAGACAGAGGGCAAATGTATTCTAAGACTTGTTATATAATTTACAGATTATTTTTGCAATTTATATTCCGTCAAATGGGGTATATTAGGCTCTCAGAAACCACGTAATGATCAATTAATTTCAGCAGAGCAATCCCGGTGGCACTTATGGGACAGACATGATTAGGCCCTTTTCAAGCTGAGTCCCAAGGTCAAGTCATCAAATATGACTGATTATATTTTCTAATGGTTTCTCCATGCCCATTAAAGAGCACTCAACTATTCAGACTCTCCTCTGATCGTGACATTCGAAATTTGCTCAGATGGCTCCTGACAAGCAAAAATGTATTCTCTAATCTTTAACCACATAAACAATAGCTAACCACTTGTAATTGAGTTTAAATTGATTTCAGGTGGCTTCAGAGAAAAGCAATTTATACAACAGATTAACCTCTTAATTAAAGTATATTAAGAATACTGTCAGGTGTAGAAATTCTGCTACAGCAGAAAATTATACCTCATTGACATTCATCTATGAAAGAATTACTGCTCTGTTCCCAGGTAACAGGTTACTTATTTGTGGTCCTTGCTCCACTAGGTCACCTCAAGCCTGGCTCACTCCTTAGAATATCCTTCTTCTGTAAGGGACATGTGTGGGGGAGGAGGGGGGTGATGCTGTCCTTGTCCTTGTCTGCTGAAAGTTACTTTTCTCAAGGAATCGGACCCTTCAGCAAAACCCATAGCCTCCCTTAAATGATCTGAGGAATGAGGAAAAGCATGTGTCAATTTCCACAACCATTAGACCAAACAGGTGCCTGCCAGCTGTTCTTCAACGCCTTTAAGTAGCCATCAGCCCCATCTCCCTGTCCTCCATGCTCTTGCTGCTCGAGTGGTCCTCAGATCAGCCTCATTGAAGGACTGTTTGAAATGCAGAGTCTCGGGCCCCTCAGGCCCCATCCCAGATCTACTGGATGAGAGTCACCATTTTAACAAGATTCCCCACGGAAGTCATTTGCAGTAATAAAGTGTAAGGCGTACACTCAACCCTCCATATCTGGGGGTTCTGCAGCCATTGAATTCAACCAATCACAGATCGAAAATATTTGGGAAAAAAGTTCCAGAAAGTTCCAAAAAGCAAAATAAATTCGCCATGTTCCAGCAACTGTTTACATAGCATTTCCATTGTATTAGGTATTATAAGTAATCCAGAGATGATTTAAAGTATATGAAGGAATGTGCATAGGTTATTTGCAAATATAAGGGGCTTGAACAACAGAGAATATAGCTATTATCTTATAATAACTTTAAACAGAGTATAATCTATAAAAACATTGAATCACTATGTTGCACACCTGAAACTAATATATTATTGTAGATCAACCAGACTTTAATTTTTACAAAAGACAAAAAAACAGAAAAAAATGAAAGGATTTGCACATCTGTGGGTTTTGGTATCCCTGGGGGTCCTGGAGCAAATCCCCAGCAGATACTGAGGGATGACGGTGGCGTCCTCAGAGAGCACTGTGTTTGGGTTCCCATCATCTCGGGCTATATCAATATATCAGACACACTTGGTCCGTCTGATGAAAACAATGGAGCTGGTTGCTGAGCATGACATAGACCAAACAATCCTCTGCACTTTTTATTTTATTTACGCCCTCCTAGGTTCCCATATTTCCTATCCTGTCTGTGAACACCCAGGTGAGTTCAGTCCTACTCCCCCAGTTCTGGCTCGGGACGCGGGACATACAGACTTCCTGACTTGGGCTGCCTTTGGTTCTGGAATTAAGCTTTATCCCTGTGCTGCCTCCAGGGGCCTGGGCTAACCTGCCCTCGGGAGTGTGCTCTCTTGCTGCTGAACTTTGGCTCATGTTCCTGAACTGGTCCCAGCCTCTGTCATCCTCAGCCTGGGTTTTTTTTTTTTTTTTTTTTTGCCCTCTCTCTCAACTTGCATTTTGACCTTGCCCACTTGGTCTCAAGATACCTACTTCCTACTCTTGCCTGTCTAAACTTAGGTGGTGGGGTTGACTTCTACACTACCCCATAGGTGGCAGCCTCCAACCCACCTCAACGTGGCTTGTGGTTGTTAAAAGGAAGTCACACAAAAGTGCAGCTGTGCTCAGCACCCAGGTGTTGTTACGAGAAACCGGTTTACAACAGCGAATCTCCGGCTTGACTACACATTAGAAGTCCCTGAAGAGACTGACATTTTCTCGTGCCAAGGGTCCCATCCCAGATGAACTTCAATCAGAATCTCACGTCCTGAGCACAAATGATTATAAAAGGCTACCAGATGAGTCTAACAGGTGGCCAGAGTTAGGAAGCATTTGTTGAGAGAAAGGGCCCTGTCCCGGCCATGCCCACCACCACTCCATTCTCTATGCTTGAGTAACAATCTGCTTCTCTTTATAGTCTACTTGGTCTCTCTCCCCACCACCCGAGCATTTAGAAAATAGTGAATGAACAGTGTGGAGCTTCTGTGCTTCTTAATGGGGGGAAGGAGAGGAAGGAAGAAGAGGTGGGGGGGAGGGGAGAACCTCCCTGAATTACCAATCCCATGGCTAAGACTGTGCAAAGAAGTTTATCCAAAATGGATAGTAAACTGGCCACCCAAACGTCCCCGAGCTTAAGATGCACAACTAGTTCAGAAGAATCAAAGAAAGTGAGAAAATGTAACCTGTTTATCACAGCCGCTCTCCAGCCTCAAGGAAAGCAGACAAAGCACCAGGGAAGAGATTGAGCATGATACAGCAGATGCTTTTCTGCTTGCAAATATTCCAAAAACAGAAAAGGAACCCCTACACTGTTTGTGTCCACAAGTGGCAGTTCTAACCTGTCCTGAGCATCCCTAAGTCTTGGAGGTAAAGCAGAGAGGGAACCAGGTGCTCTGGCAAAGTGTCTGTCCACATCTGATATGAACACGCGATGGAGGAGGCGGTATCAGAGCCGCCCATGCCAGGGCTCCGAGCCGAGTGTCCGCCCCTGGGTGGGGCTGAGCCCGAAATGGAACCAGGTTAGAACACCTGCTGCGGGGAGGAGGAAGCCAGGGCGCCCCTCACATCCTCCCTCTGCTCACCTTCCCTTTCACGGGTCAAGAATTCATAACAACTGCCACTGTGTGCTTGGGTCTCTAAGTGCCACCCCCAGCCCAGCAGAGGAGCTGCACCTGGGAACTGATAGACATGCAAATTCTCTGGGGGAGAGCCCCGCCCAGAACCACTGAATCAGAAATTTTATAGTGGGGCCTGGCAAGCTGTGTTTTAAGACACCCTCCAGGTGACTCAGATACATGCTCCAGTTTGAAAACACAACCTTATTTATCCTTACCTAGAGTTTTCTTAGGTGTCTCCTCTGCCGTCATTTGGACCCGGCCTGGTAAGGGGAGGTGATGGGGAGATGCCGGTTCCCCACTCAGACAGCTGCGCCCTGGTGCCTGCGGGGGTCACTGGCCGGCTGTCAGCAGTCCCCCTTTCTGAACTTGTCAGCCTCTGTTTTTCAGGCTCCGGGGTTCCTGGACATGACCTTCGCCTGTTGCACATGAGGGGACTGCCTTATCCTTCCTGCCTCTGTTTCTCTCCCAGGCCCCAGACCCTGCTTCTCCATCTTGTTCCTCCCACGCTGCTTCCTCCTCTCCGAGCAGCTGAGGCCCAGTCTCATCCTCGAGACAGCAAAGACCCCAGGTGACGCCAGCTCTGTCTGCCCTTAGTATTTGATCACCCTCCCCCGGCCACATTTAGTTAGCGACCAAGATGCTGCTACTGGCAAATTCTTTTAAGTGAAAGAATTGAGCACTTTTGGTTTCCCAAGTCCTTCTACCTATACAATCTTAACAGATCACTGTGACAGTCAAATAAGGAACTCAAGCAAGATCCCTCAGTAACTGTCAGTGACAGTGACACGGAGACCAATCCAGGTTATGGTCCAGTTAATTAAATTGAAATTTTAATTTCAATTAATTTCAATTTAATTTCAGAGCCAAGACTGGAATCGCGCTCTCCCCACTGAGCTGCGTTTTCTGCGCTCTCAGTTCGTCTCTCCAATGGCATTTTCCACTCTCCCTACTGGCACGCTGCTGACGTTTTATGTAAGGCCCGGATTTGTAACCCACGTTCAGCTACAGCAAGTACTGGCTGAAAGTGGACAAAGTGCTAAGAATGTATCTGACCTTGTCACACAGGTGCACACCGAAGATTTAGTGAAAGATAAGAGGAGGGATGTGTGGGCCACACAGAGACGACACCTGCAGCCACAGTGATTGGTTCCTGGGCTCAAAGGAGGCTCAACAGAGTTGATTAACAACACCTGCTTTGGTTGAGAAATCAAAAGATTTTCAACTTGAACCTCTTATTAGTTTACATCTACTTCTCATTTCTTAGGATAATCGGGAATAAATTGGGGCATTTGAGAGCTAATGGTATTCCCTATAGGGCCCCCCAGCTGCAAGCTCCATTTCCTGAAGGCTGGAGCTCTGCCTGGAGGGGGAGTACTTATCTGCTAGCCTGGGCCTGCCCGGTGGTTAGGGGCTGAAGGCCCTGAGCTGGGTCACCCTCAGTGTCTGGTGGGGCGTTTGGGTGGACCACTTACCTAGATTCCCCGATTCCCCAATTCTGAACTCATGTCTCAGCCTCTCCATGCACGTCCTGTGTCCAGATGCTCAGATTGCAGTGTTGAAACCAGACAGGCACCTGTTACCTCAGCCTCCATGACTGAGGCCTTGACCTCTGGACATCCAGCTCACCGCCTCTCTGCCTGCGCATGCCCCCTGCGGGACCTCTGTGTTCTAACCTCGTCCAGCCTGTGGGGAAACCAGACTCAGGCTATGTGTTCTGGTTTGGCCGGCTAACTTGGTCTCTGATCGCAGCTCTGCCTTTGAGATGCACATGAACCTCAGTCCCATTTCTCACATCACCCCGGCCCTCTGTGTGTGGTTGCAAGATGACCCACCCCAAGTCCAACCTGCCTTCTAGTGCAAGGTCTTCCTGCTCATTTCTGACCCAGGGTTCCTGTGACTCGGCACCCAGCCTTTCCAGCTCAGCAGAGGGTTGGGTATGCACTGGTCGAGCTGCCTGGGATTCAAATCTAGGTCATGACTGGGGCTTAACAAATGATGGGAAAGAAATGAATACATGCAGAATGGATGGATGGATGAATGGATGGATTGCACTTGGAGAAAGTGGAGAACAGGCTTAATCAGAATGGCCTCTGCTTTCAAATATGGAGCTAGAGGAAACCCATCACCCCTTCCCCACCAAGGTGACCCTGAATTCCACAGGTGTTTCTATGTCCTCCTTACAAGTGGTCAACATCCTCAGTTCTTGTGAGATGACCCTGAACTTTCCTGAGCAAATGACAACCAAGAGAATGACACCAAGAGGATGAGATAAAAGGGACTAGAAGGAAATAAGCAATAGGAAATCCCTTTTAATAAGCACTTACTCTGTGCCAGGCACTATGCTAGACACAGAGCACACAGTTAATGTAATGCACTAAACGCCTGCAACGATCTTATATTACAGTAACATAAACCTGTGGTGAAGCCAGAATGTGGTTCCAAATCTGTGCTCCTGACCACCTTGTGAAGCTGCTTTTCCCACAGGCACTGGATTCTCTGCTCTTAGGCTCAGTTCACGCTTTCATTTTGGTCTCAAGGGATGGCTTGGTTGGGCAACACCTAATATCACCATATCTGATGTTTTTACCAACAATCCTCTTTCTGGTTAAATTATAGCATCACTAGAATCCCTTAAAAGGTTGAAAAATGAAGTTGACCAACCACGTCAAGTAATTTTAGCTCATGTGCCCTGGGAAGAGGACTGGGTTTGGATCGTGTCCCCTGCCTTGACCATGTGACCTTGAAAACCACTGGCCACCTCTGAGTCTGCCGTCTACCATTCTGTGCCTCCCCTCGGTGTTGCTCAAAAATCAAAAGAGCGATTGATACAGGAGCGCTCTGCAAACTGGAAGGCATCACCAGAAATAAAAATTATGATTATGTCCAAAGAGCAGCTCAATTCTTTTTTTTTTTTTCCTGCTAAATTGACTAACTACCTAAGAGTCCGGAAGGGAGACAAGATCTTTTATGGACTGGGTTCTTTCCAACAACAGTACTTTCCACAAATGTCCATGAAGGTTCTGAAAGGAGCCAGGCACTTTTATAGATACTGACTCTTTTCTGAGACAAGACATTTATGACCAAGTTACTTCTGCATCTTCTCATCTTTTGGCAGATGTTACACCTGCTGAGGAGTAAACACGGGGAGCTGGACCTGGATCGGTCGGTTCATTAGGATTCAGACACCATGGTTTGACACCACAAACGCCCAATTGTCCTCATCTTGCCTTGGCTTTTTGCCACACACGCATCTGTGTGGCCCGTGGGGCGGGGTCAGGTTGCTGTCACAGGAGGCCATTTGGTCACATGGATTCCCCACAAGAGACTGAGGATGAATCACAGCAGATCTGTCCATCACCCTGTAACAAACAGCTCCAGACGCACGCCCTGCTGAGCGTGAATCAAGCCAAGCGCAGACTTCTAGGCAGTCGCCTTCTCAGCTTTCCGCATTTTTCCATCTAGCTTCTCTTCCTGGGTTTTTTTGCCTTTAGGTTTTCTTTTCTTTTCTTTTTCCCAACTTTACACCTAGTTTTTGATACTTTCCTCTAAGAACCTTGGCTAAAGAAGAGGCAGCACATTTTTGTTTGTTTATTAGAGTGTAGTCAGTTTACAACGCTGTGTCAGTTTCTGGTGTACAGCATAGTGTTTCAGTCGTACATGTACATCATATTTTTTTCATTTTCTTTTTCATTGTAGGTTCCTACAAGATAGCACATTTTTTTTTTTTTTGGAGAAACGCAGTGAATATAAACACCCCTGACAGACCATGGCGTTTCTCAATTTCTTCTCACTAAACATACACCGTAAACTGTTTTTAACAGAAATTTTATTGAGCTATAATTCCAATACTTTACAATTCACCTGCCTAAAGTATACAATTTGATGGTTTTCAGTGTGTTCACAGGGTCGCACAACCATCAGCATCATCAGTATTAGAACATTTTTATCATCCCTCAAAGTGAAACTCCAGACCCATCAGAGGTCACTCTCCACTTTCCCCTAAGCCTCTCAGCCCAAGGCAACCAGTGAAATACTTTGTGTAGGTTTGCCTATTCCAGACACTTCATATAAATCACCCAAGATGTGGCCTTTTGTGATTGGCTTCTTTCATTCAACATGATGTTGCAAGGTCCACCCATGCAGTGGTTCCCAGGAATGTTTGTATCTCTTCGGTTGGGAATTCAGACTCATGGTTTCTCATGGGACTTTGTATTGTCTTTGCTCCTCTAGGAATAATAATAATAAATAACAATAAAAGCATCCTTTAGTGGGTGCCTACATACATATTGTCTCATTCTCATAACAACCTATAAGGGTTATTATGGTCAATATTTCCCAAGGTAAGAAACCAAGAAAGGTGATGGTGCTTGTGTGTGATGAAGCTGCTATTCTAACTTAGGTTCTGAGTCTAAATCTGTTTGTCAGCTTTGCCGCACACAGTAGGTCTGTCTTCGAAGATGAGTCACAGTTGTCACCAGGAGCATCATAAATACCCTGAACATAGAATTTTTTAAAACTTTTTTTTTAATTCTTGGGGGGCAGGTTGAGTTTTCTTTTTGTTTTGAAGGGGAGGTAATTACGTTTATTTACTTTTAATGGAGGTACTGGGGATTGAACCCAGGACCTCATGCGTGCTAGGCATGCGCTCTACCCCTGAGCTATGCCCTCCCCCCTGAACATAGGCTTTTGACTCTGATCCCCAGCACTGTCCCATGGCCGTGGCTTGGACTTGTACCAGAGGAACAGAGAAGACGTTCCTTCAATGTGAAACGCCCTCGGATGCAGCCTAGGCAGGAAAAGAGGCAGGATGCACCAAGGTCAAGTCTGGGGGACGTGGAGTCCAAAACAGACCTGGCTTCAAATCCCAGCTCTTCCACCTTTTAGTTGCGAGTTGTTTTCTTGTTCTTGATTTTCCCACATGTAAAATGGGGAGATGGTTTCCTATTGTGTGGGGTTGTTACAGGAATGAAGTTAAAAGATGTAGGTTTAGCACGAGGCAAATGCTAGAGACTATTCACCATGATCGATTATTATCGCTGCATTAGACAAAGATGTAACAGCATTTCATCAGCCACCCCGGAAGCCCACACCCATAGCCTCTGCACACACACGCGTACACACCAGTGCACTCTGGGAGGTGAACTCCTCATTGGCCTTCTATTATCATATCTGAAGTACCTTTTTATAAGGGGGATGGGTTTAAATACAAGAAGGAATAAAGAAGAGGCAAAGCCTACAACACCAGGCAAGGACCTGACTTTGGGATCCCAGAACAAATGACCTCCAGGAGCCCAGAACTTCAGGGAAGACAGGAAGGAGTCAAGGGGGAGAGAGGCAGCCATGCTGTCATGGTTTTGCCACAGTGAATTGCTGATGGAGAGACAGCCTTTACAAGTTTACTGACTCTTGCAAAAACATGACTACGGTAGTAGGAAAGTTTGCCAAATTATGCAATTTGGAGCAAAACGCTCTTTCCATCCCTACTGTGATGTTCAGCTTCTAGCTAAACCAAAAGCAGTTACTGGCAAGAAAATCATTAATTTTTTTTTTTTTTTTTTTGGCAAATGGCAAAAGGCAGGGAAATAGAAAAAGAACCCCTCAGAGGAGTTTTTCCCTAAACTTTTATTAGATTTTCTGGATTTGGCAAAATGGCATGAATCAAAACATAATTTATACTGAAACTCATTTCAAAGCTTTAACTTTGTGAAAGTTTTGGATGAAGAATCTATCCCGCAGATAAATGCTCCTATGCACACAGAGGTGCATAAGAACGTCAGTGCAATATTTTCTAATAATTCTGAGAAATAACTGAAAAGTCCAGAAAGAGACACATTAATCTGTTTGTCCTCCTGCCCATGGAGGGGGACCTGGGTTGAGGCTGGGTGTCAAGAATGTCCACTATTGACCAGCTGTGCTTCTCCACTTTATATTTTGATGACACATCTACATGCTGCCCTGCGGTCCCTCCCTCCCACGGGCGGGACCTGCTCCCTCATCCTTCTCTAGGGATTCAGCTCAACTCTCAGCTGGCCTGGTCATTTCCTAAATCACGACCACCACCTCCCTCCCCAACACGCTCTACCTCCCTCCCCAGATTTTCTCTCTTCCTTAGCACATATCATCCACCATCTAGAATTTATATATTTTATTCATGTGTCTTCTTTATTCGGTCCCCATCCCCTGCCAGAAAAATGGAAACTCTGAGAACAGAGATTTTTGTCTGTTTTGTCCACTTCTGTATTCCTCCTGCCTAAAGTACTGTCTGGCACCTTGTAGAGACTCAAAAATCTATCATTTGAATGAGTGGACATTTGCAAAATACTTTTGTAATAAATACTTAAATATGTGTGTGTGTGTGTATGTGTATGCATATGTGTATATATGCATATGCTTGCGGGTGTGTACATGTAATAGCTGTTGAAATTGTGACAACTGTCAAAAGCAGACATAAAGATACTGATGCTTTAAGACCAAAGTTGGCCCTCCTGTTCGGAGCATTCTTCCTGTGACTTCTTTATCCCCATCCTTTCATCTTTCATTTGGGGTAAATTTTCTTCCACTTTTTTTTCTACATTAGTGGTACTTCACTGGCTCTCCAGTAGATATAAATGCAAAAAGTCAATTAATACAAGGAACAAGGCTGCTTCATTATTTCAAGCTAGAGGTGATGGAGGGCATTTACTGTCTTATATCAGCTTCAGAAACCCTTATATTTCTGGTTGAGCCAGATGAAGAAAATTTCTATCTGTACAGCTATTTACAAATAATAACTTTTTAAGTAAACAGGTCATCATATGGGCTCAGAAGATGGTCCAGTTCAACCGAGATAGAGAAGATTCATCCCAAAGTTCTTATAACTTAAACAGACATAACAGCACAAAATGATGAGTGAGTGCTGTTTCCTGAGGATAAACTTTTGATACAAAACAAATTTATGCCAGGGTTGTTAATTATAACTTTTTAATGGAAAAAAACACTTCTTAAATAACATTTGGATGAAATGGTTGCAGTTCATCAAAGCCATGGCAGAGACCTGCAGAAAATATGACAAGCTTTGTTCCAAAGGGGCATTTAGGTGAAATTGCAAACAGGGACATGCGTCAACAGGTCACCTAAATGACACATGTCCCTGTTTGCAACTTCACTACCTCTTAGCCAAAGCTGACATCTCAAAGGTGCCCAATGTCATATGTGAATCTTACAATGAAAACAAGGAGGGGCCTAGCCTGGTATACAATTTCCTGTTCCCTGCACACCCGCCCCCACAACCACAATTTCTTGGAGAATATGATGCTGCCAGGCTAAAAAGGGTTGGTAGCAATTTCTATCCTCAGGATGGTTGCATGGGTTTGACTTGATGTGAACATTTCAGATGACCATGGCCATCTCTCTGCAGCCCCCTTGAACACTGCAAAAAGCATAGGGAACTTCTGCCTCTGAATTCAGCCCCTACACTTATGGAAGTCTCCATCCTAGAAGCATACTCCTGGGATCTTTCAATGCAATCACTTTTTATTAATCCACCCTAACCAAGATAGAGCAACACAGGATGCTCTTAGAATAAAATCCAAACACCTTGTTTTGGTCTCCAAGATTGGGCTCCTGTCCCCCTATCCTGTCTCCTGTCTCATCTCATAGCTCACTCCCTCTTGGAGCCTCCAGGCGTTTTTCTCCACCACTTGGCCTTTGCTCATGCTGTTCCTACTTTTTGGAATGTGTCTTCCCCAGCGATTTTTATCATTTATATTCTCTTTTTAAATGACAGCTCCCCTACCCTACCTCATCTGCCCGCGGTCAGAGTCTGTCTTACCACGTCAGTGTTTTTTTTTCCTCTTTCTGGTACATCTCAAACTCTTTAAATATCTTGCCCATTGATTTCCTGACTTGGGTATTATTGGTTTTCCTTCACTAAAACTTCAGCTTCGTGATGGCAGAAACTTTGTCTTGTTTGCCACTAGACTCTCAGTGCCTAGCACATAGTAGGCATTCAGTCACTATCTCCTGCTGAATGAACGAACGAATGAAAACTATCCCCAATGCTGACAAAATTTAGAGAGCACAAAGCGCTGGGCTGAGAACTAATAATTTAGAGCATAGGGTTTACGCAGTTTTAAGTGAGAGGAAACTTCCAAGAGACGGCGAAGCAATTTCGGGAACCATAAATAATTAGAAGTAGGATTTTTTTTTTTTCAGAGGATACTGAAAGAAGTAGCCTCTCTGAGCAAACAGTGGATCAATTTAGAAGCGATCTGCAGCAGGAAAGTCTTTCAGCACATGGCCAGTCCCCAGCCGTTGAGCTAAAGTTCCAGAAAAGGTCTCAAAAGTTCAGAGAAAGATTTAAAACTAGGCAGGACCCTGGTCTCTGAGCCTGTCTGTGAGTCTGTGGGGACCAGGCAAAAGTCTCTGTGGGGAAAAGACCAAGCAGAATCCAGACTTAAACCAGAGCACCCTTGTTTCGGCCCCTCCTCTGTAAGATACGAAGGTCAATGCTTGGTGCTGAGAATCAAGGTGGGTGGAGCCTGTGGGCATAGGTCGGGGTGAGAGGTCAGCCTCACGTAGGGAGGGGCTGAAAAACAGTCAGGGATCAAAGGAGGGAAGGAGACATTCGTCATCACAACGATGTCCGAAAGGGCATCTGAGAGTAGGAGATACTATCTCCCAAGAGCACGTGGTGAGATGGGTTCCCATCCCACCGGGAAGCATGCTCTGCCCCCCCCTGACACCCCTGTCTACACCTGCGCATCGGCCGTCTCCTGTTCCTGGGAATGCCTTCTGCCACTTTGTATCCGGCCAACTATTGCTCACCGTTCAGAAGCCAGCTCACCTGTCAGCTCCACTGGGGGCCCACACAGCTATGCTTCCCACAGGTGCCTGGAAGCAAGTCGCACCCCGTGGCGTCGAGGTCTGCACATCAACCCGGCATACCCTGCTCTGCCCCTGAGCCCGGGCCTTCAATGAGCCCTCACGTCCGGGGGCAGCAGGACCGTCGTGCCCAGGTTCACACTCTGGGCAAAAAGGTTGGCACAGTGAGAAGCCAGAGCCGTCAGCCCCTGGCTGTGCTGACGCCTGAGTCACTGACCTTCATGGTCAGAAGGGACAATACTCACCACCTGATGTGGGTCGGGGCCAGGCCCTCAACATGTGACAGTCATTTCCATTCCCGGCTCACACGGCCCGTCAGCTGGTCTGTGGGAGCTGCCAACGTCTGCCGAGTCTGCTTCTCTCCTTTCCTGCCTCTGGGGTTCATGGTTCACCATTGCTTCAACTCCAGAACAATCCTCTCCAGTCTCGGTTTGGTGGCAGCCAGGAATCTCTGAGTTCTGTGCTTTCACCTCCGAACATTCCAGGGGTTTCTGTGTCCCCAGGAGTTCTCTCCAGTTCCAGATTGCCTACCTCTGTCTTGGGCAGGACAGTCCTGAGGTCCAGTTCTCCCCAGAATTGAAAGAAATGTTCTGTCTGCTCCCCACCTCTGCAGAGCTCACTCCACGCTTCTTTGAGTTTCCCTCCACCAGCCCATCCCAGCCCCTCCTCGGCCCCTTTCCGTCGGAGGTGTGCAGCGCGCAGGGCCACCGATGGGCACCTACCCGGAGGCAGAGCAGTGTGGACAGGTGTTAGGAACTGACTCCAGTGAGTGGCCAGTGGAGACTGTAAACGCCTGTGGTTGGGGGCTGGGGTCACCATCCCAGCATCCCATCAAAATGTCCCTCCTGGGTATGTCCATAGATTGCATACAGGTTGAATTTGCGTATAGTTTCCTCCTGAACAAAACTGGATGGATGCCCAAGCTGACCTTCTCTCTCATCTTTGGAGATGGGCTGAGCCCAGGTTTTGCAGGCAGGCCCAGTTTGTGGCGGCGTCTAGGAAAGCTGGGTATGCTCTCGGGGAGGCCCATGGCTCGGTGAGCTGACCCAGCCTCTTCTTCTAACCTGGTACCACACAGGGAACCTGGAGAGCCCAGCACAGTGGTGACCATGTGACCACAGATGGCCTTGGGCTACCCCAGGATGAAACCCTGGGCTGTGCCCACTCTGAGCAGGTCAGAAGAGAAGCACCGTTGGCAGCACCATTACAACGCAGGCATCTCTCTCTGTGTGTATGTGTTTCAGCGTAAGCAAAGCTGCAAGATGGGGCCTGCGGCTTGGCAGAATGCATTGCTAACTGGGGCAGTGTGGATACCTTTGCTTGACTGAAATGCCAGCTGTGGCTGTGGTCAAATTTCACCCCAGTTTGGAGTCCTGGCTCTAGGAGATCCATCGCAGGCCTACCCGGGTAAGTGTAGACTGCCCACTTTCCCTGCCACAGCCCGCAGGGCAGAGCACAACTTAGACGTTTACCACTGCCTGCAGGTGAAGGGGAGACGGGTACAAACGCCCTGCCCAGTGGTCCAGAGAGGAGAGCAGAACTCACCCACAAACCCTGGGGAAAGCGTTTCAGTTACTCATCTTTTGCTGACTGACTTACAGTTATTTGGGGAGAGAGGGAGGAACTCTGGGAATCTTAGATGTGTTCCCTGCCCACCTCTCTGACCCCGTCTGGCCTCCCCTCCCCACGCTGAGGACATCCAGCCACACTGGCCTTTATCCTGTACCTCGAACTCCCCAACTCTTCCCTGCCTCTGGGCCTCGGCACTTGTCAGCTCTTCTTTCTAGAATATTCTTTCCTTACCTTAGCTTCATGGCCACCTTCTCAAAAAGACTTTCCTTGGCCACCGTATACAAAGTAACCCTCACTTCCCTGGCCCTCTCTCTATCCCATGCCTTTGTTTCACCCCTTCAGTCTGAAGTTAGCTTGCACATTTATGTGTGTGTTTGTTGTCTGTCTTCCGCCCAGAACATCAGCCCCGTGAAGGTGGAAACCTTGTCGGTTCTCTGTCCCAGTGCCTTCCACACTGAAGGTGCTCAATAAATATTAAATGAGCGAATGATATTATCACAGTCTTTCAAGATTCTTACTGTGGAGAAAAAAAAATTTTCTCTGAATTCCAAGTAGGGCGAGAAGAGGAAATAAAGCTGAAAATGGAAGAATTGTTAACTGAGACAACCAGAAATGCGAAAATCTGAATGCTTCGTTATAAACTGTGAGCAAAGGCAGTCTCCACATAGAACAGGATTATGTCCTCAGGAAGCAGATGGATTACAAAATGCCAAGGATGGCTACTTCATACCCCCGCAAGACCTGTGCCCAGTTCCTTGCCGGAAGGACGGCATGATTTTTCAGCCCACCCCAAGAACCCTTCAACCAAAAATACTTCAAATGAAAGTGCAAAAGAGTCAGAGAGGCCTTGCCGTGGACAGCATCTGGGCAGAAATAAGAACATCTGTTCTCAGCATGAACCCTGTTAGCTTTATCATGTGGCTTTCCATGAAAAAAAAAATGTACAGTTACGATACATGGGAGTAACTGGTAGCAAGGTAGCCAGTGGCGCCCTGCAGTGGGCTGCGTGCTCCGGGCGGATGCGGCTGCCGGGGAGGTGTGCCCAGGGACCAGGGGACAGGGACACACTGGCAGCTACAGCTCAAGTACCTGGAGTCTGCCAGCCAAGCCACCTGGGGACTGGAGGAAAGACAGTGAGGCAAAGGAGGGAGAGGGCGGAGGAAGAGGGATGAAGGAGAGAAAAGAGGGGAGAGAGGAGAGAAGGAGAGATGGGGGGCACGGAGACAGATCAGGTCACCCTGCCTGGCAGATAACAGGACCACGCCCAACGTCCCAGGTGCGAAAGCAAGCCCGCCAGGGTTTGCACCCACAGCACCACCACCGCCCAGACGCATAACCCCAGGCAAGCTGCCTAACCATTTTGTGCCTTGGTTCCTCCAGCGACGAGAGGCGAAAGTCACGGCGCCTGCCGCAGAGGGTCAGCATGTGACGGTGGTCAGCGTGGGGCACTTGGCCGGAGCGAGCCCTGAGAAAGCGTCAGGGGCCGCTAGCGTTCTGTTTCTAAGACTGCATTTACTCCTCACAGCAGCACCAGCTAATACGTGCAGGTGTCATCCCCAAGGCAGGAAGGGCCTGGCCTCAGGCCCCTCTGTCTCAAGAACCCAGACTCCTTACCAACAGTTTCTCAGAGCCTCCCAAAGATTAGTCCTTGAGCTCATCGCTGGTCTAGTGAAAACCAGCCAGAAGGCAGAAGCCATGCAGACTAAAGCTATGTCTTCATTTGTCGCATGGAAGGCCAGGAGCAGACTCCTTTCCTAGGCCTAATTATTACAGATGGCCCCGCTTGCACCTAAGGAAACAGGATTGAAATTAGACAGACACGGTTCAAATCCCAGCTCCGCACTCAAGAGCAGTGGGCATGGCCTGATGGCTGAGCCTCCGTGCTCCCTGCAGGGAACGGAGACAAAGCCACCCCTCGGAGGGGGCAGGGATTCCACAAGACCACGTGGAGACCTCACGGTGTCGGGCACTCAGCACACAGTAGCTCTCTGCATCATTACAGGACAAAAAGCTGCCGGCAAAAGCCCAGGAGCAAACGGGCAAAGCAGCCAGGAAGATAAAAGTGGAGAAGAGGGGAGGAAGCGTTTGGCAGACGGCAGAGCTGGAGCTGGGACCAGGGGTGCTGGAGCGGGGACGGAGGCCGCCCGCAGAGGCGGAGCGGGGCCAGCTCCAGAGAAAAGAGAACAGCTGGGTTGTCTGGGAGCCAGGGACCCCATTCCTCTCAGCACCCCGACTGCCTCTCAGAATGACAGTACGGATGTTCCTGATCGCCAGACAAAGCTTCAATAAGAGGTTAAATGATGTGCAATCTATATAAGAGGTCAGAAATTTATGGAATATCTTTTAAAACGATTTCTTACCAAATTGTTAAAATTTTTATAGAACGCATGTAAAGGGAGATCTGTTTCTAATATCCCCCAAAATAGACTATGCAGCAGGGTTCATACTCACTGGAATCTGATAGAATGAGGCATTGATGCTTATATTTATGAAAGGGCCTTCCTCTTAGAAGGTGTTCTCCTGATGTTTGCCATCAGGGTGTTGGCATATGAAATGCTGTTTAATCTTGGGCAAGTGGCCTAACCTCTCTGAGCCTCAATCTTTTCATCTGCAAAATAAGTATTATAGTAGAACCTACCTTGTAGATGGGTGTAAAAACTAAATGAGATGATACAGGTGAGGGGGTCAGCACGATGCCCAGCACATGGAGAGAACTCAGTGTGAGCTAATATCATCATTGCTATTTGCATTATTATTTGACAACCACAATAGACGGAGAGCTGCAATGTGGCTTAAGAGCCACACAAACGTGATTTCTGGAAATGATTCAAGGAAGATAATCCTGAACATCAACTCCTTCCCCTGCCTCTCACCCTAAAGGCACCAGTTACCAAGTCCTCTTTTTTTATGATTTTCTAAAAGTGGTACTGATTTTATTTATTTACTGTTTAGGGTCTTGTTTTGTTTTGTTTTTTGGAGGGGTGAGGTAATTAGGTTTGTTTTTCTGGTTGGTTGTTTGAATAGAGGTACTGGGGATTCCTGAAACTTCCCAGAGCCGCTCTGTAACTAGTACATGGTAGGATTTAGTTGATGAACCACAGATGTAAAGAAAACGCCTAAATAAAAAGGCCAGGGATTAGTGTGCAATAACTAGCAAATTAGGATGGTGAGATTATGGTTGCTTTTTTTTTTTTATCTCAATTTCCCAAATAAAGGGACAAATATTTTCTCTGATTGTGATCCCTGAAAACGTACCGTTAAGATCCAAAGGAAAGGTGCATAGATAGCACTGTTGCCGAGACACTACACGGCAGAACATCCTTGGGTTGCTACCTGTGAGTGCTATTTGCAAAGCCCATCACTGTTTTTGATCAGCGTGTCTTCTGGGAAAGAACAGGTGCCCAAGGTCTGACAGATCACGTGCCACCCAAGTGTACAATGTGAAAGAACAGTGACGTCTGAGGTCAGAAGGAAATTCAACCACACCCACTCGCACCAAGCGGAAGGGGATTCACGCAGGACGCGGGCTGCCCTGCAGCCTCTGCCCACCCCCAACCAACCGTGCATCTCGGGGATTGTGCTTTCCCTGGCCTCCTCCGCGGTAACAAGGAAGTAAGGCCACCACTCCTGGCTTACTCAAAGCAGCGGACTGCCTCATCAGTGATTCTCCAGCCGTTTCCAAATGTAAAATGATATTCCCGGGATTGGCTGCCAAGAAGCGGGTTTATCCTGTATCCCTTCTCACCCCCGGGTGAGGAAAGAGAGCCTCAGATTTGTGGGTCCACTGTTGCAAGCAGTGATTTATTTGCTCTTAGCAACTGGGGCTTCAGCTTGGCTCAGGGACATCTGTAAGCTGAACATTCTCATCAAGTGCGTGTTTTATTCAACCGCTTGCCCTCGGGGTGCTGCAGGCTTGGTTGACATCCTGCTGGAAGCTGACAGCTCACTCGACACCCTCGACCAAGAGCGCCTCAGCGTCAGCTCCTCACAGGCACACGGGGTACAGCCTGTTCTGCAGCTGGCTTTTGTAGCTCATCACCAGGTAACAGCCTCTCGTAAACCTCTTAGTCATCACTCTCCTCGCAGCCCCACTGCCTAAAGGAAGATGCTTTTCCTTTTCTTGAAAGCACCTTTATCCTTTTTTTTACAGTTTTGTTTCCTGTTTGCAGTTTAAGAGCCAACGAGGCAGATGGATGAGGGAGGCAGCCTGGCAGAGGGAGCCAACCCATCTGAAGCTTTGTAGAACCTGCCGTGGGGAGGGGTGATGTGCGGAAGACTGTGGGCATCCTTGGCCTCAGCCAGAGAACCTGACCCCTCGGTTCCTGCGGGGAAGCCCAGACCCCAGCTACTAGGAGTCATGACTCTGAACGTGAGAGGTGCAGGAATCTTCCTGAGTTCCGCTGGACCCTTTTCTCAATCCCTAGACATAAGATGCTTCTTCAAGTTTCAACAACAAACGTGTAATACCAATCAAAAACAAAAACAAAAAAAAAAGATTATGATGATTGAGGGAGAAAGCACTGGAGCTGAATAGATAGACATGGATTTATAACCCAGTTACTGCTCTAACTAGCTGAGGGGTCCCGAGCAGGTCACTTGACCTCTCTGAGGTTTAGTTTTCTCATCTGAAAAAAAAAAAATGTAAAGAATTGACAAAACTCATACAGTCTTTGAAAAAGACTAAATAAAAACAAAATGAAAAGACAACCTACAGGCTGGGAGAAAATATCTGCAAACGAGGAGGCTGACAAGGGCTTAACTTCCAGGATATACAGACGGCTCATACAGCTCACCAACAAAAGAACAAACAACCCAGCCAAAAACAGGCAGAAGACCTACACAGACATTTCTTCAATGAAGACATACAGATGGCCAAGAGGCACATGAAAAGATGCTCAGTATCGCTAATTTTCAGAGAACTGCAAATCAAACCTACAATGAGGTATCACCTCACACCAGTCAGAATGGCCATCATTCAAAAGTCCACACATGATAAGTGCTGGAGAGGGTGTGGAGGAAAGGGACCCTCCTACACTGTTGGTGGGAATGTAATTTAAATGAGGATTCCTTAAAAAACTAAAAACAGACTTTCCCTACGATCCAGCAATCCCACTCCTGGGCATACATCTGGAGGGAACTCTAATTCAAAAAAAAAGGACTCCAATGTTCATAGCAGCACTGTTTACACAGCCAAGACATGGAAGCAACCTAAATGTCCAGAAGATTGGATAAAGAAATTGTGAGACTGGTTGGCTGATTGATTTATAAAATGGAATACTACTTAGCCATAAAAAATGACATAATGCCAATTGCAGCAACAGGGATGAGTCTGGAGATTATCACATTAAGTGAAGTAAGTCAGACAAAGACAAATATCATATGATATCATTTACATGTGGAATCTAAAAAAAATGACACAAATGAATTTATTTGCAGAACAGAAATACACTCACAGACACAGAAAACAAACTTATGCTTACTAAAGGGAAAAGGTGGGGAGGGATAAATTAGGAGTTTGGGATTAGCAGATATAAACTACCATATACAAAATAGATAGACAAGGTCCTACTGCGTGGCACAAGGAATTATATTCAGTAGCTTGTAATAACCTATAATGAATATATACACGTATGGCTGAATCACTATGCTGTACACCAGAAATGAACACAACATTGGGAATCAACTATACTTAAGTAAAAATAAATAAATAAAGTAGTGCTGAGCAATAATGAAAAAAAAAAAAGACTAAATGAGATAATTCAGGATAACTCGTGTAAACTCACAGCATAACAGCTGACACTTAGTAAGTGCTTAGTAAATGTTATGTGTCCTCAGTGTTTGTTTCAAAATTATCAGTCAAGAAATGCACAAGGATGTGAGAGATGTCAGATGATTTCGGTCATCTCCCCACTTTTGGTTCATGTAAACACTTGCATGAAAAGAGCCCTCTGCTTTCCCTCCTCCCTACCTGACTTCCACCCCAACGTGCCTGTTCTCACGCTTTCTCCCTGCGGCTCTTCTGTGCCAATCCTACAGCCGGGTACACCCCTGCCCTTGATTCTTCCTTAGACAGTTCCTCAAGGGCACGGCCTCTGCTTCCCAGTGCAGGAGCCTTTTTAGTGTCTGGGACGCTGTTTCCCTCATACGAGGTCCTCCACACTGTGCTTGCTGAGCAGAATTCTTGCCTTAACTCACAACTTGAAAAATGAACTATTGATTTCATGGGCTGAGATCTTTGAAGATGTTCAAAGTCTCAGAACCACTTCCCAGTCAGACAAGTTCAAAGAACGAATTCATCGACTGGCTCATTCTGCTCTCAAAAGTCATTTACACTTCAGTCAGGAGAGGCTGGGAGAAGGGCTGTTCACTGGGGAGCTTTTGCCTCTTCACAAACTGTCTGATATTGGAGGAAAGAAACTTCCTGTGGTCTGCACTTCAGAACGCATGAACACCAGGAGCATAAAACTAGCCCTTCCTAGGGGTCCAGAGTGAAACCAACTCTTGCTTCCTATAGCAAGGGACTGTGTGGCATCCGAACATGGGACCGTGTACACCTCCGGGCTGTGAGGGGATGCCTGGGGCCACATCCCTGTTTGGGATACTGGTACCAAGAGGCTGAAGCATGCAGAGCTTAAGCCAACATCTCCAGGGAGGTCTTGTTCCCTGTGCTGCTTATCCTTCCAGATTCTCTCCCTTCCTTATGTAACTGGTCATAATTTACCCTCAGGTTTTTAAGGTGGATTTGGTGTTACCTGAATGTCAAGTAACATTATTCATGCCAATTAATGACGGTGCAAAATCCTAACACTTACACAAAACAAAACACAGAACAAATAAAAGTTAAGAAAATTCCGTCTACAGCATATTAATTAAGAAAGCCATGTTATGTAAAGACTTTTTGAAAGAAGCCATTTTTCTATGCTGACCTGGAATTTCAGAGCCTGTTCAGGGCTTCCTAATAGGACCATGGTTTACTGCTCTGCTGAACCAGCCAGAAGATGGGGAGGTGAGAGAGCCAGGGGTCGGAACCCACAGAAACAGGAATGGAAAACTCCTGATGTAAAGATGGGAAAATTCTTGACCAGTTTTCCTGCGATTCACATAAAAACGATCAAGTGACAGTATAAAAATAAATGCTTGCAGATCTCATAAACAACCTAGAAGGTGGCCTCGTGGCTGCTGAGAAATCAGGCATGTGGGCAAAGCTGGGAGCCGGGGACCTGAGCAGGTGCGGGTCAGACCCTGGTGCTGGAAATAAACAACTTGCCGCAGGAACTCGCCACTGGGAGAGAACCAAGTTCCCAGAAAGGGCAGCTCTGCCCCCGCCGAACAGTCCAGGCAGTTTCCTCTCAATTATCCGCCCCGTGTGTAATTTCAGGGAAACTTATTCTGCAAATTGCAGAGTTTTTGACACTTAACTCAGAAAAAAATGACTTATCCAATAGTGATTTCATGCCCAAGTAAACCTGTCATCTTGACTCTTACTTAGCCTTGTCTCTCCCTTCTTACAGAGAAAAAGGATCCCGATATTTTCCAAGAGAAAATAAACTCCCAAAGCTGAAAGATTTGCGTTCTCAACTTTGCTTAGGACGCTCAGCCTCAGAGGGGGCTTTTGAATTGGCAAAGCGCTTCCCTCCCACATCCCCACTAAATCACCACCCGCTCCAAGGCTCTGACTCAGAGAATGTGTAAACCGGAGCCTCGTCTCGTAAACACAGCGCTTCCATGCCCTACGTTCTAGATTCCTTGTGAGCTCAGTGCAGCGCGCGGTCAGGGCAAATAAGGTAAGAAGACCATTCCAGTTCAACTTCTGATGCTGTTTGGTTGTTTTTGTTTTTGTTTTTTCTTTCTCTGTCTCTCTGCTGAAGTTTAGGTAGAGGCCATAAGGGCTGTTTTCACTATTGTCTCAAACCAAACTGCTGACAAGTAAGAAGTATGAACACTTGGCAGAATTTCAAACTCCAACAATAAGCCAACGGCACGAGGAGATTGTTTTGTGTTGCTTTTCTCTTGCTCCTCTTTTTCTACCTTGTGATATTTCAGAAAGCTATGGGCGCTTTCTCTGTGCCCAAGCCCAGGACTTCAATGGCCCTCACACTCAGGCACGAGGATTTAGGACCCCTCTGCAGGGGGGCAGTGAGCGCCCCAGGCTCTCAGGTAGACGAGGATGCAAGGGAGGAGATTTGAGCATAAACAGGTCCAGCCACAGCCACAGCCACAAGATGGGGCTGGACCTGGATGAGCTAAAAATCTTGAAATTCCAGGAGCCCATGAGCCTCAGTTTCTCCATTTGTAAAAGGACGAGAAAACTTGAGAAAGACTTCTCAAAGGAGGGGTGATGCAAAACCGAGATGCGGGGAGGGAGGGGTCCGGGACAATAGCCTGAAGCAGCCACCAAAACTTGGAATGCCTTTGGTGTCAACATTTTATCTTAAAATGTAATGCAAATTGTATAATCCACTCCCTATTATCTCCATGGTGGTTTTAATATAAAAATGTTTCAAATGGAAGAAAACCAGAGACGCTGGCTGTGCGGGAGCACTGGCAGCCCAGGGACACGTGCGGCAACAGATGTCCTCTGTCTGTAGCGTGAGTCCACTGCTAGCCCACCTGCTGCGGGACTTGTGATTGGAACACATTATTAAAACTGCCGTGAGAGCCAAGGATGACTGAAAATGGCTGGGTGAGTGAGAGGCACTCAGCAGGTTTCAGAAAGGTCATCTCCCTTCTCCTCTTTAGCCCCTACTTCTCTCCTGACATCTTGGATTGACAGGGTTTGCTCCCACCTGCATTCACTCATTCATGCAACATCACACCGTCCTCCCACGCCTCTCTGGTCTGTGTCCACCATGATCCAGAACTTTCCTGGTCCCCATCTTCCATCAAACCCCCTAGTTGTGTGTACCATTTCCTTTGGGCTCTGTCATCACTCAATGGAAGCTGAGTTATCTGATAAAATAACTTCTGCTAATGTACCGAGTCTCCCAGGAAACATAGACACTTATCAGTTTGTTTGTTTGTTTGTTTGTTTGTTTGTTTGTTTTGGAGAAGATGTGTTAGCGCAAAAAGTGATTTTTCAGTATGGGAGACCAGGGACTGGTATTTTGAGGGGGCATGAATTGGTCACACGTCTGTCAGTAATAAGCAGCAGAAAGCCAGCTGAAATGAATTTGACAAAAGAAGGAGTTAATTGGATTATGGGATGGGGAAGGGCAGGGGTGGAGTTGGCCTCAAGCACAGATGGAAAGGAACTTGTCAGGACCTGCATTGGCTCCCATCACAGCTCTTGCCTGTGTGTTTGCCCAGTTCTTATCAGCTTCTCCAGCTGGCAGGGGCTATGCCCCTGGCAGGGCTGAGACCAGACATCTTTATAGCTCCCACCAGGAGAAAAGGCTTCTCCTTCTTAGAGTCTCAGGGGAAGGATTCTGATTGGCTCAGCTCACATCACATGCCCATCTCTGGGCCAATCACTGTGGCCAGGTACTTGGCCATTGTTTTCACTTTCTATTGCCACACTGGGTGGCTTAAAACAGACCACATTTATTATCTCATGGTTCTGAAGGTTGGAAGTCCAGGAGAGGTCTCACTAGACAAAAATCAAGGTGTTGGGAGGATATAGTCCCTTCTGTAGGCTCGAGGGGGGAATCCAATTCCTTGCTCAGTTTGCTGGCAGAATTCATTCTTTGTGTTCATAAGACTGAGGTCCCTGTTTCCCATTTCCTTCCCCATCTGTGGGCCATTCTCAGCGTCTAGAGACCACCCACATTCCCTGGCCCACGGCCCCTTTTTCCATCTCCAAAACCAGCAATGATGGGTCAGGTCTTTCTCATGCTTCAAATTTCTCCTGCTTATTTTTTTTTTTTTTCTTTTTTCTTGTTATCACATTCTCTGACCCTTCTGTTTTCCTCTTCCACTTTTCAGGACTCATGTGATTACACTGGGTCCACCTAGACAATCCAGGATACTCTCCCCATCGTAAAGTTCTATTTGCAAAGACCCTTTGGCCATGTGACAACAGTGTACATTAAATGGCATCCTCACATGTAAATGGCAATGGATATATAAAATATATTCACAGGTTCTGACAATAAAGCATTACCATCTTTGGGGGCTGGTGGCATTATTGGACTATCACAGCCAGGTTTTGGTTGCATATTTACCTGTGTTGCCAGGGCATGTGCTAGTGGTGTGACTGACAGTTCCGAGAGAACTAGAGGAAGGATAAGTAAGTTCCCTAATGAAGGAAAAGACACTGTTAGCAGAGAGGGAAAAAAAGGAGACTGTGCACTACAAGGTAGAATGAGCCTTACTGCGCATTTAAGTCCCTGCAAAAAGATGAAATTTTAATATTCTCAATGGCAAGTGCCTACAACATTTTAAATAAACAAGTGAGAGGGACGGCAGATCAGAGACAAGAACTGAACTGTTACCAAGTCTATCCATCCCAGAGTGCTAGAACTTTGTTGGACTTAATGATGAGAAACACAGAGGAAACAGAAACTACTCGTAGGAATTTGGCCGGAAGAATCATGCTCACATATGGCAACAGAAGACAGCCAAGAAGGAGGGGGGCTGGGGGCTGGCTCAAGACTCAAGTGCTTGAGTCGATCAGGAACTGGAACAGAGGAGGTTAGCCAGAGAGGCTAACTACAGCATCTGTGGGATGTAGGAGTCTGGACTGCTAGTTGGGACATACTGGCTACGGTTCAGACTCCTGTAACCAGCCACACAAGCCTGGGTAGGTTTGACCTTGAGCCAGCTTCATCTGCAGTAAAAGAAGAGACGAGGACTGTCAAGAGCGTTGATGAAGTGGCTGCTACCAGTCCCCTTCCCACACCCACGCTGCACATCCATAATCAACCACACCACTCCTTCCCACTGAATCCCAGCCATCCTCAGAATCCTCAAGGCAGCTCTCCAAAAGCCACTACTAATTGATCCAAGTTGTAGCATGTGTTAAACCCACCCCGGTCATTCTAGAGTTAGATAATTTCTAATGTGCTTTGACATTTAATATTCTAATATAAGAGCAACTACTTAGGACCAAAGGAGACCTAGACTCCCCATTTCACCAGGGGACAAAGCCACCCGGTGAGAAAGACAGAGAGAGCTGGAAGAACCTGCATGACTTAGCCCCAGCGCTCAACATCAGTTTCCATAGGAATTCAAATCAGAGATAAAATAAATCTCCCGGCTCACCCGAAGTCACGAAATGCCACCTGAGTGCTACGCTAAAGGTCAACTATAATCCTTTATGTGCAGGTAATTGCCTTGAGATTACATGGATAAGCAATGTGGGTTTGGGGCAGGAAGAGATAGAGCAGATAAATCAGGAAATGTTGCAGGTCAGTTTCCTAGACTCTCTGCAACAGAGATGAGCAAACAGGAAGTTATTAGGGTGTGATCTCCAGATTCATACCTGCGGGGGAGGGAAGGGATCAGGATTGACCGGAGGGTAAAATTGGACTGTGGACTTTCAAAGGTCTCAGCTGATGGCACAGGTCGCTCCGGAGCTGGGCTGGCCTTTCTGAGATGTCCCCAGTTGGGACAAGGGGATCCGACCTTTATTGGCCTCCATACTGGTCATCGGATTCAGGTTACCCCCCAAAAGGGGGCAGTCCTTGGGTCAAGGGGCTGTCTTCATAGAGGACAGAGTTCCCAGAGTACCCAGAGAGGGCTGAAGGTGGAGGGCTGTCAGCCAGACGCTGAGTGAATAGTTCTTTCAGTCCTGAAGGAAGAGCTGGGTGGAGCCGTATACAGAGGAAAAGCAGCAAGTGAGACCTCCCACCTGATCATCTGTCTGCCTGGATTACTTCTTACTGTTTGCTGGCACTGCAGAGTCCATCCCCGGTATAGTCCGTAGCTTCTTCAGGTGTTGATCCACGGCCAGTTTTCTGGTGGTGCTCAGCAAATGAAGTCACCAAGAGCAGGAGATACAGCTGGTATGGAAGGTTCATTCTGATGGACAAATGTCATGAGTTATTTTTTGTTAATATTATAGCAAAAATATAGGTGGACAAATTTTATTATCCACATAATATATGTAAAGATGGTCTATTATTCATCTGCTAGAGCTGCCATAACAAAACGCCACAGACGGGGTGATGGAAGCAACAGAAGCTCATTCTCAGTTCTGCGGGCTGAAGGTCCAAGATGAAGGTGTTGGCAGGTTAGGTTTCTCCAGAGGTCTGTGTCCTTGGCTCGCAGATGGCCACCTTCTTACTGTGCCCTCACGTGGCTTTTCTCTGTGCACACACATCCCTGATGTCTCTTCCTCTTCTTACAAGGACACCAGTCGTATTGGATTAGGATCCCACCCTTATGACCTCATTTAACCTTAATTACTTCTTTAAAAGACTCATTTCAAATTATAGTCATATTAGGGGTTAGGGCTTCCACATGTGAATTTGAGGGGAAACACAACTCAGTCCATACATATAATTGTTTTAATACACTCTGCCCATTAGTCTATGGATGAATGAATGATAGAATGTAAAATTTGTATATGGACGTCATTAAAAATTTTATTTTGAGATTTTTTTCATCTCGCATGGTTTTTGCTTTATTGTAGAGGTTTTATTGCTTAGATTAGAATTTGGAAAATGGAAAAATTCAAAGAAAAAAATGAAAATCACACATACCTTTACCTCCCATTTTTTAAAAAGCAGTATTAACATTTGAGTCTTTTTTCTCTGCTACACATGAATTTCTTTTATGGATTGGATCATGTGCATATTGCATCTACAGCTTTTTAGTACATATTATCATCTGTCATTGCTCCATTTTAAAAGGAAGACAATATATCCACAACTTGTCTGAGATTTTATTTTGTGAATGACTTCACCCAATATTTGCAGTAAACATTTTCTCGAATGTCTTCCCACTTTTTTTGTTTCTTCATACCATTTCCTTTCTCCTGTCTTGCTATCCAAATTCTCCACATCATTTTAGAACCACTTCAAGTCCTATCTCCTTAAGTAGAGCTGCCCCAGTATTTCTTTAGACTTCCGTAATGGATGTTCTTTTTTATTTGCTTAGTCCCACCTTTCTTGTGATACATCCGGAACCACTGTCACACTGTATTTTCGTTTTAAGCCTTTACTCCCCAAAGCACTGTAAACCTCTGGAGTACAAAGATGACACCTACTCCTCATCTGCGGTGGACAATTGCTCCTCGCTTGATTGGTTGGGTGGATTGATTAGTCTGCTGGCTGGTTTCCTGTTTTCTGAAAATGCAGAGTCAATCCCCAGTTGTCGGTGGAAATAACTTTGTCCCCCTCCTGATCCTTCAGAGGGCACTGGTTTGTGACATTTCCGCAGCAGGGCTAAATTGGATGCATTGTGTTGTGTTACCCTGATTTCCCAGCTCGTGCGCCTTGACAGCAGGATGGTTCTATTATGTTATGTCCTATTGTGTTTTTATAATGGCTTAATTACTGTGTGTGGGCTTCTAACTGAGAACTGGGGAGAGGGTAAATTCCATAAATCAAACGTGTCATGAGTGACATTAATAAGCTGCCAGATTTAGTTGTGTCTCCATTGTTCAGGTTTATATGAAATTTCAAAGTGTTGCCAAATATATGCTACAGGTAAAGAATATATTTTGGATTCCTTTAGAGGGTGAATTAAGCTTCAGTCAAAACACGCCCCAGAAAGAGGGACTCTGATGTTCTGATGTGCCCTGTACCGCATGGCAATCCAACCCAACATGTTTTCTCCATGCAGTAGCCTGGCCAACGCCTAGAGACATCTGGAAGAAGATATTTTCCTTTGTGCCAAATCTGGCCAAGTAAAACCTTAAATTATCATCACTGAACCAAATTGATCAGTATTTATAATGTGTACAAGACTGTATCTGGTTCATTAGGATGCGCATAATACGTTGCTGTAAATGGCTAACAGGCCAACCTCAAATGTCATTCAACATTGGGAATGAAGGGAGGAGGAAAGAGAGTGGGAAGGGAGGAAGGGAGGAAGTGGGGGGAGGAAGGGAGGAAGGAAAGGAGGAAGGAAGGAAGGGAGCCTATATGTGCACATATCCGTAATACCAGAGAAATCTGCCATTTGGTTGCCTTCTCTTTTGAAGCATTAGTAACGTTAAATTTCAGGTTAAATGAACAACCGTAATAACAGGTAGAGGTTGAGAGCCTACAGTCAGCAAAGTGGTGGTGGTGGAGGGGCCTGATGTTTGGACGTTGCCGCTTTGATACAATTATTCTGATGACAGAATATTTTGTCATGTTAAAAAAAATTCAGCTATTATTTTTTTAAATGAACAGGGAAGCAAATAACCTTAACCCTTCCAAAAGCTCCACCATCCTGTACACCACCCTTGAATTCAGACCCCCCCACTACCACTCAAAGGGATGAGGACGTTCAGGAAGGGGACAGACTGCAGGTCTGGGCTGTGCCCTGGGGGCGCTTGGGCCAGGCTGTTAGGTTTACCCCGCGGAGACCCTAGCCTCCCTCCACAAGTGGATTATTTATTTAACGAACACTTATCTAGGGCTTCCTACTTGTCAGGCAGTGTCCGGAGTGCTCTGCAAATATTGGCTCATTTTAATCCTTGTAACCAGGCTGTGAGGAAGGTGCTATTATTATCTGTATCTTACAGATGAGGAGACTGAGCTAGGTTAGCTCATTTATTGCCCAGATGCACCCAGCCAGTAAAATGGTGAGGCTGGGATTCAAACCCAAGCTCTCACAGCCACTGGGCTCCGGGGGAGGCTGCCTGGCACGACAGAGGAGCGGAGGAGCAGGGCACAGAGCAGGGAGGGATGGAGGAGGAGGGGTCCGGCGCTCGGGCACACCTGTGTGGGCATGGCCAGGGCAAGAGTCCACCTAGATGCCCCGGGAGGACTTCGGAGCTGCTGTCCCCGTCCCTACAGCCCATGGGTCCGCCCCCACTCAACCCACCGCCTGCTCGCGTGCCTGCTTGAGTCGTGGGGCAGAGGGTCAAGGTTAAGGCAGGCCATAAACCCTGCCCGGGGATGAGAATCCCTTCCTCTGTACTGCTGAGACTGAGTCTTCTGAGTGACCATGACCTCTGGTTGTGGAATGAGAATGAGATGGTGGTGGTGCATAGGTGTGGGTAGGGCTGCCAGAAAAAAGACAAAACGTCCAGTTAAGTTTGAATTTCAGATAAACACGAAATTTTTTTTAGTACAAGTTATGTTCCATGCACTATTTGAGACATACTGACACTAAAATAATTATTCATTGCTTAAATTCTAATTTAACTGGGCATCCTGTATTTTTATTTTCTAAATCTGGCAACCCTAAAGGTGGGCTTCTGCAGATCTCTAAAATGCTGGGTGGGGACGCAATGGGGAGAGCAGGCGGGCTCTGCCCTGCGGGCCAGGTGGGGGCCCTGTGGGGAAGCAGGAGGGCTGACTCCTGTGCTCCATGAGGCAGTTTCCCTCGGCTGGATAGAGGCAGTCCCACGACTGTGGCTGAGACAGGAGAAAACCAACATAAGACCCCACGCCCCATGGTGCTGTTCCACAGGCTCACGTCCCACACTCCGCGTGCAATCCTCTTACCCCGCAAGTTTTTATTTGAAAAAGTGTCAAACCTGCCAAAAAGCTGCAATAATAGTACAATGAATACTCTGTGTCACAACTGCTTCTTCTTTCTCAGTGTGCATGGGTGCATGGGTGCATAGGATGCAGGTGTGTATTCATTTGTTAGCTGAGCCATTTGAGAGTTTGCAGCAGACGTTGGGATACTTCATCACTAAATACATCCCTAAGTAGGAGCAGGTGTCTCCCAGGAACAAGAGCATTCTCCTCCATGGTCACGATACCATGGTCACCCTCGGGAAATGTGGCATTAGTACCGTACTCTTTGCTAATACAAAGTCTGTATTCAAATTCTTCACATATATATAATTCATGTCACATTAACATATATTGTACTATATTAAATTATATATATTATAACATATATTATGTCACAAATACGTATGTATA